>NC_052517.1:12282471-12294971 GCF_014356525.2 Nilaparvata lugens | reverse complement strand
TGATAGAATTCGTGAGCTGGAGGTGTCTTGTCACCTGAAGGTCGATGACCTCGAGCAATATGGGCGCCAACATTCTATATGTATTTTTGGGATCCTGGAGAGCGACAAAGGAGACACAGACCTGCTGGTGCTCGATGTCTTCAACAAGAAGCTGAACGTGCCTGTGACTCTGGCGGATGTCAACTGCTCACATCGCGTTGGAAGGCGTCAACCACCTCAACAATGGCAAGCTAAACCCAAGGACCGACCCATCATAGTTGGACTCTGCAGCTACTGGACCAGGAAGATGATCTTCGATGCTAAGAGGGAGCTGAAGGGTTCCGGCATCACCATTTCAAAAAACTTTTCAAGGCTGCTCACCTCAACATACAATCCCTCAGTTGCCACATTGATGAACTCAGAGCAATCTTCCGTTTTCAGGACTTCAATATAATCAGAATTTCCGAACCATTTTTGAAGCCTAGTATTTCATCAAATTTTGTTGCATTGCCTGGATATAATCTTTTCCGGAATGATAGATTAAATGAAGCTTGTGGGGGTGTAGCAATTTATGTGAAAGATGGTATAAAAACAAAAGTTTTAATCACATCCAAACAAGAGTATTGTTCCAGACCAGAGTTCATGCTACTTGAATTATCCTTATCTAGTACTGATAAATTACTCATTGATATCTGTTATCGCCCACCAAAAATAGGTCAGTAGTATGGAAAGGATGGTTGAAAAACATCAACTCAGTTGATGGATCAACTCAGTTGATGGATCAACTCAGTTGATGGATCAACTCAGGAGTACTATCAAATCAGTTGAACTATCAATTCACCAGTACTTCAAGGTAAGTTCTAGAACATCAATTCACTTGAAACAGCAAATAGAAAGAAGCTTGCATTTTTTGAAAGTAGGTTCAACTCACTTGAATGAACAACAAGGATGAACCTTGTACCGTTTGAAATAAGTATGTGTCAAGAATAGCATGCAATCATTCGGCTGTTCAACATAAACGAGCTGTTACGTAAGTCGTGCAAATGGAAGACCCATTATAATTATAGTGCAGTTTGTTATGCAACTTTGAATGCACTTTTTCACTGAACAACATTATTATTTAATGAGCACTTACGTAAGACCCATTACTATAGTGCAGTTTGTCATGCAATCTTCAATGCACTTTCTCCAAGGTAATAATGGAAAGTTTCACATAATTATTTGATAGAGCAATTATTTGATAGATTATTCCGAAGAACGAGGATGATGGAAAAGTTATAAAAATTAATGATGGATTGAAAATATTTTTGAAAGAATTATCTGAAAAATCTAATGTTGTAAAAGAATCACGCAAAATTAATGCATTCAATAGCAATATGCAAAATTGATTTGTTCTGTATCCATCAGATAGGAAAACGTATTCAAACATAATATTATTACATCACTTTTCTTCATTTTTTTTTTTTTAGATAACAAATGAGAAGCAATGAGCAGCAATATTCATTTATTCAGGGGGGGGCAGAAGAAAAAGGATAGAATAAAAGTTACCACTGGTCAGTTCACAGAATTGGAGAGTGCATTCAATAATGCATTAAAGACTTATTATTACAAGAATGATAAATATAAGGATATTTGTAAGCTATTAATTGGTATTAAATTGAAAATTATCAACTTATTATCACTCATTCTAAATCAACATCAATGTTTAAAATTCAATATTCTTGTATAATGTACATATAAGAAAGAATCAATTTCTCATGATTTTGATTATCAAGATCGCACTTTCAAAACCAAGAACATTACTATTGTAAAGTCATCAAATTTAGAGAATGTATTACAGTATGTTTTGAAGAAAATTTGTCATGAAGAATCTATATATGAAGGATATCAATCAGGATGGACACTTTCGAAAATTGATGGTGTTCTTATAAGAGTGAACAAATAATACAAACCTCTTAGAGGTAGATCTTATATTCCACTTCCTAAAAAAAATACAAAATGAAAGGGCTATAATCAACTGCAAGAATATTGATTATAAATGTTTTATGTGGGCTATTCTTTCTGATTATGTTCAGATCCGTCCTGAAAGAATATCATATCATCATAGAAATCTAATATCATAATTCAATTTCAAAGGAATCTCATTCCCCACACCAATCAAAGATATAAAAGTTTTTGATAAGAACAACAAGTCCATATCAATAAACGTTCACTCTCTAGATGAAAAATATGAAATATTCCCATTGAAAATATGTGGTTATGAGAAGAGAAAGCATTTTGATTTATTGATATTGCAAGAGAATGGGAAATATCATTATTGTTTAATTAAAAATTTATCAAGACTCATCAGAAGTCAATTGACAAAACGTGAAAATAAAATAACAATTTGTAAAAGATGTTTCTTATACTTTGATGCAAGAGTGGAGAAAAATTTCAAAACCCACCAAAGATTATGTTCAAAGAAAAAAATAACAAAAGTTATAATGCCTAAGAAAAATATTTGTGATTATATTGACCCAATACTTAAATTCAAGAATTATCAGAATAAGTTTAGAGTTCCAATAGTACTATATGCTGATTTTGAATGTTTATTAGTTCCATATTTATCTTGTACCCCATCAAGCTCAAAAAGTTTCAGTAATAAAACTCAAAGTCATCAACCATATAGTTTTTGTAGCTATCTAGTTATTGATGAAGAGATTCCTGAAAAGATAAAATCAAAACTTCCTAGTGAACCTTACTTATATAGAGGAGAAAATGTTGTCAATAATTTAATGCAATATATTACTAATTTGACAAATACAATTGGAAAACTGTTCAAAGAAAATATTAATATGACTTTCACTAAAAAAGACTTGCTGAATTTTAGAAAACAAAAATGTTGTGAAATGTGTGATGGTCAGTTTACAATGATGACTAAAGCAGTACGTGATCACTGTCATATTACAGGAAAATATAGAGCAGCTTTATGCAATAGATGTAATTTGCTTAGACAAAATCAAAAATATATCCCAGTATATTTACACAATGGAGCAAATTATGATAATCATATAATAATATGTGAATAAGGGATAGATGAGCATAACATTAATATTATCCCCAATTCGAGTGAGAAATACATTTCTTTCACAAAACATACATCAAGTAAACTATCGATGAGATTCATTGATACTCTGAAATTTATGAATACTTCACTTGATAAGTTGGTAAAAAATCTCCCAAAAGAAGAATTTCATCACATAGAAAAACTTTTCCTCAAATGAATTTAGATTTGGTAACTTGTAAAGGTGTTTTTCCATATGAGTATCTAGATGATGAAGGAAAACTGAATGAGAAAAAACTACCTCCTATATCCAAATTTTTTAGTAGCTTGAATAAAAAACATATAACTTATCAAGATTATATTCATGCTCACAAAGTATGGCAATCATTCAAAATACAAACATTAGGAGAATACAGTGATCTTTATCTAAAACTTTATCTAAAGTGATCTAAGCTCTATTGTTTTCAAATTCATGATGAGAAGAAAACTGTAAAGAAGAAAGTGTAAAATACAATGTAATTGAAAATTATATATCTTTTGATGATTATTACTTTGTCTTGAAGAATGATGAGAGTCAGTTGAACAATGAAGATAGAAAAGAAAGCATAGCCTGTAGATATTGGAAGATGAGCACATCCAGATCTAATGAACATATTATAAATACAGTGGAAAGTAACAAAATTTCTTCAAGTAATCAGGATGATAAGAGAATTATTTGTGAAGATGAATAAATACTTTGGCCTATGGACATTTTTCATTGAACAAAGATTAAAGTAAAAAAATGAACTAAAAATACCGTAAGCATCAATTTTCATAACCATCTTCTTCACTGTTCAGTTTTAATTCATAAAAAAGTAAAAAAATATACTATTGTATTCATAGATTCTATTCATTTTTTTCAGATGGCAGGAAAAATTTTGAACATCCTTGTATACCTTATTACTAGTAAAAGTATACACATTACTTAGGATTTGAAATCCAAAAAAATTGTAGTTTCAAGTTCATTTGGTAGGACTATAGTAGATATGGATATAGAAGAGGTAGAAGAAAATATAGAATGCAGCATTTCATTGATAATAAATGATGATATTCATTATAAATTAAGAATCAATTTTAATAAACTAGAAGTAATAAGAAGTGAATATGAATCAAACCTGCACTATTGCAATATAGATATTTATTCAGAATAAATAAATGTGTTGTTATTTAAATATAATATGAAAATGTTATAAAAATCAAAGATAATATTATGCTCTCATTGTATTTTTCATCAATAAATCTATTATTAGCAGGATTATTGTTTTTTTCCCCGATACATATGCCTCTCTATCCTCTTACATCACTTATTGATGATAATTGAAAAAAAAAATAGTTCTTTAATTGAAATGGGGAAGGACTTTGAAGAATTATTTTTTTTTCCAAAAGAATCATCTATGATGCAAAAGCATGTATTGCTACTCCTGGTATAATGTGTGTGCTCACAAGGTCACTCATAATAGCCTAATGTTTGTTAGCATAGATAATTTTTTATCATAATCTAATTGGACTCAACTCTTTGGATTATAAGGAAAGCTCAAAAATGGTTATCATTAGCAATTTTATCAGTTCAAAGTAGATATCCACTGTGGTGTAATGGGTAGCAGTCTTATCTGTTATACTCAAGGTCCCAGGTTCGAGACTCAGAGCTGTACTCTTAGGAAAGGTATAAGGTGAGGTAAGTATCATCAAACCTGAAAGATCTACTACACCACAGAGGATATATATTTTTTTTTTGTTTGTATGATGTCACTGAGCATTCAAGAATAAAATACACATACTAGAAATTGATGATCCTCTTTGATATTTTTTGTTTCACAATATACCTCTGCTGATTTTTGCAATCATTTTTTCTGTGTGAACAGTTAGCAATAGACTAATGTGTATGACAAGAGTCCTCTCCTATATAATCTACTCTATTCTAGAGTGGTGGTGAGGTAGATGAAAAAATAACACATCTAATCAAGATAAGTGATTATTTATTGACATGAAAAGGTTGCAACAAAAATATCTATCTTCAAACATAGACTGCATAATCCAATTGTGAGTCATTTGTACAATATTGAGTGCACAAAATGGTGGTGTATCCAAGGTGGCTTTAGTACTACCAGTCAACTTCATCCTCACAGTCTCCAGATAGTGGATTAGGTAGTGTTCTGGGCAGTAGATTCCTTTTCCAGTACTAGTCTTCATCAAGCTCTCGAGGTTAGGCATCTTGTGGTAGAGATAGGGGGATGTCAAGTCAATGTACTCTATATTCTCCTTATCATCCAGCTGCAACAGCATGTCCAATAGAGTAATTGTTTCATATGCATAGACAACGATCCTGATTGTTTGCTCCAAGTTGACACCTAACCATCTTCTAACCATGTCACAAACAATTGGTTCCAGAGCTGTGTATGGAGATGTTCTTGACCGGCTCCTTTACCTGACCATCGCAACCCATGTTTAGCTCGGCTTAGATGATTGTTGTCAAGCACCTCACTTGTTGTCAGCAAATTTTCAGGGTAGGGTGGTTTGAAAAAGTAGTGATGAGTTGTTACATGATGATAATCTTCACATTCAAGTACAGCCATCTCCTTCACAATAAACTCATTGTTCACTCCTTCAAATCCTTGGAAGTTTATCAGGTAGAGTGGTAGTGATCCAAAAATGTCAGTGGCCCTCCTGGGTATACAATCATTTTCATTGATCCTGGGTATACGATCATTCTCATTGATCATAGCAGTTAGATCAGTTGTACTTGTAGAAGCATCCTTCATTAAGGGTCTGCTGTTATAGATGCCTGGACAACAGCCTACAACATCTTCACAATCACAGATTTCTCCATCTTCTCTATCGGAAAAGCCAACAGTTCTTTTGAACATGACTGTCTCACTCAGTGCTCTAGATAAAAATGAGCAGTAGATTGCTCATACGTAACATTTATATTGTCAACAGCTATTCCCCTCCTAGGCAAAATTTACAATGCCTGTCATTGGTTTGTACTCTCTAATTGTTCCATGAATCATCAAACAGTAGGCACGTGTATTTGCAGGAATGTTTTCGGTTGCTTCAAACTCCACTCTGACATCAACACTCCCAGCCTTGAGAGTTTCATTTTGACGGGAACAGTCAATAGGAAACAGCATAATCTTTTTGTCTTGCAAAGCACTCTTCTCAAACAGTGGATCACTTAGTCGGAAATCTCTATGGTTGTAGACTCCATTGAAAGCAGTGTACATATTGTACACTCGATTATCATCACCATCAATGCTCTCATATGGATAATATTTATTGTTTAAAAACACACAAATATCTTTCATGTTACACTTATCAAATCGTGATACATTCTTAGTGTCATCACCTCTCCTTGCAGTTTGTAGTCCAATAACAATATACCTGGGCTTCTCAGTCAGAGGTTGTCTTGACAGTCCAAGTATGTTTTGTAGTTTCGGGCATGGATGGGTACTCATACACTTCCCAGTGTCAGAATGGTATAGACACAGGTGTATCATCCTGTACCAATTTCAATAGACGTAGCTTAGCTTCTTCAGCTACCTCCACGTAGGGCATCCTCCAAACAAGTTTATCAATTATGATCTTTCCAGCTGCACTGAGACAATCTTTATCATTGGAAGAACGTCTCAGCACCAATTCTTGTTTCACATTCAACATTACCCTTCTGTAGTCCTCTGCAAACCCAAGCAGATATCTGAGTGGTACATCCATAACAGTAGTAGAAATATTATTTGGTGCAAATGTGCCAAGACCATTGGCAGCATCATACTTATAACCAGCTCCTTCCATCTTGGTCAGCTCATCTCGCTCAAAGGTCATTGTATTTTTCATAAGGCTAGTGATTCCTGGGTTGCAGTTGCTGTCCACTTCAACTCCATTGATCTCATAGCGTATTTCAGAAAACAGGTGGGCGAAGAATCCCGAGACACATGGTGAACCACCTAGAGCTTGATTTGTTGTACTTAGCGCCTTGTACTCTAGGTGTAGATAGCTTTCAGAAGGTAGTGTGTAGATATCCTGTTTTATCAAGTTTTGTGCCTGGGCCGCAGTACTGATAGCCTGGGAGATGGAGTTCAACTGGTAGAATATCGATTGCTTTGTTAACTATTGTACCAGCAGCGTTCTTGATAGCTGAGAGAACTCCTCTTCCTTGATATCTCTTTCTTGCTTTATAGACTGCCATCTAGTGCTTAACATCAGTATTGTCACTTGATTTTATACCATCAGGTTGGTTTGGATCTTCAACCACACACATCAAAAGCTCAATGAATGAAATTTTCATTCTTGCTCTATCCCAACCTTCTACATTCTCCAAAACATATTGAAACTCTGGAATACTGAATAGAGCATCTATATAATTCTCAAAGATCATAGTGGCAAGCTTTATTAATCTTTTGTCTAAATAGCGTTTGTTCACTGCATCTAAGTCTCCAACTGGGTCTTGCATGTCTGTCAGTATTGAGTTACTGAGACTTGTGAATACTTGTGATGTCTCAGAATCTTTTGTCTTTGGCAGCCATGACCAGATAATATCCTTGCATGTGATCAGATTTATAGATTCCATATCATTTCAAGGATGTGCAACATTGATCACCCGCCTGTGGTGAGCATTAATATTACCCAAGGTATCAATGATTCTTTTACGACTCTCACTCATTCTACTCTGCTACTGTAACACTGTAAGCTAAGCATAGTAACAATATCTTTTTATATTATAACTAGTATGCAGGTTTGCCAACTATATAGCCTCCTTCAACTAATTCTTCCAGTATTGAGTTTATTTCATTCTCATGCCCTGTGTTACCAACTGCTTTTGACTGATCCAACAACCTTAGTCTGTCAACAAGTTTATTAGGATCATTATAGTATATATATTCAATCTTTGTATCATTGTTTGCCACCATATTGAATGGTGCTACTAGTCCTAATCCACTGACTGTACTATATTTATTCTTATGTTTATCATTCTTCAACCACTTGTGAATTGTCTTCTTATACTTGACATCATTACAGTTTATAATACCACCATCTGGAGCATAATTTTGTCTATAAACATTGGTCCAATTGAGAATACGTTTGTATGCATTCTCATCAACATTCAAAACAAGTTGTTTGTTGGGTCTCTTTTTGAAAATGAGTTCACAAAGTCCAGGTGATGCATCAAAAATCAGATTGATTTCTACATTTTCAGGATCTGTAAGAATAATCTTATCTCCATCTGGTCCAAAGGTTATAATCTTGCTGCCTAGAAAATACTCATTTCCTATTACTTGTGGACCGAATGTAGTATCATTGGTATGATCTCTCATCATTGCTATTTGAATATAGGGACCCACTGGTGTGCTAGCCACTCCAGATCCATGCAAAAGATTTTGCATTACTTCATGACTGTGAGTATTGAGTACTTTCTCAATACTCTGATTCCCCTCCTCTTCACCACCATCATCACTCAAAGTATCATCTTGACCTGACCACAAGTTCCTTGCAGCTCTTGAAGTACTTATAGCTGGACTTGAGCTTGCAGCTGCTCCAAATGATTCATAGTCTGGTGACTCCTCCCCAATAATACCAAGTTGTGGTGGTAATGCATGCTTCAAAGGTTTGGGTTGAATTGGAGTTGCTGGTGGAGTAGGTTGTATAAGATGATGTGGTTCTGTTGGTGGTGAAAGTGCTATTGGTTGTTGTTGGGGAGAAGGTAATGGTAATGACTGTTGTTTTTGTTGGAGAGCTTCAACTATGTTAGCAAGAGGTTCAGTAAGAGGTTTAAAGTGTGTTGCATGCTGCTCCTCTGCCAACTCTCTTCCAAGTGTGAGCTCCTTGTGCTTTCCCTTGATGTTGCGTTGCAGCTTTGCAATTTCCTTGATGGTGGGAGCAATTTCCTCCACTGTCTTCTGACGGAATCTCTACTTCATATCCATCCTGCTTGCTATATAGTGATAGACTGATGCTTTGCACAACTATGCCTCAGTTGAAAATGTATCAATACCATTCCTGTAGCGCCCTCTATTCTTCTCCAATAATCGATCAATGACAAGAAATGAATGGGTAGCTGATGACCAGACTTTGTTACACATGTTCTTGAACTGATCAAAGGTCATATCAGCACCCACATGATCTCTGTACAAATGTTTCATATTTAGTTCATCCTGTTCAAATATGATTGGAAAGTTTGCATTGTCACGAACCAACTGTTTGGGTATGTGACTATAGGTCTGTGCTAAGTAGAACATATCAACATCGCTGTGGCGTGCAGCACTAAAGTATTGTCTGATAACATCTTGTTGTTCACAGATTACATCATCAAAAATTATTATTGAGTTGGGTGACAGTTCATGTGGAGCAGGAATTTTTTCACTTGTATCACACTCAACATAGCTTATCCCAGCCCCTAGTCCTTGCATAATAGTATGCAATAACTTGTATTTTGATTGGAAAATTGTTTTTGAGAATAGGTAGATGTTTGAAAAGTGAACTCCATTGCTATCAAAAAGCATATTGAGTAGCATGTTAGTTTTGCCACAACCAGATGGACCACATATGATGCATCTAATATGATTGAGAAATAGAGGCCCATGTCATTTCTCCTTCTTCATTTCTGATCCAACAAGTCCACAACCTTTCACCACCTTATCAAAATCAATAATTGTAAACTTGTTATTCTTCTGCACTACCTGTTTCATTGTTTCAACTACACCAGATCGTTTTTATCAATCCACGAGTTGTGGCTGCTATCATATCCTTTCTAATGCACCAGCAGCTTGTTCCCCCTCCTCTTCAACACTTCAGCAATTTCAAAAACACTAGGCACCTTGGTTTTAACAATTTCCTGTGAATAGAATCCTCCTTGCACTGGTTGACCTCTAACGTCCTCAAGCTCATATGTTATAGGTACTGTGTTACTGTGAACAGCTCATTTGACCAATTGGGTAGATAGCCCTATCAAAAATCTTTTTATACTTGCTGATTCTAACCTTGTCACCAGGCACAATTTCCTGATGGGGACCTGGATAGATCATGTTTTCAAGTTTTGTATTCAACTCTTCTCGATAAACTTTATGCTGTTCACTGAGTCTGGAAAGCAATTTTTTTTTCATGCTTCTTCCCAACATCAGCTGGTCGTATACCAATTGTGCGATGAAACCTACCATTGTACTGTTTGAGAAGTGATGTTAGGATATTTGTCCAACAATGGGTTCCCTGCTCTGTGAATTTGGTCCACATTAATTGTTTAAGTGTTCTATTGAATCGTTCCACTATTGATGCCTTTTTATCGGAAAAGGTAGAGTAATGATTAATACCATACTTTTGCACAAGATGTTGAAACTTTGAATTGAACCATTCCTTACCATCATCAGTCTGTAGATTTTTCATTGGATAATGTTTGAATATAGGATGCATAGCTTTGATCACTTCATCTGCTGATTTGTTTTTTATTGGTATTGCTAAAGCATACTTACTGAGAAAATTAATCACTGTGACTATATACTTGTCACCTTTGTTCTGTTGAGAATATGGAATCATTTCAACAAGGTCGGCTTGATAGAGGTCATCAAGACCTTTGACAATTACCATCCTAGTTGCAAAATTCCGACGAACTTGTCTGTGCAGCTCACTTGCTATGGTAGCCTTCTCTATATTGTATACTCTTCAATAGATATGACTTATTTTATACTATATCAACCTTAAAAAGATAAATATAATACATTCTCCAAGTTATACTGAATAAATGTGTGTGATGATTGATATCTTTCTTCCCATGAACTTTAGTGTTGAGGGTATATGGAAAATAAAATAACAGTTTGATTGATAATACAGTTTATATAATCAAAGTCAAACATAATAATATAATTGAATTGTAATCTTCTATTTTGTTTTTAATCATTTCCACTACTTATTGATTAATCATCCAGGTTCAACAACACCCAGTCATACATTGCCCCTAGATCACTAACCATTTCACAGTAACATCGACTGTATGGAAAAGTCAGAATAACCATTTGATCATTGTTGCAGAGGTAAATTGAAGCATGTGGGGAAATCAAAGTCATTGAATCAAGAAAGTTCTCCAAAGATTTGAATGGTTCACAATTTTCTTTTCTATACTCAAACAGTAACTCCACAGTCAACCTGGTGCTCATGGTAAAGATGCAGGAACATGAAGATTCAGAGTTGTCTGCTGACCCCATTGAAAATGGGTGGTACTATTGATGAATGAATATCTGTTTCAATGTTACTGGTATCCAACACTGGAATTAATGTATCTAGATGTAGATGTTATCTGAAACTTGCTTTCATACTAAAATTGGCTGGTGGAGATGAATGGGTGAAGCATCACATCTCTTTCTAGCCGAATGATTGCATGCTATTCTTGACACATACTTACTTTCAAACGGTACAAGGTTAATTCTTGTTGTTTATTCAAGTGAGTTGAACCTACTTTCAAAAAATGCAAGCTTCTTTCTATTTGCTGGTTCAAGTGAATTGATGTTCTAGAACCTACCTTGAAATACTGGTGAATTGATAGTTCAACTGATTTGATAGTACTCCTGAGTTGATCCATCAACTGAGTTGATACATCAACTGAGTTGATCCATCAACTGAGTTGATGTTTTCCAACCATCCTTTTCATACTACTTAGGTCATTTCACAGATTTCGAAAGTGCCTTGCTTTCTCTTATGCCTTGTTATAACCATATACTAGTTATGGGGGATATGAACACCGACTTGAACATGACAAATCGTAACTTTGACTACTTTCAACTGACTATAATTTTCCAATGCCTAAACATGACTACTTTACCTCTCAATTTAACTCATCATACTAATGAATCAGACACACTCATTGACCTTCTCATTGTTAGTGATCCCAATGAGGTTGTTCAAGCAGGCCAAATCTCAGTCCCAGCTATTTCTAGACATGATTTGATCTACTGTGTACTTTCCCATAAGATACCCAAGCCAGAACAGAAAATTATCACTTATAGAGACTTCAAAAACTTTGATGAAGCCACCTTCCTGACTGATGTGGCTCAGACTCCATGGCATCAAATTGAAGCATTACCCTCAGTTGATGACATGGTCAAGACTTTCGAGAATTGGACTTTGACTTTGTATGACAAACATGCACCTTATGTGACAAGGAGGATTAATAGAAAACGACGAGTACTGTGGATGACTGAAGACATACTTAAGATGATGGGACGTAGAGACAAAGCACATAGAAAATTTTAAAAGACATTTGACTTGGACAGTTTGATAGAGTATAGGAGCCTTAGAAATAGGGTTAAACAGGAATTAGGGAACTCAAAGATTAGGTACTTGAATTCATTTATGACAAACAATAGACAAGACTCTAAATCACTTTGGCAGGGAATAAAAGGATTCGGGCTAGGCAAACAGAAATCGAATCCACAAATTGACTTACCATTGAACAATATAAATG
>NC_052517.1:12132471-12277471 GCF_014356525.2 Nilaparvata lugens | reverse complement strand
CCAGAAATTTCCAGATTTTGTTTACTGGTTTAAGCGTTCTAGTATCTAGTATTGTAGCAGTAGCAGCCATATCATCAAAGTGATAAGAAACTACCAGGTTGAGTTGGTATCGTTCTTCATGAAATTTCTGGTGAGAAGGATTGTTTGCCGGCCTAATTTATTACAGAAATTAGCAGTATTGTCATCATGGTTTCACCCTTAGCATCAAGATCATCTGAATCATACCCTGTCACATGATCAGTGGCATACGCCACTCTTGATCATGTGATCATCTCCTGAGACTCCTATTGGACGGTAATCTCTTCTTTCACGGCCTCCCAATTTTCACAGACTCTACTCTTTGAGAAGCACAGGCATTCCCAAATATGGTGTTCCATAGGGATAATATTCTATTCTGTATTTTATTGAATAGAATATTGTGAGTTGAATTACCAACTATTTGAAAGTGGATTTTCCTGGGGGATTTTATGTCCTTGTAGATTTTATTCATTCTATTTTGTGTGTTAGAATAGAATATTGTAGGACAAGTTCCGGACAACTCAAGGATAGATCTTCCTCGGGGATCTTCTTTCTTGTTAGTTATTTCTCCTGGAGTTGTATCACTGGGGGTGAGTGAGTTATCCTTTGTTTTGAAACCTGAAGGTATCTTAAGTTTGTGCTACAAACAGTCAAGTGAGAAATTCAACTAGGCTCTTTCCAGTTCAATCATGGTGGGTTCCGCAACATTCGCAGATTGTAGCAGATTATTTCAGAGTGCTCAATTTATAAGACTCTACTCTGTCGCTTCACGACATTTTTAAGTTCAATATGGGAAGTGGGAATCAGATTGCTATTCTCCGTATTTGGATCTGCAGCATAAACTTAAAGATAATAAAGCAGCAAGAGCAGACAATATACCAGCATAAATGATCAAACATGGTGGTGAGAGCCTCTGGTTAAGTATAGCCCACCTAATCAGAAAGGTGTGGAGGGAAGAAATTTTACAAGTAGAATGGATGGAGGGACTTATATGTCCTATCTACAAAAAATGAGACAAGTTTGAGTGCTACAATAATTATAGAACAATCACCTTAGTAGATATTGTATATAAAGTTATGGCTCAAGTTATTGGTGAAAGATTAAAACCCTATGTAGGCGGAATAATAGGAGATTATCAATGCAGGTTCCGTTTCTAGCTATCCACAACAGATCAAATATTTTTCCTGTGCCAAATGCTGAAAAAGTGTGTGGAGCATCAGTTAGAGACATACCACCTGTTTATTGACTTTGCAAGCGCCAATGATAGTGTGGATGGACAGAAGCTGTTGGAGGCAATGTATGAGTTAGGAGTTCCAGCTGGATATGTTCACCTTGTGAAGGCTAATCTTGATGGGACATATTGTAAAGTAGAGCTAGATGGTGAAGTACACAAGTCTTTCGATGTAAAAAAAGGCATAAGGCAAGGAGATCCATTGTTCCCTATCCTTTTCAATTTTGTACTGCGAAAAGTTATAAAGGATTCAGAAGTAAATGAAAAAGGCTACATTTTTAATAGAATGCATCGAGTATTGGCTTCTGCAGATGACATTGATCTGGTCACGCAAAGGAAAAAGGATATAAAAAGGCTTTTTCTGAAAGTAGAGGGGAATGCCAAAAGAATAGGGCTTTAAATCAATCAGGACAAAACAAAACTTATGGTTGTGGCACCTCGGAGAGCATGTGTAGGAGATTTTATGGTGGATGACTATGTTTTTGAAAAAGTAGACAAGTTCGTTCATCTAATCTCCCTGATTTCCTCCGGTAATGACACCAATATAGAAGTTAAGAGAAGGATCTCCCTGGGAAATAGAGCATTTGAAGTCTCCAGGGTCCTATGATCAAGACTTTTATCCAGGAAGGCAGAACTCGAAATATATGAGACAACAATTCGACCTGTATTGATGTATGGTAGTGAAACCTGAACGCTCACAAGAGAGGATTGCAGAGTTTTAGCCACATTTGAGAGAAAAATTCTATGTAGGATACTGGGACCAGTTAGAGAAGAAGATGGTCATAGAAAGAGATACAATGAGGGAGTCTATACCATTTTTAGGTAACCTGACATTATTGATGTAATTAAAGGAAATAGAATAAGATGAGCATGACATGGCCAGAGAGTGGATTCGGCAAGGGCACCAAAGAATGTTCTTTACTGCTCAGTAAAAGGAAAAAGGTAAGTGGGACGCCCAAAACTCAGATGGCTGGATGTACTGGAGAAGGACTTGAGAGAGCTGGGAATATGACAATGGAAGACGACTGCACTGGATAGAGAGAGGTGGCGACTGATTGTAGAGCAGGCCAAAACTCAACTATTGGGTTGTAGTGCCACATAATGATAATGATGATGATGGATCTGCAGCGATTCAGGTAACTGTATGTTAGTACTGGTCGCTTATATGCATTTCCTCCTCTGTAGTAAGGTGACCTTAATTTTAAAGAGTTAATTTTCCTTGTTTAGTCTTCATACTATATTGAGTGGCTCTGTATTTCAACTTTGCTTAGCAATTTCGGATAAGCTGTAATTCCTAGCAGGAAAATTCCAATCCTTTTCCTAGAGAACTAAGGTGCAGGTGAGTTCATCCTTGTCGAAGTCCCCAGATGCAATGTCTTCCCTCTTTCTCTCTCTTAACTCTTCCTACTCTATTATCCTTCTAGATCTCAGGTGGAGCTCGAGAACTTTCCAGTCGGAGTTGATAGACTGCGACATCCTTTCTCTTTCTCTCTCTCAACTCTTCCAACTCTATAATCCTTCTTGCTCTCAGGTACAGCATGAGGACTCCCCTGTCGAAGTCCCCAGACTGCGACGTCCTTTCTTCTTCTTTCTCTTAATATTTCCCACTCTATAATCCTCTAGCTCTCAGGTACAGCTTGAGAACTTCCCAGTCAAAGTCGGTAGACTGCGACGTCCTTTCTCTTCCTCTCTCTTAACTTCTCCTACTTTAGAATCTTTCTAGCTCTCAGGTACAGCTTGAGAACTTCCCTGTCGAAGTCCCTAGACTACGACATTCTTTCTCATACTCTCTCTCAACTTTTCCAATTCTAGAATCCTTCCAGCTCTCAGGTACAGTCTGAGAACTTCCATGTCGGGGTCCCCAGACTGCGACATCCTTTCTCATACTTTCTCCTAACCTCTCCTATTCTAAAATCCTTCCAGCTCTCAGGTAAAGATTGAGAACTCCCTTGTCGAAGTCCCTAGACTGCGACATCCTTTCTCATACTCTCTCTTAACTTCTCCTATCCTGAAATCCTCCTAGCTCTCAGGTACAGCTTGAGAACTTCCCCATCGCGGTCATCAGACCAGTAAGAGGCTTGGGAAACCCTGTTGAGATTAAGATCTCAATTGCAGACTAGAGATCGACCCCGTCGCGGTCCTCAGACCAGCGAGAGGTGTAAGAAGCCCTATTTAAATAAGGATCTCAGTTCCAGACTGGAGATCGACCCTGTCGTGGTCCTCAGACCAGCGGGAGGTGTGGGAAATCCTATTTGAATTAGGATCTCAGTTCAAGACTAGAGATCGACCCCGTCGCGGTCCTCAGACCAGCAAGTGGTGTAGGAAACGCTATTTTAATTAAGATCTCAGTTCCGGACTAGAGATCGACCCCGTCGCGGTCCTCAGATCAGGAAGAGGTGTGGGAAACCCTGTTTAGATTGAGATGTCAGTTACAGATTGGAGATCTACCCCGTCGCGGTCCTCAGACCATCCTTGTAAATCCTTCCCTATCCTCTCATAATAGTCAACATACTGACTATTAATTTGAAAGCGTCTTGGACAATTGAGAGTGATTCTCATACCCTTAAGGGCTGTCACAGATTAGTCCTTAATAACCGGTGTTCAGTTGCTAGACTAGCGCGTGAATCCTGTTTAGCAGTTTCAGAATTGCTGAAAATCCTTTCGCAGCTGCAGGCTCGCGATCCAGAAATCCATACCCAAAACCTTATCCTCTAAACTCCAATTCCCACATAGTTGAAATTGATACCCTGTATTCAGCTAGCAGGTCCAGCTTGCTGAGAGCTAGATCGCTATTCTCAGATTGCGAATTATTGAACAAGCTCCCATGAATTATAGGGAAGAATGATTCCATTAATGAATCTCTATCCCCCAGGCCCGATAAGATATTCTCCATACCTGAATACTCTATACTCTATATCCTGTACCCTATACCACATACACTTCACTGATGATATTAATTCAATACCGGGTGCACAGGTCCAGTCTGCACACCGGCAGCTCGCAGTTACAAACTGTGAAAATCCTAACAAAATTCCATATCGTTCCTTATTGAAATCCACCTTGAATTCTCCCTCCTATAACCTTCTTCCCGAGCTTGCAGGTACAGCTTTGCTCGCCGTTGGTTCAGATTGCGTACTACCTTTATGAATATGATTGTTCATAGGGATCTGATATCCGGATCAGTCTCCTTGGTTAGGGTTACCTCAATCCTTCTTAACACTCAACCTGAATTCCAAGAGTGGAGGGCTGAATCGTCCAGCAACGGCACGGGCACACACTCTTCCCTTCAAGCTAAATACTTCCCAACAGTGACAGAGGGTAAAGAATCAGAATAGGGGGAGAAGTGTGGGTCCGGTACGGACACTGACCCCGACACATACCTGGCTGTAGCTAGTCCGCATCATAGCAATACTTTTCAATTATTAGATAACCTAGGGGGTGGAATAGGCGTATCTAATACTTCATTCTTGAGAAACGATCTGGCAACATTGCGAAGCTGGTAAAAGTTAGCATTGAGGAAGTATATACTTATTTTGTCTGTGAAGATAGCGTGATCTGCTTTGTCAGATGATAGATATTATAACACCAATACTCAATCAAATACTACCATTACTACCCCGTTATAACAGGGACCTCACTATAGCCTTTGACATGCACCTCCAGATATGGTTATGAGAACATCCCTATTTTTGATATGAATACCTTTGAGACGGTTTGAAATATCGATGTGAGGTTTCATTTTCATTTTCTTTCCAAAATCTGTATCAAAATCATGTATTATATGACCATCTTTCCAAAAAAATGAAATTGGATTCAACATGACGGTTCCAAGATGGCAGACCAAAGTTTTGAAGCAACAGAAAAGTAGTTTTTTTATAGGAATAAGATCATATAGTCAATTCATCCTTGTCACATTGATATAAAACTGTTTCCAAACTTTCCGTCAACTCTGTACATTTATTTATTTATGTATTTATCTAATTATTATATTTTATTTTCAATGGATGCAACAGGTGAAACTCGAATTCCTCAGCAGTAACAAAAACTACAATTTGAATGTACCTGGGTGACCTTGAATAACGGGAACTTTTGAAAACGCCATAAAATATTAGTGGAAAGGGCAAAAATGATGTTATTCGAACTAATGTCAAGTTCAAGGCTTTCTATTTAGGAATTATTAATAATATCTATCACTTTTTGACAGTTACTTCATTCAAATGGCTTTCTCTTGAAGGAATACATTATTGTTCAAATCGGTGTTGATGATTCATCATCAACACTATCTCCTTATCACTGCAATATCTCATCTGGAATATCGCAGATTTCGGAAATCATTCACAGTTGTTGATCAAACGGTTCAAATTTGCAAGGAAATGAAGGGAAATGCTCCAGATTCATCACCGGTATGATACTCAATTTCAATCCTCTCTTTAAACTCTTCAGAATTTTGTACTGATATATTGGGAATTCTGAGCTCCCCTCAAAAGTATGAGGCCCGCCAGAAAGTAAACCCACGCCAATCCAGCCCACTCCAAACCATGCCATGGGATGTTTTGTGAACCAGTGCTATAGTAAATGCAAATTGGAGAGGCCAAAGTCTATAAATACATGTGATAACACAATCCTGTGTTGCATTGCAAAATCGCCATCTTATTGGGTTCTAGTTCACCAATTTTCAAATCTATCAGCTGTTATCATTACAGATTGAACAACATGATGTGTTATTTAGTTATATATTGTTCAAGGGATATTGCTTGGCTTTTAATTGTAAAATAAATTCTCCCCACAGAATAATAATATTCAGATTCCAACTAGGAACTAGATTGTTGATTTTCAGATTGGGAATTTCAAACTCTTTTTGAGGTTTGCCTTTTGTTACAATGCCTTATGAATCATAACAAGTCACAAGAATGAGAACAATTTTTAATAATAAAGTGATGAATTATTGAACAATTTATTATTGATATTTCATTATTAAAGAACCGAGAACCTGAGTTCACATAATTTCTGAACCAGAATATTGTTTTGAAAAGCATAATTCATGATTTTTTATGAGCAGATTGGAATATTTCAAATGAACCGCCATAGAAACCCGCCATAATGGCCGCTCCATAAGGAACACAAGTGTCATGACCTGTATTATTTATTGACCTTGAGAGGTACGGGTGATGGTGGCTCCATCTAGAGTGAGATCGGTAAATTTCAAGCACTGGAAAACGTTTTAACAGTTCGTCTGCTTCGTGTTTGTTTACATTTAGAAGTCATAATAACCTGACTCCTCATTAAAAAAAAATCTCTTCAAGATTTTTCAAATTCAGACATACATTTTATTCTGAGTAATTTTGAATGGACATAAACATTCCAAGCGCCAATTCAAGCCTTCACTAAACCGTTGTAATTGTACAAGTGACAAGTATTTGTTTGTTTTTCTCTAGAATAATTATAAATAGAACCTGACTATCAGGGCACCGAGCTTTGCTCGTTATTTATCTATTGATCAACAGAGCACAATTCTTCAAAATGATTGGGGAAGAACAAACAGGCACAGCCCAAAACTGTTTCTTCCCCGAATTTTGATTTATACACTATTAATGGTCCAAAAAGTAGGTTATATTTCATACACTTGAATTCAGGTCCAATTTTCAGTCAGAATATTTAAAAACAGAAAAGTTCTAATTCGGATTGTTTAAAAACCAAATTGAATAACAAAATAACACTCACTAATCAACTAAAACTGTAAAATACTGATTAATTTTGAATATTATGATATACTCTGATTTAGAGTGATAAACCATGTCATGTCAACAAATCAGATTATTTTGATCTAGTCTATTAAAATTTCTAGTTAATATTTCTCGCGAGATACGGTAAGCTGTTCGAATGATTACACAGCTGATCTCCCACACAGGCACATGCATCTTCTGTTATTCACAGACGACGAAATCTGTTCTTCCAAGGATGAATTATCCTTTTAATGTCCTTTAGAGAGTTTTTCAAGGGATGAGACCTAGTGCAATCGAATCTTTATATTATAAACCTACTATGGTCTGAATTCCGCGAGAATCGTTAGAGCCGTTTTTGAGATCCGGTGAAATACAAACATATAAACAGAAATTGCTCGTTCAATAGTATAGGATTTTAAAATTTTCATATGATTGACAAATCTCCAATATTAGAACTAGCAGTTAACCCGTGCTTTGCAAGGGTCTATTTTAAAACTTGATGTAATGAAATCCAGAATAATTGAAAATAGGCTTAGGAATCCTCGGTTGATTAAGAATTTATAAGCAGCATTTCAAGTAAATCAGTCCAGTAGCTCAGACGTGATGATGCGTCAAACATAATTATTCCTATTCTCTACACATGTATACGTGTTCAATTAAGCCAGTTCTTTCCTATATCATAGTATAGAAGATGATAGATAGGTAGATGGATTTATCATCTTCTATACTATAATAAAGGAAATGAATGAGAATAAATTTTGAAAGGTTTGAGATATCGATGTGCGGTTTTCACCATACCTTTCCTCTGGGAATCCTGTATCGGAATCATATATCATATTACCACCTTTCAATTAAAGAAAGAAGTTGAATTCAAAATGGCGGAAAAAATTTGGGTGCAATGGTGCAATACCTATCTTCTAATTACTTTTTTAAGAGAAATGTTCTGCTGCTTCCTTACAACAACTGAAAGCATGACAAATAAATGAAAACTTGATGTAATCAAATCTTGAAGATATTGAAATAGGTTTATAACCATCCTCGGTTGAGCAAGAATCTATATGCACAATTTCAAGTTAATCAGTCCAGTAAAATAATTCCAGTTCAAAAAATTTTGAAATTTTAATTAAATAAAAAGGGAAGAGAATAATTGACGTGATGATGCGTCAAAAAAATTAATTTTCCTATACTTGACACCTGTATACATGTATAATCCAGTTCTTTCCTTTATTATAGTATAGAAGATGATAGATGGATGAATGATCATGGTTATTTCACTAAAATATAGAATTAGTTGAATAGTTGAATAGTAGAGGGAGTTTTGACAACCCACAAAAATTATTTCTCATTTGAAGTTATAACGAAAAGGTGCATATCACCTTATTTTTTTGCTCAGCTTGCCAAAATACCCCTCTTTCCAATATTAAAATTTTCGACTGACTGTATAGTGAGTCAGTCATTCTATCAGGGCTCGAATAATTTTGGAATTTCAATTGAATAAAAAGGGAAGAGAATAATTCCTTTATGTAAATATCAACCCATTTATTCAAAGACATTTTAACTGCAAGCTTCTTTATATTGCCCATACAGCATTGATAAAACTGTAGATGTTTATTTAGCACTTTGTCTCAAAAAGCTGTTCCAGCTGAAAAATTAATAATGCATGCCACGTGTAGGCCTAAACATTGCATCAGGAAAATAGACTATGGGCCAGTTGCACGTATGTCTGTTAAATATGGACATTAACACCAATTAGCAAATCAGTGTTGGTTTTACGGATTCATTTCTGTTCCTCTAAGATCGGTTAGTTTTCAATTCCGATTATGTTTTCTGGTTAACTGACCAAGATTTTAACGGTTTCACAATCTGGTAACACTGTAATTTATCCGACAGTGATGTTATTGAAATTATTATTCTGAACAAATGGCAAAAAAATGAGGTAATGTTTTTGAAGCGGTGACTATTCATTGCATGCGTCATAAAAATGTTCTGTCTGTTGCCAGTGTCGTGCTATCCGCAAATGATGAATGAACCAGATCGAAAACTAACCTCAAAAATCAGAATCTCATCATAAAAATGTTCTGTCTGTTGCCAGTGTCGTGCTATCTGCAAATGATGAATGAACCAGATCGAAAACTAACCTCAAAAATCAGAATCTCGTCATAAAAATGTTCTGTCTGTTGCCAGTGTCGTGCTATCTGCAAATGATGAATGAACCAGATCGAAAACTAACCTCAAAAATCAGAATCTCGTCATAAAAATGTTCTGTCTGTTGCCAGTGTCGTGCTATCTGCAAATGATGAATGAACCAGATCGAAAACTAACCTCAAAAATCAGAATCTCGTCATAAAAATGTTCTGTCTGTTGCCAGTGTCGTGCTATCTGCAAATGATGAATGAACCAGATCGAAAACTAACCTCAAAAATCAGAATCTCGTCATAAAAATGTTCTGTCTGCTGCCAGTGTCGTGCTATCTGCAAATGATGAATGAACCAGATCAAAAACTAACCTCAAAAATCAGAATCTAATTTTGAATGCTTATATCAGCTTGATACTCTTTTCTATTCTATTAATAGATGAAATTCATTCATATATTTAGCTCATACTTTGAATTCTTCAGTTTTTCCTACCAAAAACTGATTTTGGAAGACAGCTACCAGTAAGTACCTGATTGGCATTAGTTGGGTTTAATTCCCCATGAATGGCCTGTTAAAATTTTTTTTTAGTTTAATCGGCGTTATTGCTTGAAATTTGTTTTGTGCAACCAAAATTCATCAGTAGGCGATAATTTCTATTGAATAATAGCATTTTATCGCATTGTACGTGCAACTGGGGAAAAGTTTTTTCTAAACAGATGTTTTTCTGATAACTTTGATGCAGCTGTTTCACATACACCATATTATTATACAGAGTTTGTGAGAATTAAAATATTCACTAATTATCAAAACAATATCATTATTATATTCTAAATAAAAATATTATCATTATTATTAAAAATATTCATCAATTATCAAAACAATATTATTGAGATTGAGTGGTATCAGGTAGTTAGCAATAATAGAAACAGATGTCCCTTTTTATGAAATTTTGACCATATGATTTGGTGATTTTTTTATGAAATAGTATGTACCATTAATGAAGTTTGAACATTAATTTTGAAACATCTAGAAGTAGGATTGGAATTTGGGCTTCCAGGTGCACGAGATTGATAATTTTAGAATCTATGTTCAAAATTTGGAGATTCGAATCATTCGCGTTTTCCTGGTATGCAATCCACAAGTTGACATGTTTTGATGCGAACAAACAAACAAATGAACACACGAACAAACGAACAAACACAACCCTACTCTTTCTTATTATATAGATAACATTTGCAATTTGAAGCTTGAAATTTACCAATTACACTCAGAGATGAAGCCAACATAACCCACCTCTCCAAGGTTTATAAATAGGCCTACAGTTCATGACACAATCCTGCGATGCATTGAAAAATTTCCATTTTGTGGGGTGCTAGTTCACCAATTTTCAAATTCATTCTTAGCTGTTCTCATTGAATATTGTTTATCACATGATGTGTTATTAGTAATTGTAATTGTGAATATAATTCTTTCTACAGAATTATAGTATTCAGCAAAATACTGAGAACTGTATTGTTGATTTTTAGATTCAATTTTTAGATCAGGAACTTTAAACTCTTTTCGCAGTTGGCCTTGCATATTTCTGTTTTGTCTCAATGCCTTATGAATCAAAGTCCTCAGGTTCCAGAAAAATAACAATTTCTGATGATAAATTAATGAATAATTGAAGCATTTTATTGAAATTTCATTATTGAAAAATTTAAAACCAGAATTCAAATAAATCATATGAACTAGAACATTCTTTTTCAAATACACAATGCATTATTTTGTTATGAGCATTATTGGATAAGATTTGTTCGGACGTTATATCTATGTTGCTCTGTTGTCTGGCGTTGTGTGGTAGAGGGGGCAGTTGAGGAGTGATGCGCAAGCATAATCGCCGGCCAGTTGCCGATTCACAGCCAATCGAACAGCTCACTTCTCGTAATGTCGATTTTTGCAAAGTGATCTATTGATTTTTTATTGTGATTTATTACAAGTGTCATCTCGTCTCGTATCATGATCTGGACCCGGGATCCTGGAAGCAAGGAGGATTTGGACATGAAGGTAGGCCTATGTTATTGTGCACTTAGCCATTTTAATTGTTCAACTTGCGACCTGATGCCAGACAACCCAAAAGTTCTCGATGTAATTATTGATACAGTCCACAAACCAGAGTGCTGTTTGAGCCAGCCTCTGTCGGATAAACAAGATTGGATTCTTGAATGTACTGCCATGAAGACCCCATTAGATGGCCGCTCCATGAGGAACACGAGTGTCATGACCTGTATTTATAGACCTTGCTTCACCAATTTGTGTTTATTATAGCAATGGTTAACAAAACATCACATGGCGTGGGTTGGAGTGGCGTGGTTTAGCATGGGTCTACTTTGCAGCAGGCCTGAAGGCCCAGGGGGAAAAATTTGGTTGTAAATTAACGTGTAAATAAATTTTGATCAAGATTGACAATTTCGCTATTCACTTGCAATAGCATCAAGCTATGTTGACACAAAAATTGCCAACATAATGTTTTTTCCCCATCCTTATAATAGCTGGGACACACATAACCACACTGAGCCCACACTGTGGCATGGCAGAGTGTCGGACGTACTACTGTGAGTGAGAGAACAAATGCTTTCAAACGTGTAGTGACACATACTACCGCACCGCGTCAGCACCATCACCGTGTCTGTTGCCCGAGTCGTCACCAACTAGTTCAGTTTACTTTCCGATGGTGATGGTGCGGGCTCGTTTAACATGGAGAGTGAAACACTTACTGGAGAGATATATGGAGCTTTCCAGTTTTGTAGGATCATAGTGATGAGAAATATGGTTGAAGGGAAAAAAGTTGAACCAAAAGTAAAAGTAAGACCAAATAACTTGAACCAAAGGTGAAATAGACATAATAAAATGTAAAAATACTAATACATAATACAAAATACATAATAAAATAAACAACACAAAGTATAAGAGAAGAAACCCATGACTGTGTCTCAAATTTTAAAGTTAAAACTAATCAAATTTTGATATACATAAGGCAGAAGATAGCAATTTCATTGCTTATATATATTTCTGATACATGACTGATTGTGGTACATTGTTATGCACAGATATAATACACCAGCACTATTATTCTTATCTTCTGTGTCTACAGGTTTAAAATTGGAAAATTGAAAAATTGAAATCAAAATCGGATTTAACAAGTTTTGAATAGTGTAAATAGTGTTATATTAATAACAATAGTATAATAAATTCAGAAATCAGAGCATAGTAGCACTACAGAACTGAGACACTGCTGCCGCTCGGCTACCACCATCACTGTGTCGTTCTGCTCGTGTCTGCTCGTGTCATTGATCTCCACAAACACCAGATATTGAATTCAGATCTCAATTTACTTGTTGGAAAATTGAATGGACAGAAGTTATTTAATTTCTTAATGAAAATGTGTCTTAGAGATCTATTCTGGATCTTCTCAATTTCGTAGCCATCAGTTACATCAACAGGACTCCACACCATAGATGGATACTCAAGGTTAATCAGGACCAGTGCATGAAACAATTCTATGGGTGACTGAGTTGCTGACCAAGCTATCCGAATCAAGTTACTTGTAGTCCCTGGAACATGGAGTGACCACACTCTACTCCCTAGGGCAAGAAGTACTATTCTGTTCGAGAGAGAGTGGAGCTGGATTGCCACATGCAGTAGCAGTTACAATATTAATCTCAATTCAATGAGTTCTAATGAGACTCCATACTTGCTAGGCCAGGCTGAGTGGAGTAGGTATTAAATGAGGATTCTGATGCAACCCTGGGATGTTCTACAACTACAACATAAAATACCCCCTAATGTCACCCCAAGGTCAAGGTCGAAAGTCAAGGTCAAGGTGAAAAAAATTGGTCAAGTTAGAATTCATTAGCTCTCTTAGTATTGGGGTGCTACTCCTACTGGCAGACAAGTTCTCACTCATGCCAGTAGATTTCCATCAAGCATACCGTATGCTATTTGAAGTGTTGAAAAATAGTGTAATGATAATACTCAATTCATTCAGTTTGATTGTGCATTATAGCTTTTACTAGTTAGGAATAGAAGTATTAATGCTATTATCCTCACAATATTGTTCAATTTATTATTATTTAGTAAGGAATGTTATTTATCTGAATTGATTGTGGTGGATTGCATTTGTGCTTCATAGCTATGAATGTTTGTTCCTGCTTTGTGGGAATAAATTTGAATTTGAATTTGGATAAACATTTTATTTGCACTTCACCGGTCACCTTCACTGACACTCATATGAGACATTGATAATCCCACCTGACAATCTATAATAATGGACAAAATCATAATCTGAAAGGGGAAAACTGAGCTTAGCTTTAACTATTCCCTTTAAAATTCAAAAAGTGCAGAATTGCAAAGGGAATTGCAGAGGTTATATGTATGTCATAAACTTCACATTTTTGCACCAAAAATACTCCTTTAGAATAATAATTGATATTGATTATATTGGTAACACTCTATTGTATTTACAGTATGCAAGAGTCTTCTATCGTGTGCAAATGACTGTAATTGGCAAAACAAAAGTCAATGAGATCACGCTTGGGACAGGAATCACTGAGCTATATTCCATAAGTCTTCCTGGTGGAGCAGTTACTGTCCGATACACTGACATGAGATTCTATGATGCAATCACACGTACAAGTGTAGTTAAACGTGAGTTCCCAATTATATGGTATTCTATATAAATGTAATAGCTCTTACTGATTCACTCACTCACTCATCAAGAGAATCAAAAATCGTCTGATACAATACATTCGAATTTGTTATGTATGCTCATTTGGTAGTCTTAGGCCTGCATCAAAGTACACCCACACAATTCATGGCCCACTCTTATTCATGTATTAAGGTCAACCCAATCCATATGCTGGGCTGGGTCTGTCAACACAAAGTGAATCCATGACAGTGTGGAACATGGTAAGAGCCTAACTCGATAAAAGCCAAGTAGCTGCTGAAAAAGCCTGACTAAAGCCAGCAGAGTATAGTTTGCAGGTATAAAATAGTTGAGACATATTGTGAGACAATAATAAGAATGTCTTCTTACAATTGGTGTCTGAATCATTTTTATCTAACACATAGTTATTCTTTTATAATTGATCATGTTCATCAATGTCAAAACAATTCAAGCAGAAAACATGAAATTTTCGACATGCTAGAAACATGTAGTGTAGCCTATCGGTGTAAGTATGTTTTATTAGAGATGTAGTTGATGGTGCATATGCCTTGTTGTAGGTATGCACAGTACAACGAACGAGTGACCCACGTTCTACAAAACCTGTGAACGAATCACAAACCAATTCACATGTGGATATCGATTTAGTGTAATGTTCCCAGCTGGATGCAGTTCGCGGCGTGCCATTGCAAGTAATGATTTTACAAAACTTCCCATGTAGGGATGGCAATACCCAGATCCCGGGATCCCGAATCCCGGGATCCCGGTCCATTTTTGATACCTGACAATCCCGGGATTTTTCAGCTTCAATCCCGGGATTTTCGGGATTGTAAACCTGAAATTGTGAATCATATGTTTCCAAAAACAATTCAATATTGAATTCATTTACGGTGTTTGACTAATAAATTTATTCTACAGGCACAGCCTACAGTTGCATAAATACATAATATTGATTGTTTACTGTACTCTTTACTGGTTTAATAGAATTCGCATTATCAGTTCGCATAATTGGCAGAATGGTTGTTGATCAGTTGTTATGTCTCTACACTTGATTCTGTTTACACAGCACACCAATTACCAGTCTAGACAGCGCAATATTTGCAATAGTGCTGATGGCATTTCCTTGAAATGCATTCCGAACTTCATAAAGACTTCAGAAATAAAAAAGCACTAACGATTCACTCTCTGTCTAATTATTCATCTCCTCTTCTCTTTCTCTATTAAGAGTAGAATATCTAGTTGAAGTAAATACTATAGTTGGCTCTACAAAATTTCATTTAGTAGTGTAGTGGTTCAGCTTTCGCGTTGTTTGGTCGGTATGGCGTTACAGTCTTACAAAAAGTATTCTAATTTATTAATAATTCAAGTGATATTAATTCACTTCACAGTATTTGACGTAATTAAAGTCTGTGCTCTATCCCGTCCTAATGTAGGATAGAAATGTTTTTGTTCTACTTAAAAAAGACTCTGATGAGTTATCTTGCTTTCCTCAGTTCTCACCATCATCTAGGATAGAGCAAATTTAAGGTAGGATATGAAAAAAAACAGTTACTCCTAATATTGAAAACATTTATAGAAATAGAATGTTCAATACATTTTAATATTATTAACAAGTATTCTTTATTCATTTTAATAATAGCCTCTTTAATGGGCCCTTTTCCATCTCCACACACTGTTACTGAACATGTAATTGAGGAGGAACAATTGGATGAAAATGCATTAAACTGATTTTTGCCATTCCCGGGATCCCGGGATTGATATTGGATAATCCTTAAATACCGGGATCGGAAATCAGTCCCGGGATTGACAACCCTATTCCCATGGCGTGGGTTGGAGTGGCATGGATAAGTGTGGGTCTACTTTGCGACGGGCCTCAGGCCTGTATGCAGATACTCAGTTTTGATGGAGAAATATGAGCTGTTTCTTCAAACCCCTTATGGAACACATTATGATGAATGCAAACATGTCTATAAGTAGGCTGAACATGGTTTAGCATTAAGCATAGTGTTAGCATATTACCCTAAGACCCTGTTGCATGAAAACTCGTTGAATATTTAATTCATGAATGAATTAGAACCAATCAGAGAAGGTGTTCTCGGGAAGAAGGCTTATATCATTGATTCTCATGATATTCAAACGGGACTGGAAGTTGAGAAACTCTTGTGAAATCAGGTGGAAGAATATAATTTTAAAAAAATCCAAAGATAGGACAAAAATCTGCATTCTGCAGTGTTTTTCAGCGTTTCGCAAGATTTTTTAGGTATAATATTTAAGAGAATTCAAATTCCATACAGGAGTTCTTGATAAGGTGTGAAATTGCTGTAAATTGAGATTTTGGAATGATGCCAAAGATGCGCCCAAAATTGGCAGGTTTCTTTTGCTGCCTTTTGACAACCTTGATATGTGTCGAGAGAGACCATATGTACAGGTGCTTTACACAGGGTAAGATCAATCTCATATTGATCTATGAGTGGATAAATGGAAAATCACATTCAGAAGCGAAGTTGCTGGTTGATTCTTGTCAAGGTCCATAGAAAGATGTCTAGACACCAATGGAGTGACTATATTGAAGGTAATTTTCCAGAAAATTTCAAAATCTAATCTGAGATCCATAGTAAACTAGATAGCTTCAATATGGCCGTTCTGCGATGCATCATGTGATCATATCTTCACCTCTCTCTATAGATCTTGCTTCTTGTTGATTGCCTGTAGTGAATAACTATAATCACACATGCAAAAACAGCTTCATTCATGAATAAAAAGAGACATTCAGAGAAAAGAGCATCAAGTAGACTTGAGGTTCTATTCATCAGTGAGAACTCAGTTTGCTCATTTAATAATATATGTCCTCATCCATATGAAGAAATAATAATGAAAACTATTATACTCCTTTTTTCCAGTCTATTACAGGAATATGTCTCCTAGTGACATGAAGGTCTTCATCACGTCTAATTCAGCACCTGTTGCTCATACACCTTCAGATGCCACAGCCACACCTAGGTGAGGGAAAATGGAAACTTACTTTAGTACCATACTTGGAATAAAATGAGAATCTTCAAGTACCGTTTTTTGTTTAGTCAATTATCCACAACATGTCTCAACCAATAATAGCCAACTATCAATTGAGGGTACTCAGAGACTTCAAGATTTCAAATTCGAGTTTTATTTATCCCAATTCACAATAATTATATTATTCAGAATCTCAGGCATGATGATGAGAAAATTACACAGCTCGTCAAGATGGAACACAATGAATAAAAAATATATCTTCTTCTTCTCATTGTGCCTGTCCACTACGAACGTGGGCAATCAGCATGACGATTTTCACTTTATCCACGGCAATGAGAAATATTTCTATGGAGCTTTTTCCACACCAGGATCGGATGATGTTTAGCCAATATATATAAATATATCTTGTGATAATTAAACAATGGAAAAAAATTATTCAATACCTTAATATTTATTAGGGAAAATTCATAAGTTAGGGATGAAGAATACTGAAGACAAATGGATATGAAATGATTGTTTGAAAATCTCACTGAGACAAATTACCATAGTTGATATCTTCAAAATAGATTCTATGACTGGAGGGTCATTGGAAGAAGAGAGAAAAGTACTGTTTGCAGTGGAAAACACGTTTTTTTCACCATATGCAAAGCAATTTAAAAACTGTGCAATTCATGCTCCTTGAAGGTACAGACTTGTAAATGGTATCAATCTCGCCTTGATGATGTGAAGGAAGAGAATATTAGAGATAGCAATCCTAAAAATGTTTTTAGTTATAAAAATGAATGAATGCCAATATGGCGTCAAAAATATCTTCACTTTCATAAACTCATCTGTAATGCTATTGATGTTGACAATATCAGATCAATTCAGCAATCTGGGGGTTCCAAAAAGATCATACTACATTCAGACTACATTTAGAGATTCTACATACTACATACTACATGCTACATTTGGAAGATTCATCTAATTCCAACAACTATTCTACAGTAAATATTACTTCAAGCTCTTGAAATCTGCCTTTTGGGGACAAAATTCTACTTCTCACCCTGTGAATGTCTTTACAGTGAAAAACACTACAGTTACATTATTGGCACAGAGTTGTAGCATATTTCCAAAGCTTCAAAATGACATCTCTGAAGGCTGTAAGCCTATCTTCCATGGCCCGGGCGTCATCAGAAGAAAATAGAAAAGTACTGTTTACAGCAGAGAACACACTTTTTCACTATATGCCAGACCTGAGATCACTTACGATCAGCTGTGGAAAAATTGTAGATTACATGGCTGTGAATGACTCTTGCAAGGCTTGCTTGAGATTCCAGTATCTGCTAAGGCGTCGACTGGAGACATCATTGCAAACCCTGGCAAATGGTCACTTCCTGGCCATGTGACTTGAATAGCTATTGTACACTACTCCACTCCATGATTGTCTTTTTCAGATCCCTTGACGTGGACTACAAGCTACGGCCTGAAGGAATCTACTCAACGTTCATCAGTGGAGATGGGTATAATCTCCTAGTGGGCTCAAAACCCGAATTAGATATTGACTTTGGGACTGCAAGGTCATTGAAATTCCAGCAATAATGAACTTGTATTCTCAGATATCAGTATCATTGTCTGTGTCTGTTCAGTGAACATATCCTCACGAGGATCTGATAATATTTGCCCGGGACTACTCATAATAGCTCAGCTGGCTGAGTCGAGATAGATGTATTAGAACTCCTAGGAATGATATTATATCATACCTGAATCAGACAGGGAATTATCAGGGAGAATCAGCTATGGAATTTGAGTAAATCTAGATCATTTGAGACACAGTGAAGCATCTATTACATGTACTTTTATCGAATTACTTCGAATCATATCAGATGAATTTTATTATTTACATTGCTTGTAAACTAAAAATCATTAGTAGAAGAAGATCACTCTCTATAGTAATAAAATTTCACAACAATAAAATACATAGCGGAATAATGTATTGCAGAAACAATGACAGTAAAATTAGACAGAAATAATATACATAACAAATGATACATGAAAAAATAATATATACTTTTATTAAAACTATTAATTTGTCCTTCCTTTGTTATGAAATGTGAGTTGTTTTTTCGATGTGTCATGATTTGGATAGTTGTATCCATTGGGATAGAAACAGTTACCTATCTATTTACTCATACTTCAATAGATACAATATCTTTTCTACTATGAATGATTGGGAGAGGAACAACAGGCTTGAAGCCCAAAACTGTTCCTTTCTCATGTTTAGATAGAAATTGTCCAAAAATAGGTTATGTTCACACTCCATGATTTTTGTCCAATTTGAGTCCTGAATATTCATAAACTAGGAATTTTGTTCAGGTTATTAGCTTGATTAAACATCCTAAAAGTAGAGGCGAAGAGATGTAAGTTGAGATATCTTCTCATAAAAATCATAATTAACTCCCTTCTACCGATCTGTAGTCTTGTAGGGAGTTTCCTCTATTTCTTATGTGATGTAACTCTTTTTTGTATGTAACATTTTGGAAAATGGATTGATTTGATTCGATAACATGATCCTCAACCCCTCAAACGGTGAAAGAGTGACTGGCGTGGTAGGGATGTAGGGGTGGGAATGCCTGTCCCACACATCATCCCCTTTCACTGTGCAATCAAACGGCCAGTGTGGAAAATGTTCGATATGAGGTAGGTACCGGTTACTGAGAACAAACTGACCTAACTCTCACCCCACCCTGGAAGATATCACATTTAAGTTTCATGTGGTGAGAGTCGAAGGTTAATGTTATAACCAGCGACCACATAATACAAATAGAAGGAGCAAGCAGGCTGACTTTTGAAGCCAATTTTAGTGTGAAGACACAACAAATATGATGGCAGCCTTTTTGAGAAATGTACTGGGAAAAGAGCTGAGATTGGCACACAGTTGTATGGGGCGTGGCAATCTCAGCATCAGTATGAGCGCTTCGCTCAGCTATGTTCTTTCGAAAATATCAGGAGAACAGCTGATCTTGGAAGAAAAAGGTTGAAATGAAGAAAGAATTCATCATTTTATCTGGAACTTCCTCACTCACGAAACTTGCCTACCCATAGGGCCCGTTTACGAGCTCGAGATTCAGCTAAGTTCTAGACTTTAAACAGCTGGAGTCAGAAAATTGGCTATCCGAAATGGGGTGTAGTCGCAGTTTTTATGATAATCTTTATTACCTTATTTCTATAATTTGAAACGTTTTTCCCTGATGAAATGAAACATTCCTGAATAATTCAAAATGGCTCAAACTTTACACTATTTTCTCTCTATTTTGTGTTCAATTTTTCAGTTTTGATTCAAACGTGGACTGCGACTACGCCACTTCTTGGAAAGCCATTTTCTGACTCCAGCTGTTTGAAGTCTGGACTTCGTTGAATCTCGAGCTGGGAAACCGGCCCTTAAAGATGAAAACTCTCCTCGCATGCCAACTTTCCCATGTCACGTTTTTAAATATGTGAAAAACTTTCAACTTTTTCACTAATTTGAGCTGAATAAATTCGAAACTTGTAATTTCAGTTAAACCATTAGAATCAGTGATTCATTGGGTATAAATACACCAAATTTTAAAATTCCCACTCGATCCTGAGGCGGCTAAATAATGTCGTATTTGTAGCTCAGGCACTACAATTTTTAGCATCTCTGATTGATTTGGCGTTTCTAGACCCAACTATGATGACAAACTTGGCTTCATATAGGTGTTAATGCTGTAGTTCTATGATTGCTCTGTCTATTCGTTTGTTATGGTCGTTGGTTATAACACTTGGCCTCCTTAACAATAATATCACCATATATGGAAGAAAAATGATAACTTAACATCTCCTTTTTGTTACAGTTGTGGAAGGGTGGACTATACGGGTGATCATTTCAAAACTGAACTGAAAATAGTTGCTGAAAGAGATGTGGATATCTATGCTCACTCAACAGCAAATATATATACTTTTTCCAGGCCCATTCAACAACAATCTTGGAGATGTGAATATAACAAGGAGAAACAAGTAGGTTTTCCTTCAAAAATAATGCTGAGAAGCATGCACTATTGAGGTTTTCTGGCTTTACTCCACTGTATCATGATGCAAATGCAATACGAACTATGAACCAAATCTTTGACTATTCCATTGACTACAGTAAGGTCCACATTTAAATGGCAGTATTTGATCAACATTGATGTTTCTATCCTTGTCTATCATTCAACAAAGCATTCATCAATTTCAAGCTCTGCTACATTACCAGATCGCTTTTCAACAATGAAAAAAATATTCAATGGACAAGATATTTAATCTCTATTATGGGAATTCGTCATTGAATCATTGAGAATATGATATTCCCTTGACGAATAGAAGGTGAATGAGAATTGAATTTTTCCTGCTTAGTGTTTGCAGATTTCATGTAGAATCGATGGTCTTCAACCTTCGATACTTGATTAAAAAATTGACCTAGGAAATCACATCTGAAAATAATCTTTCTTTTATTTATAGAACCACAAATTTATAAGAGTGGTCAATCACCTGGAGTTTTTACTCCCAGTTCACACGATAGAGTCTTATGATGGTGTTGAGATTCTGAGGAGACCATTTGGAGAAAAATATATACTGGAAATTTTTGAATTGAAATACCTTCTGGAAAATAGAGATAAACCAGGGAAGCATTTAACTCCAATGAGGGCCAGTAAGTAAATTATATCATTGCAACTCATAATCTAGAATGATTATTCTCTTATACAGTAGAACCTTACCTACAGCTGTGCAAAAGGCTAAAAAAAACTTCTTACTGGTGATATTAAATTGAAGTTTTCCTATTTGTTTACTATCAAGCCATCAAAATAAAAACGTTTACTCAGGAAAAAAATTTCTTTTCTGATCATTGATTCTTGAGACATGAGTGCCTAAAGTTCAAATTTTTGGGCTGATCATTTCAAATCCGTTGAGAAATAAATTCATGAGACTTTGAGGATAAATTCGTCATTGTAATGTTGATTAAATGAAACATGAATTTTCTGAAAATATCAATTTCTGAGTAAGTTATGCAAATGACAGAAATGCCAAGGATAGCTCATAAGTCATTTTTTTCTCACTCTTAGTAAATTGAATAATTTCCTGAGGAATAGATGATTACAGAAAGTATTTGGGCTTGACCTTAGTCACGAGACTCACTTTCTGGTCAAGGGTATGTCAGAAAGCAGCAAAATTCACTCAGGCTTGAAATGCATTAATGGCGGATGTGGGTGGCCTCATCCAAATAAAAGAAAGCTTTTGATGCTTACTGCCTGAGGAGCAATGCTGTATGGAGCTAAGATTTGGGCAGAGGCTGAAAGAGTGAAGAAATATGCTCATCGACATACCATGCTGTCATGGCAGCAACTTTGGGAGGCTGGGACAAGTGGCAAACGAACTGCAGTGCTCATTAGAGATGTTTCTCATGTTGATTGTCATTAAAACTTTTCTCAGAGACTAACCATTAATTTCCATTTCACTATAAATCTTACACTATGAAAAACTATAAAACTTGAGTTCATCCATTGATGGCCTAAGTAGTTCTGAAATTAGAAGAACAGTAAAACTTATATAGTCTGTGTACACCATCACAAATTGATTTTAAACTAGTTCAAAAGGCTTTTTTCTCTTCAGCCTCCTGGTAAAATCTTCGTTCTGTAGTAGTTGGTTTGCCTCAGGGTTGACATGATAATGAAGTCTTGACTCATGCCGCATGGCAAATCGGCTTATCTCACTGGACACAAATGGAATGCAAGTCATTGTTTCTGATGTACTAGGGAGCGTTGACCATATTCTTCAATACTCTATTCTGAAATTTCTGTATCGTATTGATGTTTCTTTTGCAGGCACATCCCCATAGTTCGATCCCATACACCCAAATTGGTTTCAAGATTCGGTTGTAGAGATTTATCTTGTTTCTCAAGGATTGGCAACCAATACATTTTTGCATATTTTATATCAAGCAGTTCTCTTTTGATTGTGATGTGCTCCTTCCACTTCAGTTCAACATCTAATGTCATTCATTTTTGTGACATGAGCATATGTCACACTTTTGACAATTTTCTAATTTGTGTTTACTTTAGTTTGCAAATGTCAGATTTTATTCTTATTCAGATAATCCTTCCTTTTATAAAGTTCTTTGGCAATAAGACAACTCTGATAGTTTGCATGGTGAACTTCACCACAATTGTAGCACTTGGGTGAAGTAGTCCTAGCCTTTGGTGCACTCTATAGTTGGATGTTTGCCAGCAAATTTGACACATATGACTACATGTTGACAATACCTTTGAGTATGTGTGTATTGCTGACATCTTTTGTAATGAGGTGGAAATGATTGATTCAGAGGGCTTCAATTTTTACTCACACGTTGCATATATACTGTATGTTGTATTAGAGATGTGAGAGCAAGCTCATCAATCATGGCGACATGGCAGCAACGTTAAAAGGCTGGGACAAATGGCAGGTGGACTGCAGAGCTCATTAGAGATGTAAGAGCATGGACGGAGCATCAGTATGGAGAAGTGGGCTTTTTCTTAACACATTAAAGGGTCATAGCTATTTCAGATCATACCTGTTTGTTGGGCAAAGTTCAATATGTTCTCTATGTTGAGCTGAGCAGAACATACATTCTTCGATTGTCTATACACTTCCCGGAGGAGTGAGGAGAGTTAGCAAACAGTGTTGGTGAATTAACAGCAGATAGTATTGTAGGAAAGATGCTGTCTTCTGCAGAACAATGGGATATTGTTGTGTCATACATTGAGATTGTTCTGTGGCAAAAAGTAGCTTGGTTACCTTATAGATCTCGAGTGGATCTCCAAGGGTAGAATCAAGATCTTGAGAAGTGATTAAGGAGATTGATTGATTGATCAGGCAAGCCCTATATTGGAGAAATATTTCAGCCTCTGCCCAAATCTCAGCTCCATACAGCATTGCTCCTTAGACAGTCAGCATTAAAAGCTTTCTATTATTTGGATGAGGGCCAACCACATCCGCCATTAATGCACTCCAAGCCTGAGTGAACTTTGCTGCTTTCACTCCTTAACCACTCTTTGTGCTTGATGATTGGTATCCATAAATGCCAATTGGGGCTCTCCAGTGAGAAGGAATGCGAACATGGTTCCACACTTGGCTATGACAGGTTTAAGGTTGGTTTTTTAGTGCAGTTGCTGAAGATAGCTATTCCACACCACCATATTGGAGATCCCACACTCTGAATGGTGCCTTTTGAATGTTCTCCTCATCTCGAGAAAAACAGCTGCGATAAACAAACCTTAACAGCTGTTGTTTGGTTTCTGTCAACAGCTGACCTTTAAGATTGCTAGCATCAACTGACTTATGGGCCACTCTCTATCATACGATCTAAATAGTCTTTAAAATCTATTGTCATCAGAATCCCATCATTCTTTTACAAGTAGATATGAGAACATGATCATTTTTTGTCAATCGGATGGAATATATCACAATAGCATGTCATATTTCAAAAGTTTATTGGTAATTTTTTGGAGATCCAGGTCTCAGGTTTAGTTCCAGGTCAGTTTCACTCAACTACTAGCAGCAGCAGTTACCCACTATTCATTTTCACCTGCACCCATTTACCATTCAGTGATTCAAGTTCCAAAACGCAAGGTCTATGGACACAGGTCAAGACCCTCATGTTCCTCATGGAGCACCATTTTGATGTGATTTTGGGTGGCATATTTGAGAATCCAATCTAATTTGAACATCTTATTTGTAACAAAATCATACATTATGTATTTTTCTAAACAATAACAGTTACGTGCAACTTGAGCTGTGCTCAGATACATGGCTCCAAGTAACAAAAATATAATAGTTATAATACTAATAATAAATAAAAATAATAATATTCTGATTCAGATCATATATGTTCATTCAGATTTGCGATTTTTTATAATGAAATTTCGATTATGAATACCTGGTCCACTAACTGTTCTTATTCTTGTAACATAAAGAATGGTATGATTCACAAGGCATTGAGACAAGACAGAGAAATGCAAAGCTAACCTCAGAAATAGTTCGAAGTTTTAAATCTGGAAATCATCTATTACATTCCTACTTGGAATCTGAATACTCTATTCTCTTGAAGTGGCCTATTTTTTACAACTGACAGGGTACCAGAGCTTAACAACAATGGGAATCAGAATCGAAATTAGTTTTGAGAGATATTTATAATCCAAGTTCAATTGAAATCGTTATTATAATTTTTGATTCATGGAATCTACTCCAGTCATAAAATTCCGTTCTATGAAACATTAAGATTCTTAATTGACAAAGCGAAGTGAGGTCTAAGATTCAAGTCGACAGTTTAGCATTTCTCTTAATGTTTAATTTTTATATGTTTGAATGTTTGAATGTTTGAATGTTTGAATGTTTGAATGTTTGAATGTTTGAATGTTTGAATGTTTGAATGTTTGAATGTTTGAATGTTTGAATGTTTAAATGTTAAAATGTTTAAATGTTTGAATGTTTAAATGTTTAGATGTTTAAAAGTTTAAATGTTTGAATGTTAAAATGTTTAAATGTTTAAATGTTTAAATGTTTAAATGTTTAAATGTTTAAATGTTTAAATGTTTAAATGTTTAAATGTTTAAATGTTTAAATGTTTAAATGTTTGAATGTTTAAATGTTTGAATGTTTGAATGTTTAATGTTTAAATGTTTAATGTTTAAATGTTTGAATGTCTGAATGTTTAAATGTTTGAATGTTCAAATGTTCGAATGTTTAAATGTTTAAATGTTTAAATGTTAAATGTTTAAATGTTTAAATGTTTAAATGTTAAATGTTTAATGTTTAAATGTTTAAATGTTTAATGTTTAATGTTTAAATGTTTGAATGTTTAAATGTTTAAATGTTTGAATGTTTAAATGTTTAAATGTTTGAATGTTTGAATGTTTAAATGTTTTGTGCCAAAGAAGATAATTTTGAATAAAATTTAGAATTTAGAAATAGGCCGACACATCTAGAAAATACCTGAGTCTATACCTAATTCATGCAGGTGAACGGGCTAGAGTCAAGAAAACTTCAATTAATCTTGCCATGCCTGATTTAATAGGTTTATACTATAGAAAAACACTACAATTTGAAATAATTGAAAAATACAAACAGCTTCAATAAACATTGGCAGCTAAATCGAACAACAGAAACAACAATATCATGTTACTTTGTTGACATTCTTCATCTGATTCGGGGGCGCATTACTATCCCCGTTTAGATAGCAATACGTCACAAAACCAAACAAGATCAGTCATAAAATAACCAATCAATTTCAACATGAAATTACTCAAGAAAGAAAAAAAACCCGTTGAACCCAAATTTCGTCGATAGTAACCCATATAACCCATTTCATAATAATTTTGAATCCCCACTTTTTATTGACATTCTCGAATGAACCTTTGTTTCACTACACTGCACTTTCGTTGGTTTGTACGTTGCTTTATCGTCGGGGTTACAGTACCTTGTTTTTGGCGGTGAGCTTTTACCGGTTGAATTTGGCTTGACGGCGACGTCCTCTTACGTCCCTAGACCTGTCGTCTGAACGGGTGTCTTGAAGCGGTTTTACATAAAGTTGCGGAACCAAAGGGGTGGTAGTACAAGAAGTTGGTTTGGGGACACACATGAACCGCTGTAAATAAATGTATTACAGCATTAATTTCTAACTCTTCCTACAATTCATCAAAAGCTAAAACAGGAGTTATCTATTGATTACAATTAATTAAATTCTTTCATTCTTTGAATCCTCATTTTATATAGATTTTTATCTTTAAACTACTGATTCTTTTTATCAGAATTAATGGATCTTTCTTCACAAATATTCAAATTGAAATGATGCTAACTTATATGATATTTTTCGTTTGGTTTGCGAAATCAAATATAATTTTTCATATAGTAGCTCGGCTAGTATTGTTGGAAACTTGTGCGCCAGCCAACATTTATTTTATTTATTATTTATGAACTATAGGACGCAATCCAAGTGTAAATAACGGGCATTCGCCCAAAACTGCTCAGAACCTTAATTAAAAATGAACATTCCAGAGTTTATGATTTGATTTACCTACAAATACAAGTCCAAAAACTAGTATCAACTGAAATTATGAATTTATCCTCTAATAAAACAAGACACTTTATAACACAATAAAAGGAAAAAATATTAAAATTTGAACATTCATTAATATTAATTTCCTGGAGAAGAAAAACTTTCTTCTTCATCTATTAAGATTTCTATCATAAAAAAATTTACTAAATCATTCAAAGCCTTAATGACATAAGAAAACAGAGTCTGAAAAATATAAATTAAAAAATGTCATAAACTCAATATGAACAATTCTTAAAAGTTTCATTCCAATTTAAAGGCTATCTTCCTGACTTTCAGCAATACTCTACGATAATATATCTCCAGAAACAATAACTCAAATGTAACGTAACTGAAAACTTTCCATACTTCTGTAGAAAAATTTATAAGTATCTTCCATCACTAATAAAATCAAAAGGATTATTCTCAATCAATATTATTAACTTGAAAAATAACAGGCTTTGTTGATAAAATCTTTTGATTGAAGTTTCAATTAATTAATTTCCCTAAATTATATTTTAACCTTAGTTTACGTACCTTAGCGGTTATTTGAAGAAACAATTATTCGTACATGAAGAAGAAACACAATTAAACTTTTCAGGACATGGCACTACTAGAAAATTTAAACTTTAATAAAAATAAAACTAGCTCCTACATTAACTAAAAATGATATAAACTCATAAACTTGCCCAAAAAGGGCGAAACATAATGACTACATCTTTACTCTCGTAGTGCTCCTAGCAAAGTGTCCTCCGAAACGTAATCTGGTCCCTCGACTGGGGAATCCCCACTACTGTATTTAGAAACAGGTCTCCTATTGGGCGAAAGGAATCAATTTGACCAATCGTCGCGTGGCTTATAGAGCCTTTGGACCAAATAGTAACTGCAAAATCAGTAGTTTGTTATAATTTCAATGCTTGCTGTTTTCCAACTTATCGCATTTTATGTCGCGACAAGAAGGCTAAGTTTTAGAGATAATTCCATAATCTACATTCCTCGACGACTCGGAGCCACAATTTTTAAATATCTATCATGGGAAACTCGAAGTCATGGCCGTTCATAATAGAGAGAGAAAATAATTTATTTCGCTAACTCACTTACAATAATGGCTCTAGTCTATTGCGTATTAAATTTACTATTATAACTTGGGAAAAGGCCTGAATTAAAGAGAGTGCCCGGCACACTGTGGTTATAGTTACTGTATGGAAACGTAGTGAGCATAGGGACGGTTGCAGATGAACCACAATTGCATGTGGGATGTGAGACTGACATACCTCAGAAAATATGACTAATGCAGAAGTCTTTCTCATTACATTTGAGAAACGCTCATTTCTGCGATTTTGGTATAGAAGCTGCGGGAAGCAGAAGCATGGTGCTCAAACCAGTGCTACCACAATCGCAAGGAAAATAATGGCATACTACAGCGCACAACGCCATGTGGAGTTATCAGTGCCACTGCCATGTCTGCCAATGCATTCCATAAGAACTGCATTTGTGGTACCACAGAAGGAAATATTAGCTCCCCAGTTCGTCTGCAACCGACCTGAAATAGACTATTAGTTCCTTGCCCCAAAATCAGCTATCCTGCGATGAGCTTCCAGAATGTGGAGAAGTGTTTTACTAGCAGTTGTGGAAATAGCTATTGTAAGTGTGGCCATATAAGTTGCCACTGGGTTTCTAGGGGATAAGTTATCAGTTATCGAAATTCTACTGAGCATTGAAAGTTTTGTTATGTGAAATAGTCCCATATCATGATGCATCATGGTTGTGTATTTTGTTTTTCTGCAGCTGGTGAGATCAGTTTTGCCCCTGATGATAGGCCTACTGACACTGACACCGCTAATGCGATGGGGTAAGCAAACAATGTTTCAAATCCGAATAGAAGTTGTTATATAATAATTGTGATTCACAGTGTGCTCGAATAAATCAATCAGTCATCTCATGGAACCACACAAAACACATTCAAATAATCACAATTGAAAAACACAATGGAAAAACAATTTCAAACAATAATAACAATTCTGAGTGATCTCAGGTCTGGTGTCAAAGTTTTCAAGTAGCATCTGATCGACTTTAGGCCGCTGATGTGACTTGACCAGTTTCCAAGCAGCTGGTACCAATGGTTTAACGTGTCCATCCGAAACATGGAAGTGACTCAAGAAATTGTACTTTATGTAACAAGTCCGCATAAATATGATTGTTTCTGGCCGAAACGTAGTTGAGGGCAGACTTATTATACGAATGTGGTAAATACATTACCGTGCAAGTTACATACAATATTTTTGTCATACTTATCTGAGAAAGAATAATATTGCTGAGAAACAGAGACCATCACCTGCTGCAGCTCGAGCTACTGCATCCTATAACCATGACCTACCCTGTAGCGCCTAGTTCATAACAGACAGACAGACCCTTCGAGCTCAAATAAAATAATAAAGGCTTAAATTATAAGATTTCAGATGAGTTCTTATAAATTGAAACTCCTTAAATGAGTTCTTTCATTATTTGAATTAGTATATTGATTACTCAGATGTTGTAAAATATGAAGCACATTGATTATAATAGTAAAGGATGAAACTTTTTCACTCAGCTGAATGTATTGAAATCTAACTATCATTACTATAGAGTTGAGAGTGCAACATATTTTAACAATATAAAGCAATTCGATAGGCAAAACTATTCTACATAGACTACGATTCAAAGATAATATGGTTGAAACTGCAACGCTAGCGAGTCATCGGAGAGCAATGACACACGCTTGATGTACATTCCGTAGCTATGAACTTTTCTATCCATTATTGTATTCCAGCCGGAAATCTCTACCACTGAATTATATTAGTGAACTAAAATGGATTCAGTTGAACTGAATAAACCTAAGATAAGATTATAATTGTATTAATCACGGAAGGTAAACTAATAAAGAATAGGGATATCAACAAAATAATATGAAATATAAAGCGAATAGAATATAAAATATGAGGCCTTAGACATTATCTTATTATTTTATGAATGGAATATATATTATCTATATGTACTAACTCCTAACTATGTGAATGTATATTCTTAACTATGAATGGATGAGTATTAAGCTATTGAAAATGGGTATAGTATAGAATATTATGATAAATCGTCTTATGCTAAATAACTTATTATTATATTATTATTATTAGAGACATCATTTACATACATAGTATTATGACTGTTGATGACTTCAAAAATTGATCATCACCCGATTTACCAAACAATCAATTACCTACTACCGGGGGAAAACTGTACAATCATTTACCACGAGTATGCAGCCGATCAATGAAATAAAATTAAACCTAATTCACCTACCTAAATATATTTAAGATTACGAGGTTAATAACATAATTTAATGACTAATCTAGTTGCGCAAGTTATTTACATTCCGGAATTTCTTCTATATACATTATATTGTCACGTAACAAAATCTTTGACTAAACCCTTCATGAACCCGTAATGAATCCTTCTAACAAATACGGTAAATATCTCTATCATAACTCTTTTTCTCTTTTCTCCTTCTCATTCATTAGGAATCATCTCGTTGAGTGTATAGAGACAAGGCTATAGAGTGGCGCCATACTCACAAAAACTTATCCAATTATAACTCACGACAAAAAATCTTGTCTTCAATAGACTGATCTGTTTCCTGGTCGGATCTTTTTTCAACATAAACTCAAGTGTGATTTTGCATTCTACAATCATGAGAAAAACACTTTTCATTATAATATTCTAGTAGGAAACCTCTACGACAGAACGCTAGTCAAAACAAAACTATGATCGAGTGCCAGGCTATTATTTATCGCAAACTCAAAGTACGTGACATTTTCTCTAAACACTGGAAGAATAATTCTCAAGGCATGATTTAATAATATGAAAATTCAGCTGGAACAACTATCTTAGCATTGGACTGCTACTGCTTGACTTATGATTATCAACATTATTGAATTTACCAACACATTGATAGACTACTATTACACTATTACTGATTCTCAAGTTCACTGACATTTTCCAACCTTACTGGAGCCTCACATAATTATTTCTCAACAATAAACTTCATATCCAACTAGTTTCAATTACTCTACTAGATCTCAAATATCTCAACTTATTCACATGGAAAACTTGATTACAATTTTACTATTCCATTAAAAAAAATTATCATTTCATTAAGATTTTCCTATTTTTTTTTTATTTATTAATACTTTTTGACTACTTATCTCTAAAGGGTCCTACTACTGTAATTACCTCAATTTAATTTTCCCAACAAAAATTCTATTTCCTTTTTGACACGAATTTTCCTACATATTTCTACTTTCACTGATAACCATTTTAACATTACCTAGTTACTCGAAAAATTTCTCTGTTATTTTATTTGTATACCTTAACTAATCACTTTAGATATTCATTGTCTAAAACTTTCAATTTTCGTTTCCATACTAAATTTCTAAGCAACTTTAAACTCAATAGTACCCCCTTTTTTTTACCAATTATTACTTGTGTTTTTGCGGCTGACTTTCCTACCAAACATTAACGAACCTTTTGACTGGGCTTCCCTAAACTGCCTTATTCTGATTGCTTTCCTTACAATCACTACGAAGACTCACTAAATATTCTAGATTTCGGTTTACGTTATTCTACTGACGAGCCCCATAACTCTCGAATGAACCAGACCGTTTACTAGATACAAAAAAATCTTAGCTCACACCATCTTCGGTGCCTTTCGCTAAAATTATACAATTCCACCGTACAAATTTGCAAGGTTAGTCACAGCTAAATTCCTTGATTTGTTACATGGACAACTATCGGGCAGTGCTCCGTTCTCTCTGGACACGGACCTACACTCGCGCCGATTACCTAAATTCAACAACAACACACACAGGCAGGACATCCCCTTGTCCTCCTCTAAATCTTGAGTCTCAACTAAACAAACAAAAAAATTCCCCACAGTCTACAGGAAACGTTACCAACACAACGGATCTTTACACTATCACTACGCATGCCTACCGCAAAAATCACACCTAAAAAAATTATTTCCAATAATAAAACTGATTCACCTTTTCGAGAATAAACATTACTGATAAAGGGACTTAACAACCTCATCTGAATCAACTTATTTTCATACAAATTCCCAAGGATTTGATTATCGTTTCAACTTTAATCTACAATACCCAATTATTTAGTTTAAACATCTCAAGGCCAAAACTACTCATCAACTTTTCAAAACTACATATCAACAATAACTAATAAAACAGTTTCCTATTTATTCTCTGATTACCTTCGATCTACCTAAACTTATCAAAAAAATTTCCTATTTTCCTCAAACATTCTCCCATAATAATTTCCGCATTTTCCTAATTTACTTGGGTTGACCTTTAAAATCTCAATATTCCCTTTCACTACTACTATAATGATATTCAACTACCAGACGTGAGACCAGAATACGTACGTTGACATTACAATAATTTCTATCATCATTCACGGAATTACAGAATACAAAAAATTTATTCAGTACTTAGAATCAGTTATTTTCACCTATGCTCGTTTCTTCTACTAATTTTTATTCTAACGTTAAACCTTTCAATATCAATGATCAATTTCAATATGAAGTTTCAGAATACTTTCAACTTGAGCTTCAATGATACCTAACTTTATCTTTAAGCACTTCAAAAGATTTTCATTTTAATGAATTTACTGAACTGAATAACTTCCTATTTCATCTACAATTATTTAAACTTCAGAAAAATTGGAGTAGCAACAATAAATTATTCATTCAACTCCAAACCCAAATATTGACAGTTAACACGTTCACAGAATGAATTATTAAGTATAGACTCAGAAAAATTGATCTAGTATTATTAGAGTAAGTTATGAAAAATTTAATTTTTTAGAAAATTTGAATTCCAGAGATTTAAATATCTCTAGACAGCAGAGTCGGCGCAGTTGTGTGCCAAAGAAGATAATTTTGAATAAAATTTAGAATTTAGAAATAGGCCGACACATCTAGAAAATACCTGAGTCTATACCTAATTCATGCAGGTGAACGGGCTAGAGTCAAGAAAACTTCAATTAATCTTGCCATGCCTGATTTAATAGGTTTATACTATAGAAAAACACTACAATTTGAAATAATTGAAAAATACAAACAGCTTCAATAAACATTGGCAGCTAAAATCGAACAACAGAAACAACAATATCATGTTACTTTGTTGACATTCTTCATCTGATTCGGGGGCGCATTACTATCCCCGTTTAGATAGCAATACGTCACAAAACCAAACAAGATCAGTCATAAAATAACCATCAATTTCAACATGAAATTACTCAAGAAAGAAAAAAACCCGTTGAACCCAAATTCGTCGATAGTACCCCATATAACCCATTTCATAATAATTTTGAATCCCCACTTTTTATTGACATTCTCGAATGAACCTTTGTTTCACTACACTGCACTTTCGTTGGTTTGTACGTTGCTTTATCGTCGGGGTTACAGTACCTTGTTTTTGGCGGTGAGCTTTTACCGGTTGAATTTGGCTTGACGGCGACGTCCTCTTACGTCCCTAGACCTGTCGTCTGAACGGGTGTCTTGAAGCGGTTTTACATAAAGTTGCGGAACCAAAGGGTGTAGTACAAGAAGTTGGTTTGGGGACACACATGAACCGCTGTAAATAAATGTATTACAGCATTAATTTCTAACTCTTCCTACAATTCATCAAAAGCTAAAACAGGAGTTATCTATTGATTACAATTAATTAATTCTTTCATTCTTTGAATCCTCATTTTATATAGATTTTATCTTTAAACTACTGATTCTTTTTATCAGAATTAATGGATCTTTCTTCACAAATAATTCAAATTGAAATGATGCTAACTTATATGATATTTTTCGTTTGGTTTGCGAAATCAAATATAATTTTTCATATAGTAGCTCGGCTAGTATTGTTGGAAACTTGTGCGCCAGCCAACATTTATTTTATTTATTATTTATGAACTATAGGACGCAATCCAAGTGTAAATAACGGCATTCGCCCAAAACTGCTCAGAACCTTAATTAAAAATGAACATTCCAGAGTTTATGATTTGATTTACCTACAAATACAAGTCCAAAAACTAGTATCAACTGAAATTATGATTTATCCTCTAATAAAACAAGACACTTTATAACACAATAAAAGGAAAAATATTAAAATTTGAACATTCATTAATATTAATTTCCTGGAGAAGAAAAACTTTCTTCTTCATCTATTAAGATTTCTATCATAAAAAAATTTACTAAATCATTCAAAAGCCTTAATGACATAAGAAAACAGAGTCTGAAAAATATAAATTAAAAAATGTCATAAACTCAATATGAACAATCTTAAAAGTTTCATTCCAATTTAAAGGCTATCTTCCTGACTTTCAGCAATACTCTACAATAATATATCTCCAGAAACAATAACTCAAATGTAACGTAACTGAAAACTTTCCATACTTCTGTAGAAAAAATTTATAAGTATCTTCCATCACTAATAAAATCAAAAGGATTATTCTCAATCAATATTATTAACTTGAAAAATAACAGGCTTTGTTGATAAAATCTTTTGATTGAAGTTTCAATTAATTAATTTCCCTAAATTACATTTTAACCTTAGTTTACGTACCTTAGCGGTTATTTGAAGAAACAATTATTCGTACATGAAGAAGAAACACAATTAAACTTTTCAGGACATGGCACTACTAGAAAATTTAAACTTTAATAAAAATAAAACTAGCTCCTACATTAACTAAAAATGATATAAACTCATAAACTTGCCCAAAAAGGGCGAAACATAATGATTACATCTTTACTCTCGTAGTGCTCCTAGCAAAGTGTCCTCCGAAACGTAATCTGGTCTCTCGACTGGGGAATCCCCACTACTGTATTTAGAAACAGGTCTCCTATTGGGCGAAAGGAATCGATTTGACCAATCGTCGCGTGGCTTATAGAGCCTTTGGACCAAATAGTAACTGCAAAATCAGTAGTTTGTTATAATTTCAATGCTTGCTGTTTTCCAACTTATCGCATTTTATGTCGCGACAAGAAGGCTAAGTTTTAGAGATAATTCCATAATCTACATTCCTCGACGACTCGGAGCCACAATTTTTAAATATCTATCATGGGAAACTCGAAGTCATGGCCGTTCATAATAGAGAGAGAAAATAATTTATTTTGCTAACTCACTTACAATAATGGCTCTAGTCTATTGCGTATTAAATTTACTATTATAACTTGGGAAAAGGCCTGAATTAAAGAGAGTGCCCGGCACAGTTTGAATGTTTGAATGTTTGAATGTTTAAATGTTCAAATGTTCAAATGTTTAAATGTTAAATGTTAAATGTTTAAATGTTTAATGTTTAAATGTTTAAATGTTTGAATGTTTAAAGTTTAAATGTTTAAATGTTAAATGTTTAAATGTTTAAATGTTTAAATGTTTAAATGTTTAAATGTTTAAATGTTTAAATGTTTAAATGTTTAAATGTTTAAATGTTTAAATGTTTAAATGTTTAAATGTTTAAATGTTTAAATGTTTAAATTTTAAATGTTAAATGTTTAAATGTTTAAATGTTTAAATGTTTAAATGTTTAAATGTTTAAATGTTTAAATGTTTAAATGTTTAAATGTTTAAATGTTTAAATGTTTAAATGTTTAAATGTTTAAATGTTTAATGTTTGAATGTTTGAATGTTTAAATGTTTGAATGTTGAATGTTTGAATGTTAAATGTTCAAATGTTCAAATGTTCAAATGTTTAAATGTTTAAATGTTTAATGTTTAAATGTTCAAATGTTTAAATGTTTAAATGTTAAATGTTTAAATGTTTTAAATGCTTAAATGTTTAAATGTTTGAATGTTTAAATGTTTAAATGTTTAAATGTTTAAATGTTTAAATGTTTAAATGTTTAAATGTTAAATGTTAAATGTTTAAATGTTTAAATGTTTAAATGTTTAAATGTTAAATGTTTAAATGTTAAATGTTTAAATGTTTAAATGTTAAATGTTTAAATGTTTAAATGTTTAAATGTTTAAATGTTAAATGTTTAAATGTTTAAATGTTTAAAGTTTAAATGTTTAAATGTTTAAATGTTTAAAGTTTAAATGTTTAAATGTTTAAATGTTTAAGTTTAAATGTTTAAATGTTTAAATGTTTAAATGTTTAAATGTTAAATGTTTAAATGTTTAAATGTTTAAATGTTTAAATGTTTAAATGTTTAATGTTTAAATGTTTAAATGTTTAATGTTTAAATGTTCAAACGTTTGAATGTTTAAATGTTTAAATGTTTAAATGTTTGGATGTTAAATGTTTAAATGTTGAATGTTGAATGTTTGAATGTTTGAATGTTCAAATGTTCAAATGTTTAAATGTTAAATGTTTAAATGTTAAATGTTTAAATGTTTAAATGTTTAATGTTTAAATGTTCAAATGTTTAAATGTTTAAAGTTTAAATGTTTAAATGTTTAAATGTTTAAATGTTAAATGTTTAAATGTTTAAATGTTTAAATGTTTAAATGTTTAAATGTTAAAATGTTTGAATGTTTAATGTTTAAATGTTTGAATGTTTGAATGTTGAATGTTTGAATGTTCAAATGTTCAAATGTTTAAATGTTTAAATGTTTAAATGTTTAAATGTTTAAATGTTAATGTTTAAATGTTTAAATGTTGAATGTTTAAATGTTTGAATGTTAAATGTTCAAATGTTTAAATGTTTGAATGTTTAAATGTTCAAATGTTCAAATGTTTGAATGTTTAAATGTTCAAATGTTTAAATGTTTAAATGTTTGAATGTTTAAATGTTCAAATGTTTTAATGTTTAAATGTTTAAATGTTCAAATGTTTAAATGTTCAAATGTTTAAATGTTCAAATGTTCAAATGTTCAAATGTTTGAAATTTCAAATGTTTAAATGTTCAAATGTTCAAATGTTCAAATGTTCAAAGATCAAATGTTCAAATGTTAAAATGTTTTAATTTTTGGATGTTCAAATGTTTTAATGTTGAAATGTTCAAATTGTTTATATTTTCACATGTTTTTTTGTTGCACATTTACGGCGAAACACGGTTATATATTTGCATGTAATTCTACAGGTATGATGGTTGACGATGGCATCTACACACAATTAAAAACCCAGCTTTAGTGAGCAACTGGGACCCTTGAGAGAGCTACATTCTGAGTTTTGTTGCAATGCATCCAGTAGTTTTCCATAAATCATGATCAGTTAGTGAGATAAGAATTTTAGAAGAGATTCCAAGCCAAGCAAAATCCCATTCATCTGAAAAAATTGCTAATATCAAATCATTTCGTGTTGAATCACAATGGTAACAGTCGATATAAGCCTACCCAATATGGCCATTCTGCAATGCATCATGGGATCGTGTTTCGACCTCTTTCTACAGACCTTGCCAAAACCACATTGGGAATATAAACAAAACTTTGAAGGAATTAGCCGATATTGAAGTTGGTCCAATCTTTAATAAGGGAAATCGATTTTATTCATCCCATATAAGCCCCATTATAAAATATTTGGAATATTAATGGTGGCAGTGGGAGAAAATTGAAAATTGCAGTGGCCATACTGTGGTTATAGTTACTGTATGGAAACGTAGTGAGCATAGGGACGGTTGCAGATGAACCACAATTGCATGTGGGATGTGAGACTGACATACCTCAGAAAAATATGACTAATGCAGAAGTCTTTCTCATTACATTTGAGAAAACGCTCATTTCTGCGATTTTGGTATAGAAGCTGCGGGAAGCGGAAGCATGGTGCTCAAACCAGTGCTACCACAATCGCAAGGAAAATAATGGCATACTACAGCGCACAACGCCATGTGGAGTTATCAGTGCCACTGCCATGTCTGCCAATGCATTCCATAAGAACTGCATTTGTGGTACCACAGAAGGAAAATATTAGCTCCCCAGTTCGTCTGCAACCGACCTGAAATAGACTATTAGTTCCTTGCCCCAAAATCAGCTATCCTGCGATGAGCTTCCAGAATGTGGAGAAGTGTTTTACTAGCAGTTGTGGAAATAGCTATTGTAAGTGTGGCCATATAAGTTGCCATTGGGTTTCTAGGGGATAAGTTATCAGTTATCGAAATTCTACTGAGCATTGAAAGTTTTGTTATGTGAAATAGTCCCATATCATGATGCATCATGGTTGTGTATTTTGTTTTTCTGCAGCTGGTGAGATCAGTTTTGCCCCTGATGATAGGCCTACTGACACTGACACCGCTAATGCGATGGGGTAAGCAAACAATGTTTCAAATCCGAATAGAAGTTGTTATATAATAATTGTGATTCACAGTGTGCTCGAATAAATCAATCAGTCATCTCATGGAACCACACAAAACACATTCAAATAATCACAATTGAAAAACACAATGGAAAAACAATTTCAAACAATAATAACAATTCTGAGTGATCTCAGGTCTGGTGTCAAAGTTTTCAAGTAGCATCTGATCGACTTTAGGCCGCTGATGTGACTTGACCAGTTTCCAAGCAGCTGGTACCAATGGTTTAACGTGTCCATCCGAAACATTGAAGTGACTCAAGAAATTGTACTTTATGTAACAAGTCCGCATAAATATGATTGTTTCTGGCCGAAACGTAGTTGAGGGCAGACTTATTATACGAATGTGGTAAATACATTACCGTGCAAGTTACATACAATATTTTTGTCATACTTATCTGAGAAAGAATAATATTGCTGAGAAACAGAGACCATTACCTGCTGCAGCTCGAGCTACTGCATCCTATAACCATGACCTACCCTGTAGCGCCTAGTTCATAACAGACAGACAGACCCTTCGAGCTCAAATAAAATAATAAAGGCTTAAATTATAAGATTTCAGATGAGTTCTTATAAATTGAAACTCCTTAAATGAGTTCTTTCATTATTTGAATTAGTATATTGATTACTCAGATGTTATTGGGAGAGTCCTAACATACTCGACTGTAAAGAGAACATAATGATCTCTTTACAGTATAGTATGCTGTAATGAAAATCACATGTTTTCTTTTACTGCAAATAGCTGTTTAACGGCTTGATTCAATGCATGGAAAACCGCTGCAATTGAGTGAGTATGACAAAAAGTATTTTTCCCGGATCGGGATTCAAAAACGAGCCTCTGGTTTATAAAGCAAGTATCTAAATCACTCAAATACAGCCACTCTTTTTCAATTCAAATTTCTACTACACACAATTTCAAAACTACACAAAACATATACGAGACTATCAGCATGGAAAAACTGATAATCTTGTTGATGAAGTGTGTTGGGATGCAGGAAAAAATCAGGAGGATTGTATATTTTGCAGTTGAAGCAAAAAATTAGTATATGCTGGCTTGAGATCACAGTTTTTCAGACTAATGGAAAACATTCTAGCTGTCACCTCTCCATTTTCCAAGTTTTACAAGTTTCCAGTTTGTTTTTGTGGTGTGGCGAGAGAATGTGTCTCCAATTTGTGTATACAATATTTTTTGACACACCAAAAAACAAACTGGAAACTTGACAAACTCAATTTCAAGCTCTTTGCTATGTCTGAGCAAATACATGTTTTATTCCTTCTTCTCCTCCTTTCACTTCTTCTTCTTCTTCTTCTTCTTCTTCTTCTTCTTCTTCTTCTTTTTCTTCTTCTTCTTCTTCTTCTTCTTCTTCTTCTTCTTCTTCTTCTTCTTCTTCTTCTTCTTCTTCTTCCTCTTCTCCTTCTTCGATAGCACCACAGCCCAAATCGAGCTCTGGCCTCCTCAATACTGCGCCTCCATCCATCACGATCTCTTGCCTCCAATCTCCAATTCCTGATGGGAAGAAGTTCTGCTGCATCCTTTGAGATGCCATCCACTTATTTCAGTCTCGGCTTTCCCACCGGTCTCTTGCCTCCTCATTGTCCCATATATACTTATTTCCTGGGAGACCGAGTTTCTGCATCTGCTCCACATTCCCTGCCCATCTTGAGCGTTGCACTTACACAGACAGAGGTGGCTCTTTATTATATAGTGCAGCTAATTCATTGATGTATCTGATTTTTATTCCAATTTTGTAAATAATTGACTATCAATTCAATGTTGTTTGTTCATCTTCATCCACAATAGCCGAGGTTTCAATGCAATTAGTAAGAGTGAAGTTCATCCACGTTTCATCAGCCAGATACCGAAAAGAGCCCATAACAGGAATGATTACTACAGAGCAGGCTCCATTAAAGATTACAAGACTTTAAAGATAGATGAAGAAGGACATCAACAACGTGAAATGATATTCACCACAAAATTAATGGAACAGGATGGTAGAAAAGGAGTAAACGAGCCATTTACAGGCCTATTTGTGTAAGTAGCCAACAATACTCAAAAAACGTATTATTTATTGATTATGAACTATATTATCAATATCATAAATTATTGCTCTGTGCAAACCTTAACCTGTATAGTACTCGGGAGCCATGAGTCGAAACTTACCTGTTGGAAATTTCAAATTCCTCACAGAGGAAGGGATTTCCAAGCTTGATTTTGCGAATTTGGACAGCAATTCAGAAACTGGATATGTAATAGAATGCGATCTCAAGTATCCGAAAGAGTTACATGATAAGCATGCCAGCTCCCCACTCATGCCTCTCTACCAAACACCTCCACATGAATTGCTGTCAAACTATCAAACAAATGAGAAGAGTCAAACTGGAGCCAAAAAGCTCATGAACACACATTTTGACCGTGAAAAGTACATTGTTCACTACCTCAATTTTAAACTCTACCTTCAGCTCGGTTTGCAATTTATGAAAGTACATCGCGTTATTAGCTTTTCCCAATCTCCCTGGCTGAAAAGCTACATTGACTTCAATATCCACAATAGACAGAATGCAAAAAATAAATTTGAAATATCCTTCTTTAAGGCCTGTTGTAATCTTATCTTTGGAAAAACTATACAATCAGTTCGCAAGCATATCAATGTTAAAATTATCATGGATGAAAAATGGTTAGATAAGTACATTTCAAATCCGTTATGCAAATGCTGGCAAATAATTAGTCCGAATGTGATTGCGGTTTTCTCTCGTAAGTTGGAACTAAAAATGAACAAGCCTGTCTATTCCGGGTTTTCCATACTGGAGTTGAGTAAATTCCATATGCACGATTTTTTCTATTGTAAATTACAAAAAATTATACCGTGGGATCGCGTAGAACTCTGTATGACTGATACCGATAGTTTTCTTTTTAATGTGAGAGTGGAGGATGTGTATCAGTTGATTAAAGAAAATTTGAACCTATTCGACACTAATAACTATCCTCCTTACCACCCCTGCTTTTCCATGGTGGGAAATAAAGTTGTAGGAAAGTTCAAGGATGAGACAGCCTCAAAAACCGTCCATAAATTTATAGGGCTTTGATCTAAACTTTACTCGTATCTAGTATGTAATGAGAATAAAGAACCTGTAAATAAATGTGTAGCAAAGGGTGTACAGACCGGAGTGAAATGTAGAAAACTTAATTTTAATTAATATAAGAAATCGTTGATTGAACATTGTGAACACATTGAAAAATTCAATATGATGAGGTCCTATAATCACACCATATATCAGATTGAATGTGCAAGAATCTGTTTGAGACCATATGACGATAAGAGATACATTGCAGAGAATGGACACTTTGCCTTTTGGACATTATAGAGTGCTGACAACGCTCTGAACTGATTGCTCAGTATGTCCCGCGACGATCATCCATCACCACTAATTTTGATTTCATGTTGTAAATATGAATATTATTGGATCTAAGATAGTGTTGGAACTTCATAGCGTACCACGTGTCAACTATCCCACTCGCAAATATGAGTTGAAAAGTGGAAAAGACTTGCTTCAAGCCGATCTCATTGAGATGAGCAGTTTATCACGTTTTAATAAAGGTTATAGGTATATCTCAGCTGTTATTAATTGTATTTCAAAATTTGCATATTGTGGACCATCAAAAGACAAGTCAAGTCAATCTGTATTTGATGCACTCGAACCAATTATTTCTAAAAATAAGGGAGTTAAGTTGTTTCAATCAGATCGGGGAACAGAATTCTTCAATTCAAAAGTTAAAGCCCTATTAGATAGATACAGTATTAAACATTACCATGTTTTTAGCGATAAGAAAGCTTCCATAGTTGAAAGGTTTAATAGAACAATTAAAGCAAAAATTTATAGATATTTAACTGAACATGGAACCAAAAACTGGATATCGCAACTGGACAGTTTGGTTCATGATTATAATGCAACAATGCACACTTCAATTAGAATGAAACCTAAAGATGTGAGGAAAAAAGATTGTAATCATGTTTTAATGTCTTTGAATTCTGCATTCAATAGACGATATTAATAGAAAAATTCAAAACCAAAATTTAAGCTAGGAGATGTTGTACGAATCTCAAAGAAAAGGGTTTTTTTGATAAATCTTTTAACATAAATTGGAGCAAAGAGTATTTTGTGATTCTATATTCCCTTCTCAACCTGTAACATACAGCTTGCAAGATCTAAATGGAGAAGTAATTAGTGGTAGGTTTTACGGAGAAGAAATTAAAAGAACACAATTAAACAAATCGGAGAGACAAGTATATCTGATTGAAAAAATATCAAAGCATGACAGAAAGATTGCTTGTTAAGTGGATTGGATTTCCAACACCTAGTTATATTAGTAGAAGTCAACTATTAGATGAAAAATAATCTATTGTAATATCATATATACATTCCATTCAGTGTAAATATGACGAATATTTGGTGTAAATATAATATGTCTTTATCAAAAAATGCCTCTCAGTTTCATTCCAATCTGTAGTTTCATTTTCATAATTTGCTTTCGCTAAGGCTTAGATAAGGAGGAGCAGCAGATGCATTCTCGTAAAGAGGGTGTGGGAGAGAGAGGGAATGATATATTGAAGTGAGAAACTTCTATCAGTTTGCTAGTGACAGCGAGCACATGTCGACTGCATTCCAATGTCATAAGCCATACACACTCAGACACCCATGTGGTGGCTGGCACACACCCTCCTTTGATAACTTACGAAAAATGATCAGTTCCTTATCAGATCACATGCTGTACACGTGTCTAACATGAGTAATATCCCGATAGTGAATTTCGACAATATTATAAGACAGAAAGAAATCCCAACATGGTGCAAAAATGGTAAGTTGTTACCTCATAATGCAAGGATCCTTATAATAGGCTCTTCAGGCTTTGGTAAGACCAATTTGCTATTTAATTTAATTTTTTCAAAGAATGGGTTGAGATTTAAAACTATATACTTGCATACGAAGAGCGAGTATCAAGATAAGTACTTGTTTTTGAGAAAAGTCTTTTCAAAAATGAAGGATATTGAATTTCATATAAACAACAATTCTGAATCTATATCACATCCAAACAAAATATCAGAATATTCTTTAATTATATTTGACAATTTACAACTTAATCATGTACCTCAAATAAGAGAATATTTTACTATGGGCCGACATCGTAATATTAACACGGCATATTCTATTCAGAGTTATGGAGCTACACAGAAACATTTCACTGGGGACAATGCAAATATGATTATAATCTCTAAGATAGATTTATTGAGTCTCAAATTAATTCACAGAGATCATGTTGGAGGAGATATTTCTTATACAGATTTCAGTAAACTTTGTCATAAAGTTTGAGATCGTAAACCTCATAATTTTGTAACTATTATGACCGAGTGAGGAATTAATAGCAGAAAGTACCGAGATTTGCTCGATACGTTTCTTACCGTTAAGTAGAGATTAATTCTTTGTACAGTCATGTTGTCCAAAACACGCAGCAGAAAACTGAATAGAAAGAATGTTGGTTTAATCGATAAGATTAAGAACTTGAGAAAAGTAATCAGCGACAAGCATAAAAGCTCACTTTATTTTGAAAAACGATCGGAGGAATACAATAGGAAAACGCTCTCACCATTGATAGAGTCCATAATTGAACTGGGAAAAAACAAATCTAGTTTTCACTCTTATCATGGTGTAAAACAAAAAAAGGAAGAAGTAAAAGAGGAAGAAGAGAGTATGGAGATTGATGATGAGGAGTTGAGTTATGATAAAAGCTATGGGAGTTCAACAGGGAATCTTTTAAGTTCAACTAAATTTGAAAACAGTTTACTTGGTTCTAGTAAAAACAATGAGCTGCTGTCACAATACCTAAAAACGTTTCATGCAGAAAAATTGGATGATTCAATTAGTTATGGAATTTCATACAATTCTAAAGATGATGTGTATTATATTGGAAATCAGCAAGTAATATTCGATAATGGTTATATAAATATTTATAATGAAAGATTTCGTTTAACACATGGTCTATGGTTTGGCCAGAGCATTCGAATTGTAGCGCCAAATCCCTGACTACAGTTCTGCCAATAGCAGGCTTGTTGGCACCAGTGCCGACCGTCCAGCTTTTGGCTTGTCGAGAAAAAAAAGCCCCAGTCATTCTTGTTTTGTCGTTCAGTCGTTCTTGTCTTGTCACTCCGTTGTTGTGCAAGATCAAATTTTTATCTTGTCATGTAATTTCGATCGGAAATTTCTTGTAGATAATTATTCGAGTGTAGTGTGTGTGAATTATGAGTATAACAGCGTAAATAGTGTTGAATTGAATTAATTTGAATCAGATTTGAATTTATAAAGAATCAGTTTGAGCTCTGTTCAAAATACAATACAGAGCCTGCAAGTTGAACGTGAAAAGGCTGCCTGGAAGCAAACCTGTCTTTTTCCCAGATTTCATTCCTTCCTGAATCTGACCAAAACACCTAATAAAGGCTTCGAAGCGCAAGTAGACAAAATTGGATTAAATCTGGTGAGTTTTCGCTTTTTTTATTGTTCATTAATGCAGGGTTTAACTGTACAAATAACCTGGCTCAAATTGAAGATTAAATTTTACCCCTCGTTTGTATTTGATTATTCGAATAGTAAATTACAGTCCTCTGGTAGCTCTAGCCTGAGCTTTTTTCAGAACATTTTTGGTCCTCCTAACCGTGATGAATTTAAATTTGTAATTAATTAATTCACACACATTGGATTTAAGCAGTTTTGTATTTGTCCAGTGTTGGCATGTTGAGAATGGTCTGATCCATGCTCAACTTAGTTTGTTGTAGCCTTGTTCTAAGAGCAAGGTTTCTTGTCAATTTGTATTTGTCTGAAATTAAACTTATTTCAATTTAAATTGTAATTCTCCTGAAACTAGGCTCATTGTGCTCTTTTTCGGGAATTTGTTTGTTTGTTGGATTTTTGTATTGTCCATTTTGTTATACATGTTAGTGAAGGTTAATCACAGCATGATTTTGTTTGTTCAATTCAACAAGTTATCGTTTGTCTGTGAGTTGTTGGAAGAACATTATCTAATCATATAGTTTTGTCTTCAGCAGTAACTTATCTTGTGAATTGATAATCAAAGTTTAACTTTGATAACTTACTAGTCGTGATTCTTCCTTCCATTTAGTTTTGAACTCATTCTTGTTTTATTGTCTGTTGTTTTGTATTGTTGGGGCTGAATTGTTTTGTGTATGAGTTCAAGATGGAGGAAAAATTACAGAAACAAATCAGGGTGCATCACGCTAAACTGGAACAATTGTATGCCAGATTGCAAAGAATTTATGAACTGTCTAAAAATGTCTCTGATCCAAAAGTTGCTGAGCAATTTTTAGTGTTGTATCCTCGAGTGTCTCAGACCATTTCTGATTATGAAAATACAGAATTAGTGGTTGATGAGTTGGAACTTGAGTTGAATATAGACTATGTTGTAGCATTCAACGACTCACATCTAGATCTGTTCCAATATATTGAAGTAGCGGCTAACACTCTCAAACAGAAAGAGGCGACTGATGCTATTGCTCAATCTTCGGCAGCTTCAGCAGCTAGTGCACAGCCGGTCGTGTCCAAGTCGGTACTGCCCAAAATCGACCTTCCGAAATTTGATGGGAACCAGACTCAATGGTCAGTGTTTCATGAACTATTTGAGGCATTGGTACATGACAACAAGAGTTTGAACGATCAGCAGAAGGTCCAATATCTTGTAAGTAGACTTACTGGACAAGCAGCAAATATTCGTCATCATTTGTCACCATTGGCTAACAATTATCAAATAATTTGGCAGGCATTATTGACCCACTATAACGATCCACAGGCACAAGTCGATGCCTATTTTAAACAAATTTTTGAATTTCGTCCAATAAAATCAGAATCAAAGGCAGGTTGTATTGCGATTTTGGATGGGTTTTGCTGTTCAATCAATGCAGTAAAGAGATTGCGACTCACTGATTTGTCAGACTCGATATTCCTCTATCATGGCTTGAGATTGCTGGATCCAAGTTCTCGTAAAAATTTTGAATCGGCCGTCCGTGACAAGGCTATGCCAACTTATACCGATTATGTCAAATTCATTGAAAAGCAAATTAAGACTCTTCCTTCTGATGAGAAACAGACTGAATCGTTTAATATGAGGCACGAAAAGGATAATAAATCAAAGTTGTTTGTGGTTCAATCTAATGATTCATCTAACGATGTATTTAGTAAAAATCAAAATTGTCTGAAGTGCTCAAAACCGGGTCATAGGTCAGTAGATTGTGCAAGTTTCTTGAAAATGACTCCTTGGGATCGTTATTGTTTGCTTAAAAAAAAGTTTTGTTGTTTTCGTTGTCTTAATGTGGATCATTTGAGTAGAGATTGTCGTAGTAAAACTCAGTGTGCTCAATATCAAGAATCTCATCATTCTTTATTGCACTTTTCCAGATCAAGTTCCAATGAAGGTTTTGCGTCCTCGTTGAACTCCAAGGCAGGTGGCACATCACCTATTAGTTGTTGTTCTACATCCAACGATGTAGAAAATTCGACCGTTGTGTTGTCCACCGTCACTGCACATGTTCGAGATTGTAATGATCAGCTTTGTGATGTTCGTTTCTTGGTTGACACCGGGAGTCAGTGTCATTTTGTTACAGCCAAATTGTGTCGGCGTTTGAGACCACCATTTCAGCCCATGAAAACCGTTGTTCATGGATTCGGTGGTGGTACTAGTGAAGTTCGAGGTCGTACTTGTGTGTCAATTCAGTCGAAGTTGGATCCTACCATCAAGTTTTCGATGGATGCCACAGTGGTAGATAAAATCATCGACAAGTTGCCTTCTTGTGAAATCGACAGATCCAAACTTCATCATCTTGAAAATCTCACACTGGCTGACGACAAATTCTACCTTCCTAGTAGAATAGATGGCATCATTGGTGCGGAGTTAGTTCCTCACTTGCTACGTGGGAGTCCTAGTATAGGTGAATCACATGAATGGATGACTGTTAATAGTGTCTTTGGTCACATTCTGATGGGGAGAGCGCCGATTCTCACTTCAACAACGAATGTGTCGAATTGTTTTACAGCCATCTGTAGTCCATTCGTTAGTAGTCCATCGTTGGATAGTTTTGTGGAACGTTTTTGGGAGTTGGAATCGTGCCCTGCACCAAGCTGTCAACTGAAACCGGAAGAGTTGGAGTGTGAGGTAAATTTTCGGAAGTCTGTACATCGTGTGAATTCTGGTCGTTTTGTTGTTGCCTTGTCATTTGTGGAGCCGCCCAGCAGCTTGGGAGATTCGTATGCTGTCGCCGAACGCAGACTGCTGACTTTGAAGAGACGTCTAGAGCTTGACAGCAATACTTGTATTCCATATCATGAAATATTGATTGATTACCTACGTCAGGGTCACATGTCGTTTGTAGCAGATCAGACAGACCGAGGTGGTTACTACATACCGCATCACGCCATCGTGAGAGCAAGCAGCACTACCACGCCCATCCGAATTGTATTTGATGCTGGTTCCAGAACATCATCGGGTTTGTCATTGAACCAGGTTCTTCATGCTGGTCCCAAATTGCAGACTGACATTTATGTTTTGTTAATTAATTTTCGTTTGATCCCAATCGCACTAACTGCCGACATTAAACAAATGTATCGACAGATATTAGTGGAGGATTCCTGCCATCGTTTCCAGCGTGTATTGTGGAGATTTTCGCCGGAGGATCCAATCAAAATTTATCAGCTCAATTGTGTTGTTTTTGGTGTTTCAAGCTCTCCATATTTGGCGCTTCGCACCATCCACCAGCTTGTAGAGGAGGATGGAAATCGTTTTCCAGCATCCAAGGCGAGAATACCAAGAGACATGCTGATGGACGACTTAGTTACATCTGTCGCCACAGAGTCAGAGGCCGCGGAGCTGTATCGTCAGTCCAAGCAGCTGTTTGAGGGAGGAGGTTTCTTGCTCACAAAGTGGACTTCAAATTCACCATCAATGTTGGAGAAATTCTCGGAGGAAGAGAAATCGTTTTTGTACAAGGATTTTGAAGCAGACAACTCCTTGGCTATCTTGGGATTGAATTGGCAACCTAGTACTGATCTGTTTCAGTTTTCAGTCAAGAGTGGTGAGGTCGTCGCTACTAAGCGTTCCATTCTGTCAGTGATGGCTCATATCTATGATCCACTTGGTCTCTTGTCACCGTTTAAATTATTTCTAAAATGTCTTGTCCAGAAACTGTGGGAATTGGGAGTGGATTGGGACGAGAAGCCGCCTGAGTCTATCTGCACTATTTGGGAGAATTGTCGAAAAGAGTTGCCTCTATTATTGAAATTTGCTGTTCCACGTCACATTGGTTTGTTTCAGAATTCTCACATCAGTTTGATTGGTTTTTGTGACGCATCATTGTCTGGTTATGGTGCAGTTATCTATGTGAAGTCGCAGAAGGAGAGCGAGGAGCCAAGAGTTGTATTATTGTGTTCAAAGTCCAAGGTAGCACCATCTAAAGTTGTTTCAATACCTCGTTTGGAGTTGTGTGCGGCACTCTTGTTGGCAGAACTCATGAATTCAGTAGTCACTATTATTAGTGAACGTTGTCATGTGTCTCGTATTGTCGCACTCTCTGATTCGACAGTCACCTTGTGTTGGATTAATGCTCCATCCGCGAAATTGCAAACTTTTGTTGGTAATCGCGTCGCAAAAATACAGGATTATAGTGTCTTTTGAGAACCTGAATTCTCAGACAACTATAATTAAGTTTGGAAATCATGTGAGACCCCGATGGTGGAGGGGTTAGTGAGATTTCTAGCACTATTCTAGTGGTGAGGAATCCGAAATAAAAATCATTTGATGATTGATTGCCTCTATATTAAATATTTAAATTCAAACAACACTCTACAATAAATACTTTCTTCAATTAAAGATTATCTTTGTCTTTAAGAGACCAAATTAAATTGTATTTACGTCTTTAAGAGACCAAATTTACGTCTTTAAGAGACCAAAATTTAAGGGACACATTGAATTCTGGTGGGGAAAGATCAAGTACTCATCTTGTAGTTGTCGTCGCGATGTCCGGAGTCCCTGGCGGAGATGGATGAAGGGTGAAGATGATTAGTCGTCCTCCAGGAATGTTCAGGCGTCGCGGCAACAGATCCAAAAGGGAGTTAGTCTTGTTCTCTCCTCATCAGCATTCAATGACGTGAGATTCCATCCATGGTTGGAAGAAGTCGCCGGCCCTTTTACAATGGAAATTCTCAGCCCGATACAGAAACCTGATGACAAATTTACAACAGAATTAGAAACATAATAATTACCAATATCTAATAGGATTTGTCACGTTATTCTTTATATTTAAATAATGATTAGCCTCCTGCTTGGCATCAGTCGGTAGAGCATGAAATATTTGATATAATTGTAAAATTTAGGTCGTGGTTTTTTAATAGTACATAGTCTCATAAAAGTCTTTATAGGCCCAGATATGAGCTTCCCCTATAACTCTTGTAATTCATTAAAAAATGAATATATATAAATATGATACTTATACTATAGTGTTGAGGAAATAAAATAAATTGCACACCATGGACAATTTGATACATATATTAACAAATAAGGCAAAAAATAGATCAAGGCAAAAATATAAAGAGCGATAAAAATATAAAATATAAAAATAGAACAATAATTGAAATCAGTAAAGTATCACAGGCTAAACATTATACTCTAGATTTATAGCACGAAACATTACCATGTGCCTTTATTTTAAAATCATATGCATCCTTTTGCATGTAGCCGTGATATGAGCTTGCTAATACTTGTCGACCTGGACAATTCTATTCAAAATATGTTCCTTAAGATCGACTTGATAAATTGGCAACTAATAATCCAAATATATATATTACATTCTCTGATATCTAATAGATTTCTTCGTATTGAATATATATTTTATCTCAGGGTGCAAGATTCGGCACCTGATGGAATAAGTAGAGCAACTCATCTAGTGAATTAGAGCTACAACAAATTATTGCAAATTATTGCAAAATTAAAGATCATACGCATATGTTTTAATAGCCTAGATTTTATACTTCTTTGGTTTATTAGAATTTTCTGAAATGTACTGATTCATTTATTCCTTTGATAGAATACCTTTAATACTATATTTACTTGTGCAAGTATTTTTTTTTTTAAATTCTTAATTTATAAGAAAACCCTTTCGACAAGCTAGCTTTGATTATTAGGTAATTCGAAGCACTAAGGGCGCCCATCACTAATTCAATATTTCTCACTCACGTGTTGAAATCTTCTTATAAGCCGTCGATGTCGATCCAACTCCTGGTGGTCCTGGAATATGGTAGCCGGAATCGTCTCTTCCAAGGGGTTACAAAAATTATTTGAAATTGAAAATGACTTCTGCTTTATAAGAGCATCACAAAGTCTTTTAAGAAATTTAATAATTCAGTCTAACTTTAGCTTTTACAAGTTATAGCAAGGTATTACGCTCTAAAATATTTAGGGTCCTCTCATGATGGCATTTGGCAGGCAAGTGATGATTCTCCTTTCTCAATTTTACAATTCTTATTTCCGACTTTCAAATTTACATAAAATTTGAATATCCTAGTCCTCCGCCATTTGAGGTTCAAATAGATCGTACTAAAATATTAAATTATTACTTATGTTGTATGTTTAATAATTTCTTTGCCTTCAGGCCATATCTATAACATAGACTATACAATGATTTTACATAAATCCCAATCGTTTATAGAAATATATATAAATATTTTTTGAATTGGCATACTATTGCCGCCTATTAACTGCCATTATGCGATTGGTGCATGCAAATTGTTTCAGTATTCATGCGCTTGGTAACCTCCTATTTCCTGAATACATTTAATTATTTTTATTAGGTTTTTTAAGTATGCTCTCTACATGCTAGTTAATATTCTATATACTAATATTTATTTCATGCTTCCTAATAGTTAGCCACGTGACCATTTGTTCTTTCAAATTGCATACCGTTTTGCTGCAATAGATCTCTGCCAAGGGGTTTGGTCAGATTCTACGTTGCTTGACTCAGTCGATCGTTAGGTCGCCGATCACTGAATGTTTATACCTAACCTCAATCTTCAAAAATTTTATAATAATATTATTTATTAGCAAAAAATTATTCCAATTCCTTTTTAGGTTATTGTACCGTTTAGCCAGAACAAGCTGATGCTATCTAATCTTTATTGTTATCTCATTGGCGATATTAGCCAGTTATTTTATTCAGACCTATTAGTACTTCAGCTAGGGATGCTATCTAATCTTTATTGTTATCTCATTGGCGATATTAGCCAGTTATTTTATTCAGACCTATTAGTACTTCAGCTAGGGATTTTTACATCTACCCAAATTTCAAATACTTTACAGATTGTATTCAATTGATGATTTAGGTAGATCATCAAATAAATACAATTCACCACTTCCTATAAGGAAATAAATAATATTATTAACATACATAAATCGAACACTTATAAATCATATTCAATGACAATAATGAAAATACTCACCCAAAATGGGTATTGGAGATGCGAAGTATAGAGGGAATCAATCGTCATCCTAATTCATCCCATTATTATATTCTATAAGGGGGACTTTACTTCTAAATATTACTCTTACATTAAATGTCTGATTTACTTGGACAATCAATCTCCTGGAGAGAATGAGAATGTACCCCCAAACGGAAACATATTACTGGAAATTGTAAGAAAATCTCAAGAAACAGTTGACACTATGACAGCTGGGATTAGAATGATCGCTCTTCTAGTTTTCAGAGGCTTCCAGACTGATCAGTTTTGCCATCATCATTTAAAATATTTACCCGATCGCCTGTGAATTTCTCTTCGCCCACTCTCTTTCTTCTCAGTAAATAAGGAAGGTGATACGTTCAAGCAAGAAGGAAACTAGGAGAGAAAAGTTATTTCCCTCTTGCAAGTTTAGAACTATGGGATTGATTCAGCATACTTCTGGCGTCTAGATCGTCTGTTCTAGATCGAGAACAGATAATTCCAAGTGGGATCGTGGGAACCAAGGACTTTAATAAGATTCTGATCATAATTATAATGATTTTAGAAATGCTGGCTAAGTTGCCAATGAACAAGAATAAATTTACTATCTTCATGGGAACTGAAAACTACTAACTTAACATAGAATAAATTCCATTTAATAACTCAAAATTTTGGTACAGATTCTCCCCCCGTTAAAGGAAAGTTGGACGCCAATGAAAAAAAACTACCAAAATTTTGAATAGGTGAGCGCGCCAATTGAAAGGGTGTGGGGAGAATCCACAGCATTTGGAGTCAGTCGAAACTAAGAAAAGCGCGGGCCCAGCGCAATCTAGCGTCGTTGACTGGTTTTCCGAGCAAACACTTACTACTACTACAAGTCATGAAGGTTGTGAGAGAGAGTGTGCGAGAGTAACTTACGTCGAACGCAGTCAGAGAAAATTGGATTGACTCTGTCTGGATCCTATTCTCTCTGAACGGAGCTAGCCATTCGAAGTCAACATTACACAAAATACTCATTTAACGATATCATAATATCAACAAAATTATCATGAAACCTTACTAGAACAATGAACTAGCCTACTCTGAGAATTATCGATATATCAAGCTTTTCATTCAATACTTAATCTAGTTACACATTAACACTACTAACCTATTTCTATATTGCCAATGAATACTATAGTACGTGAATAAAATACTACAACCTAACTGAATAATCCTACTTGAGACACAATAATAAACTGATTATGCCTTATTCACAACAATATAGTTTAATTGATTATATATAAAAACTTGATATTATATAAGATTATACTTCAATTACGATTATTATAATAATTCTACTTATTTATCCTATAAATAAGTACTCTTGAAAAAATTCAAAGTAGACTCATCATGTGTTCCACTCCACGGAAATCTTTAGTAATAGGCGAAAGATTTATTCGACTTTGAAGTGGAACCAGAGCTTATCTTCCTAATATTCTTATCACTATAATCATGGCCAAGAACTTATATTACTACCTAGGAAATTTCTCTCTTGTTTATAGTCGACTTTCAATTATTACAACTTCAAAGACATGATACAACAGTCACGAAATACAGTCACAGTTACAGTTACAGTCACGAAATTCAGATGCGTCCACCTGATTTCTTATGTGTCTCCTGTATTAATGCTCTTATCTAATTTCAATTGTGATACATGTGCACGTCGTATGAATGTATTTCCATCCATGGAAAATAACTTTACAGATACCGGTGAAATCCATTCTTTTATTATGAATGGGCCAGACCATTTTTGTGCTAACTTTGCCGAAATTTTATCAGCAGCTCTACTTATTGGATTAGCTTTTAGAAAAACTCTATCATTAGTTTTGAAAGGGATTCTACTTCTTTGTAAGTCAAATCTTTCCTTCACTTTACTCTGCGATTTCAAGAGGTTTTCATGAGCTTGTTTCCACAATTTTCTCGTATTTTCACTGAATTTCTGGGGCAGTATTTCATCTATTACCCATATATTCGTGAGTGGGTGAGTTGGTTTATGCCTGAATATCAACTCATAAGGGGTATACTTACTACTTTCATGTAAGCTGCAATTAAATGCTAGAGGTAACCAACTGAGTGGTAAATCCTATTTTGTGTGGTCATGAGAAGAGAATGCAATAAGTGCAGATTTCAAATTCCTATGTACTCTTTCAACAGCGTTGGATTGAGGGTGGTATGGAGTACACGTGACATGTAAAATGCCTCTTTGAAAACAAAACTTATTGAATATATTAGATTTGAATTGTGGTCCATTGTCTGACACTATTATTTTAGGTACACCGAAATTAGTGAAAATCCTTTGCAGTTCATTGCAAACGGTATTAGCATCGGCTTCTCTGACTGCAATCAGCCAGCAATACTTACTAAAAGTATCGAGACAGCAAAAAATCATGCAATTACCTTTAGAAGATCTTGGGAGTTTTCCTACAAAATCTATAAATAATTTCTCCATTGGGTAAGAAGCAACACTGGAAGCCATATAGCCATAATTAGCCTTCTGTGCTGGTTTAGATAATGCACATATTTTACAGTTCTTAATAAATACTCCTACATCTTTAGATATTCCTTTCCAAGTGAAAACCTGTTTAATTTTATTCAAAGTTTTTGTATATCCTAGATGAGCGCCAAACAAATATTCGTGGTAATACTTGCAAACCATAGGTTTTAGAACTTGGGGAAGTACTATTTTTGGTTCAGTTGAATTTCGAACATTGCATACTAGAATTCCCTTTTTTATTTGATACGGAAAAATATCATTACCAGCACTCGCTGATTGCATTAGCTCCTTCACAAATTCGTCCTGCTTCTGATAGGTTGAAATATCAGTGAAACTGAGTGGGAAATCTACTAAATTTATACTACATAAATTATGTTCTATTACTTCGAGAGGAGAGTCTTCAAACATACGACTTAAGCAATCGGCGACCTTATTGTCAACGCCTTTCACATGCTCTGTAGTAAACTGAAAGGCAGATAACCTTAGAACCCATCTCCCTATCCTACCAAGTTGCTTTGGGTGGTTCAAGACAAATTGCAGTGCATTACAATCAGTTCTCAGAATGAATTTTGTATGTTCAAGGAAATATTTGAATTTCTCAACTCCATAAAGTGCAGCTAAAGTTTCCTTTTCATAGGTGGAATATTTTCGTTCTAATGGTGATAGGGTGCGTGATGCATAAGCGATTGGGGCAAAAGCTCCATCTTGCATCTGACCCAATACACATCCTATTGCAATTGAAGAAGCATCAGTGCTCAAAATAAACTTCTCATTGAAATCAGCCATTTTTAGAAGCGGAGGCTGTGACAGAATCTGTTTTAGTTTATCAAACGATTTTTGACATTCATCATTCCATATGAATTTCGCATTTTTCTTCCTCAATGCATTCAATGGGGCTGAAATCTGTGCTAAGTTGGGGATAAACTTAGAGAAAAACTGCACCATTCCCAAGAATCGTTCAATTCCTTCCACTTTAGTTGGAACAGGAAAATTAACAATTGGTTTTGTTCTTTCTGGTCGATTGAAATACTATTATGAGAAACCAAATGACCTAAGAAATTGATCTTGTTAGCAGCAAAGTTACATTTCTGAGGGTTAACTGTCAGGTTTGACCGTTTTAAATAATGAAAACATTCGTGAAGATTTCCCAATGGAGCTGACTGTAACTCTATTACCTTATTTAGGCGACGATAATCAATGCACAAACGATAAGAATTTGGAGTTGGTTTGAGCACCAATAAACAAGGTGACGAGTACTGCGATGTAGAGGGTTTAATTATATCTTCATCTAGTAGCTGTTGAATCTTTTTTCTTAGATATTCTAACTTCATTGGATTCATAGAATACGGTTGAGATCTGACAACCTTGTTGGATGTTAATTTAATATCATATTTTATTAGATCGGTTGATCCAATTTTCTCAGTCAGAACATCTGCGTGTTTACTGATCAATTTCTCTACACTACTCCTATCAAAATAACTCAAATGCGATAAGTCCATTGGAGCCAGTCTCTTCATGATATTATGAACTTGAATTTCGGAATTGTTAGAAAAATCTTTATTAATTAAAGGAAATTCCAAGTGAGGACTGAAGTCAAAGAAAAAGTTTCTTCTTATTAAATTCACTAGGATCTGAGAGTGCTCTATGAAGTCACATCCCAAAATTATTTCAACTGGCAAGTTATCAGCAATTAAAAATCGGAATTTCCATGAGAATATTCCTATTTTAATTTTCAAAATGCACGACGTATTCATAACTAATTTAGAAGAGTTTGCAGTCGAACAAATAACTTGATCTTCAATGATCTCAATTTCTTAAAGTTTATTACTGCTAATTATTTCCTGAAGTGTGGAGGCTTTTAATATTGAAAACGCTGAACCAGAGTCAACTAGACATTGGAATGTAGTTTCACCATTATTGAAATTCGCTGGTACAAAGGGAAGAGCTTTGTTAGAATAAATCATCCCACACACTTTATTTCCAGATTTTCTTTGCAAATTTTGAATGAAACGTTTCTTAGAATAAGAAATTTTATTTTTCAATGATTTCAATTTTGATTGTTTTTCTACTTTATTTACTTTTGACACTGAGTTTTCTTTGTTGATGAGGCTAGGTTGAAGTTTAAATTCTTGGTGCAATTTCTTGCAATGTGATTGGGTCCATTGCATTTATAGCATACAAATCCCTGCCTGTGTCCTCTGTTGGGATAGTTATTTATGGGTCTTTTTTCAAATTGAGGTGTATTGTTATTATTCCTAGTAGTCCTATAGAAAGCATCTCTCTCGATATCTGCAAAATGTAAATTTTGTGCCTGGATACAGATTTCATCTAATTGGGCTAGAGTTGTAGGTTTGTTCATGAAAATTAACCTTGACCTTTCGTGAGGACTCAGACCACTTAATATTGTAGATACGACTTCAGCTTCTGATCTTTCCAATCTCAATAGCAAAGTACTCTCTTTTATCGACACCACGTAAGCTGATATAGGCTCAACCGGCGCTTGCAGTCGATAAAATCGATCTTTGACTATTGTTGACATAAGTCTCTGTGGTACAAAATAGTTCAGAACCTCCTGGTGGAATTTATCAAAAGAGTGACTTGAATTGATCGCCATAGTGATTTTATCGCATAGAGGCCCAACTGTGAATGGCACTAATAGTTTTAGCATCTGGCCGTCATCTATTTGAGAGAATGACTGAATTTTTAGCGCAATTGTTGGAAATGATAACAAATCATGAATGTTCAGACCATCAGTAGGTTGACTAAATTTTCAGTCAAAGATTCAATGGGGTTATGTATTTTTGAATACATTGAATGTTGTACCTGATTTTGATTTTGACTCAAAATTATATTATTTTCAGGGCCTGCAGCTGCATTCACCTCTCCAGTTGGCGAATTTATTATGTTCACAGAAGGTATATTCAATAGTTTACTTGTACCTGGTTGATTTGAAACTACAACATTTGATGTACTGGGAAATGAGAATGCACTAGGCGATTTCATATTAGCTGGAGAAGGAGGCCTACTCTTAACTTGTTTACTTTGCAAATCTACAGTACGAGCCATGATAGAAGGCAACATATTTATCATTTCATACAACAAGGTCAATGATTTTCCTTGTTTATCTGGTGTTATTGTTGGAAAGGCTTTCAAAGATTGTTCAATCACTGAAATGAAATGAAGAATCTTCGATTCTAATTTCACAATTTCTTTTCTAGTCAGCTCCGACATGGATTCAAGTTCTTCCAATAAATATAGAATTCGAGAGCTAATTTCTTTTATTGTGCTATGAGATCTTAACGTTTCATAGGACACTTGTCTACATTCAGTGAGGTCAGCGATCTTTTGTCTAAACAAAGTTCTCAGACAATCAACCATCTGACTTTGCATTTCCGATCTATCTAAACCTAGGATTTCCAATTCGAACAGAAGTTCATCTTTTACTAATACATCTGGGTTAATTTTATGAGACAAAAATGAATTAATTACACGGTTACTTGTGAATGCCGTTTTCACTATCTCCAGTGTAACCGCCATGTTAACCTATTATAATCAAATCTACTAATTATTAATACTTATTACTCCTTCACAATTGAAAAGCTTGATAATTCAATATCACTTAAATTTTTCCTACTTTAGATAAAATTAATGGAACCTGATAGTCTGGAACCTGCTACTCATTAAACCACTTAAAAATTTCATTAATTTAATAATATTCCATCAGAATTCAATTTTCCCATTTCAAATTTAAATTTCCAATTCCAACACAAAAATAGAACCAGAAAATTCACTAATTAACTGTACGTTCTGCTACCAATTTTATAGTGTCTTTTGAGAACCTGAATTCTCAGACAACTATAATTAAGTTTGGAAATCATGCGAGACCCCGATGGTGGAGGGGTTAGTGAAATTTCTAGCACTATTCTAGTGGTGAGGAATCCGAAATAAAAATCATTTGACGATTGATTGCCTCTATATTAAATATTTAAATTCAAACAACACTTTACAATAAATACTTTCTTCAATTAAAGATTATCTTTGTCTTTAAGAGACCAAATTTAATTGTATTTATGTCTTTAAGAGACCAAATTTACGTCTTTAAGAGACCAAAATTTGAGGGACACATTGAATTCTGGTGGGGAAAGATCAAGTACTCATCTTGTAGTTGTCGTCGCGATGTCCGGAGTCCCTGGTGGAGATGGATGAAGGGTGAAGATGATTAGTCGTCCTCCAGGAATGTTCAGTCGTCGCGGCAACAGATCCGAAAGGGAGTTAGTCTTGTTCTCTCCTAATCAGCGTTCAATGACGTACAAATCCATCCATGGTTGGAAGAAGTCGCCGGCCCTTTTACAATGGAAATTCTCAGCCCAATACAGAAACCTGATGACAAATTTACAACAGAATTAGAAACATAATAATTACCAATATCTAATAGGATTGTATTCAATTGATGATCTAGGTAGATCATCAAATAAATACAATTCACCACTTCCTATGAGGAAATAAATAATATTATTAACATACATAAATCGAACACTTATAAATCATATTCAATGACAATAATGGAAATACTCACCCAAAATGGGTATTGGAGATGCGAAGTATAGAGGGAATCCATCGTCATCCTAATTCATCCCATTATTATATTCTATAAGAGGGACTTTACTTCTAAATATTACTCTTACATTAAATGTCCGATTTACTTGGACAATCAATCTCCTGGAGAGAATGAGAATGTACCCCCAAACGAAAACATATTACTGGAAATTGTAAGAAAATCTCAAGAAACAGTTGACACTATGACAGCTGGGATTAGAATGATCGCTCTTCTAGTTTTCAGAGGCTTCCAGACTGATCAGTTTTGCCATCATCATTTAAAATATTTACCTGATCGCCTGTGAGTTTCTCTTCGCCCACTCTCTTTCTCCTCAGTAAATAAGGAAGGTGATACGTTCAAGCAAGAAGGAAACTAGGAGAGAATAGTTATTTCCCTTTTGCAAGTTTGGAACTATGGGATTGATTCAGCATACTTCTGGCGTCTAGATCGTCGTGAGAACAGATAATTCCAAGTGGGATCGTGGGAACCAAGGAATTTAATAAGATTCTGATCATAATTATAATGATTTTAGAAATGCTGGCTAAGTTGCCAATGAACAAGAATAAATTTACTATCTTCATGGGAACTGAAAACTACTAACTTAACATAGAATAAATTCCATTTAATAACTCAAAATTTTGGTACAGGATTCTTGTATACAGGAGTGGATGCATGTTGCCGAAATTGAAAATCCTGCTGACTGTTTGTCTAGAGGTTTATCACCAGTTGAGCTTGTGAACTTTCCGTTGTGGCTCTCAGGTCCATCATGGATAGTAGAGGACGAATGCGATTGGCCCGTCCGAACTCAAATGGAAGAGATTGTGGATCCACCGGAGGCGAAAAAACCGTCAGTGTTGACAGTCACAAAATCTCCTGATTGTAACAGCAATGCAGTATATTCATTGATTGGTCGTTGTTCGGATTATGGTCGTCTTTTGAGAATTGTAATTCTTGTTTTCAAATTCTTACGAATCTTACCCCAATCAGAAGAATCAGATTTCGATGTTGCTGAGAGGTATCCATGTAAAGTGGTACAGAAGATACATTTTTCATCTGAATTTGTGCAATTGGAGAAGGGAGAAGATTGTTCTATGCGCCTACGTCGCCTGTCTCCATTCATTGATAAAGGTGTGATTTGCGTCAGCGGTCGTTTGTCTCATGCTGGACTGGAATTTGAGACTTGTCATCAGATGATCTTACCAAAATCCGACGCTTTCGTATCGATGTTGATTGATTATCATCACAAGAAGAACTGTCATGCTGGACCTTCGTTATTGTTGTCCTTGATCAGACAGAAATTCTGGATACTGTCTGCTCGCTCTATTATTGGTATTTGTGTTTTTAAGTGTAATCATTGTTTCCGTGTTCGACCTAGTAATAATGCAATTATTCCGAAAATGGGTGACCTGCCTGCTTGTCGAGTGTCAAAATGCAAACCATTTGAAAATTGTGGTGTGGATTATGCTGGTCCTTTGCATATTACTATGACAAGACGTCGTAATCCTTGTGTTTTGAAAGCCTACATTTGTCTGTTTGTGTGTATGGCAACAAAGGTGGTAGATATTGAGTTGGTATTGGATCAATCAATGCCCATGTTTTTAGCTGCGTTTCGTCATTTTTTGTTATGTCGTGGACCCTGTCGTGTGATGTATTCCGATTGTGGTACTAATTTTGTAGGTGCCAAGGAACAGTTGCAAAAGATATCTCAACTTTTGAATTCGTCCGAGTTTCAAACCACATTGACTAGTCAACTCGCTGAACAGAAGATTGATTGGAAATTCATTCCCCCTGGTTCACCACATTTTGGAGGTCTGTGGGAGGCAAATGTCAAATCTGTAAAGTTGCATCTGTTCCGAGTAATTGGCAATCAACTTCTCACCTATGAGGAATTGAACACTGTATTGATGCAGATTGAAGGTGTCCTAAATTCCTGCCCACTGTGTGTACTGAGTGAGGATCCATGTGAACCGCTGGCTTTAACCCCAGCGCACTTTTTGACTCTAACACCGTTGAAATCGTTTCCCATGCGGGACGTGGACAGTGTCCCTGTGAATCGTCTCACCAGGTATGAATTGATTGGTCAACTTATTCAATCGTTCTGGAACCGATGGAGAAGAGAGTACCTGCACGAACTTCAAAGTTGTAAAAAATGGTTGAAATCTCCCACTTCTAACAGTGTGGGAACGGTTGTGGTAGTAGACCAACCGAACACACCTCCATTGCAGTGGCCACTGGGTGTCATTGAGCAAGTGTTTCCGGGAAGTGACGGCAAGGTTTGAGTGGCGAGTGTTTGCCTGAAAACTGGTATTTATGAAAGACCAGTAACAAAATTGTATCCACTCCCAACTCAATAGTCGTTGTGCTTGTTGCATTTTTCCTTTGTTTTGCTTTTCGGTGTTGGTGTTTTTTTTTTTTGTTCTTTTTGGCATGTCTGGATTTTCCTTTCCTTGGTTTTTTCAGTTTTTGTAACTTGGCTGAAAAATAGTTTTTCAGAGGCGGGGGTATGATTTGGCCAGAGCATTCGAATTGTAGCGCCAAATCCCTGACTACAGTTCTGCCAATAGCAGGCTTGTTGGCACCAGTGCCGACTGTCCAGCTGTTGGCTTGTCGAGAAAAAAAAGCCCCAGTCATTCTTGTTTCGTTGTTCAGTCGTTCTTGTCTTGTCACCCCATTGTTGTACAAGATCAAATTTGTATCTTGTCATGTAATTTTGATCGGAAATTTCTTGTAGATAATTGTTTGAGTGTAGTATGTGTGAATTATGAGTATAACAGCGTAAATAGTGTTAAATTGAATTAATTTGAATCGGATTTGAATTTATAAAGAATCAGTTTGAGCTTTGTTCAAAATACAATACAGAGCCTGCAAGTTGAACGTGAAAAGGCTGCCCGGAAGCAAACCTGTCTTTTTCCCAGATTTCATTCCTCCCTGAATGTGACCAAAACACCTAATAAAGGCTTCGAAGGGCAAGTAGACAAAATTGGATTAAATCTGGTGAGTTTTCGCTTTTTTTATTGTTCATTAATGCAGAGTTTAACTGTACAAATAACCTGGCTCAAATTGGAGATTAAATTTTACCCCTCATTTGTATTTGATTATTCGAATAGTAAATTACAGTCCTCTGGTAGCTCTAGCCTGAGCTTTGTTCAGAACAGTCTACTTGAGTTATTATTCAGTTCAAGACCAAATTCGAATCTTTATAATCAGAGAGATCTGGATAAGTATAAAAAAATCCTTACAATTACAGGCATACATTCAGATTGAAGAGGGTATGTTAAATGAAATCAGGGAATTAAATCGCGAATGATTCAGAAGTTATTTCCCAGTAAAAGAGTTAGTAAAAAGAAGGGATGGGTTTTATTGAAATTTGAAAAAAAATAATTCTCATGATAGAATTTATCAATACTTTGATAATTTTGACGAATTAGTGGAAAGATTAAATCTACTCTATTCCTCAAAAGCTTCTGGCAACACTGGACATGATGTTGAGATTGCATCTATAATTGAAGAGCTAAAAGGAGCAAAACTAATTGTTTAGTGTTACGATGACTTTGCATCGATTCGGTTGGATTGATACACCTAGTAGTGCTAATCTTACATGCGATATTGACTCGATAACACAGAAAATAATCAAATCGATAAATCAGCAAGGAATCAGTGAAGCTGTGAAATTTCATTCAGATTCACAAATAACCAAACTCGTTTCGGAGAATACTAAGAATATCGGTGTGAGCATAATTGAAAGAGAACATATTCTCAGTTCATTACAAAATTTTAGTGGCAATATTGATAAAGCTATTGCAGAGAGAACTCCAACTTTAGAATCTGTTCTGAGAGAAGTGAAAACTTCAACAGACAGCTTTTCATCCCAGTTGGACAGTATTAACAATGATAAAGTTAATAAAGGTTATTTAGATGAGAAATTAGAAGCCATATCAGATAAAATCAAGAATTTGGAGATGTTGGACAGAAACTACCTCAATACTAAATTAAAACAGCTTAGTACAGAAATTTTTACTAAAGTAAATGGAACACACCCATTGCCAATTGATAAGCAATATTTAGAATCCACTTTGCAGAAATTGACTAGTTCTTCATTAACAAAGGAAGAGTTTGAAAAACGATTATCTGATATGGCAAGTGCAATAAAAGCTAATATTATGGATGGTATTGAACAATTCATTACAAAAGATGCTATTGCTATTCTGATTAATCAAATTGCAGACAAGTATTCAACTAAAAATGATATAGGAGATTTTATTAAGAAAAATGAGATGGAAGTCGCTGTGAAAAGTGTTCGTGATGAAATAGCTGAGGCAATTAAAAATTCGGAAGAGGGGTCTGTTATGAGACTGCAATGTTCGGCTGCATTCATACATTATCTTAATTCATTCATCCATAAGATAGCTTACGATATTGTGAGCAGATACACATGCGTCAGCTTTAATATGAATTGGATAGAAGCTAAGCAACATAACCTTTCCGAAAATCAGGTTGCTGAAATTATAACTACAAAAATGGGTTTAGCCCAGTATAAAGGGTTTGTATTGTCTCCGAAAACATAAAATCTTGTGAAAAGATAACACTTGGCATATGAGAGAGAGAAATTTGAAGCACAGTGAACTTCAACGGTTTTCTTGTCTTAAGACAGTTTCATGGTAACTATAGGCGTTGAGTATTAAGATAGCCCGCCCCCCAAGTGAAATAGGTCTGAGAATATGTAAGTATTTTTAGATATGCTAGCTCATTCCAATTATACTTATATATCGCCGGAGAAAACACTTTAACAATAATGACTAGGATGTTTGTACAGCAAAAGAGCTCAATTTTTCACACAAGCATAAACAGTTTGATTGAACTCTTGACTGTCAGTTGGAAACCAAGCATAATATTAGTATAGCACCTGAAGCTTTAGACCTTGCATAAAATTTTCTCAGGTTTATTTAAAACTTTTTGTAGTTGAAATGTTTTGTTAGTATGTTTTAAGTATTCGCTATATATTTAAGGGTGGGGACTCTCCCCCCCGTGGGGCGGTAACCCTATCCCGTAAGCCATAACGGGAAAATAAGAAATAAATAACGGGATCGTATTCTACATATTATTTGAAGAAAAAACTTCTTTACAACTTTTCCTGAGAATGCTTTCCCTTGGAGTTACAGTGGTTTGAAAATTTGAATTTTCACCCCTCAAATCCACGGTTTTCCCTTAATAAATCGAAAAGTACACATCAGAAAATGGAGTTTAATGGCTTAAAAGAAAGCTAATTGAAACTGGAAAAAAATCAGCTTTTTTTTGCGGCTATTGGGAAAATAGTTACAGTTCATCAAAGATGGCGCTGTCACTGACAACTCTCATTTTTCACTCTTTACCCCCAATTTTCTCAGAAATGGCAATTTGTACACAAAAAATTGTGGGGACCTTTTTTAAAATATTTAAATTTGCTTCAATTTGAGACCAGTTAAAGGTCTCTAACATTCTTCAAAGGAAAGTTATGACCAAGAAAAAAACTTTTTTTTTTGGCTGGAAGAAAATGGCCTGTGGAAAGCGAGGGAAATTTCCGAACTGAAAATCCAAATAGCAGGTGCTTGAACATATAATTTCACATACTCACACAAATTCTGATGTACTTGCTAAGTACACTTTTTGATCCAGACAATTTTATGTAATTCGAAACGTGCATTTTTTCAACGAATGTTACAGTTTTCCAGAGAAAATAAGAGTGGGAAATGTATTCAGTATACAATAAAATTACACATATGTTTGCCGCCATTTCCACGAGTTTTCCGAAACTTTTTTTCCCCATGTAGGACCCGTGTATCTTATAACATGGCCATTTTTAGCCCTAAATTAAATTTTAATTGCTCCAATTTTGTCCATAAATTTTAAGCTGAGAAGTCTTGTATTGACAAACAAAAATACTAACGACAAAAGAATTTCATGAAAATCAAATGGAATTTAGCACTTTTGCCCTTAAGGGTTGCCCTTTGACCCATAAAATTGCAGGGAAAATTGAATTTATAAAATTTTTGTTCTAATTCTTCAAGTTGCTTCCCATTAAAACAACACTCAAATAAATTTCTATGATAATTTAACGCTACATACACATTTTGCCCTCAAGGGCTGCCCTTTGGGTTTTGGATGATGGAATATATAAGAGTCAAACATTTCAATTCATTTTTTAAATCGCTGCCCTTTTAAACACATGCAGTAAAAATTTTATTGAAATATAACAAAAGTTACCGAATGTTGCCCATAAATGTGCCCTTTTTAACCCTTACGTTGGGCTCATTTTGTATCTCACATTGGTTTTTGACTAATTTTTAATATTTCAAAAAAATTTGGGCCTTTAATTAATTATTTTCGCATTTTTTTTCGAAATTTTATAACTTTTTTTTATTTTACCCATTTTTACCCCTTTTTCAACCCTTTAAGGGTTAAATTCAATTACCCCCGCCTTGAAAACTTATAGCATTTTTCTACACTTCCTAACAAACAATTTGATCTATTAAAGATTAAAATCGAGGCTGTGGTTTTTTATTGTTTCACTTTTCAATATTTACGGTTTCAGGTGCTATACTATATGGATATTATAGAACTTAGATTATTGTAGAGATAAGGATTCACTTTGATATGACAGTATAGTAATAGATTATCAAGCAATAGATGTGAAGAGAGAGAGATAGGGACTTTCTCAATTCACTTTTATCTGTCAGTATAGCATTAGATGTAGAGTGATGGGGAATTTCTCAATTCACTTAAATCTGTCAGTATAGCATTAGATGTAGTGAGAGAGGGAGAGAGAGTAGCATTAGATGTGGAGATAGATGGTGAATTTCTCAATTCACTTTAATCTGTCAGTATAGATGTAGAGAGTGATGGGAAATTTATCAATTCACTTTAATCTGTCAGTATAGATGTGGAGAGGGAATTTTTCCCCTCAAAAAGAAATTATTTTTTCCCTCACTTTCTTCATCCCCCTCATCACCACTGGAGCAGGGGAAGGGTGAATCTATTTCGAGAGAGAGTGAGAGAGAGATATCTCTTTCTCTCTCTTCATCCCCCTCATCACCACTGGAGCAGGGGAAGGGTAAATATATTTTTAGAGAGAGTGAGAGAGAGATATATCTCTTTCTCTCTCTTCATCCCCCTCATCACCACTGGAGCAGGAGAAGGGTAAATCTATTTTTAGAACAGAGAGCCCCCCTCGTCATCACTGAGCAAGGGGAAGGGAAAATCTATTTTCAGAACAGGGGATGGGAGAGGGGCGAGAGGGGGGAGGGATTTCAAGCAAAAAAGTGCGTTTGAAGTATATAAACCCCTCTACTACTTAACACTGTCCCTTTTAGGTAAGAGGAAGGATAGGTCGTAGCTCAACACTGCCATTTGTGGGTGAGGGAGGATAGTCCATAAAAACACTCCCCCTTCAATGTTAAAGGAGGGATAGGCTGTAACTAAACACTGCCCCTTGTAGGAGAGGAAGAAAAGGCCATATCTAAACAGTGCACCTTGTAGGAGAGGGAGGATGTGCTGAAACTTAACACTGCCTCTTCTAGGTAAAGGGAAGGATAGGCTGTAACTTAACACTGCCCCTTGTAGGAGAGGAAGGATAGTTCGTATCTTAACACTGCCCCTCTTCGGTGAAAGGAAGGATGGGCTGTAACTTAACAGTGCCTCTCGTAGATGAGGAATGATAGGCCGTGAATTAACACTGCCCCTTCAATGTGAAAGGAAGGATAGGCTGTTGTAATGATCCCATTACAAGGTAGTTGATTTATTTAAAGTTCCCGCTGAAGCCATCTGGTTTTTCTCCCTTTTAACTCTTTGTGGGAAATTTTCTTTAAATTTGTTGCCAGTCTGCCTTGCCGACTGCTTTGGATGGTAGTTGAGGTTTCGCTCCAACTAAATAAACCTATCAAATCCATTGTTTCAACTGTTTTATTGCCCATCATTCGATTGGTAAATAAATTCCCTTTTACTGCTTTATCCAATAAAGTTCGGTTTAACAAAGTGGTAGAGGGCGCTGGCTGTCTACCTTCCAGGCAATCTAAGTAGCTCCGTTCCTTGTTTGGAAAAGATATAGCTGGCGTCTGTTTTGGCTTGGGTTTTTGAACTCTAACCAATGTAGCTATTTGTGTTGTTAAAGAACAGTTTTTCTTTCTTTTAGTATTTATATTTTTGGCATTTTAACATGCCTAACTCATTTACCAAATTATCCCGTTCACCTAGCTATTAATTTATGTCTCATTGGAGTAAATGCTCGTCTTTGCTAACGTTTGACTTTTGTACAAGCCAAGCTAACCAAACGCGTCTGTTACTTGTTTATTAAATCCGCAAAAGCGGTCCACGACATGGGGATTCACGTTCTCGGCGTACTGTCCGACACTCCACGAGCTGGGCGACATTCTGATTCTGATGTCACGGACGATCTGTTGGACCACGGCTGTACAATGGCATAACCATCTAATTTTCCCGAATGCTGTTGAACTACCAGAGTTTGTTACTCCCAATTGGAAAGTTCGCCGAATCGAGGTAATACATCTCCAATTTTTCTACCAAACTGGAACAATCGGCGAATAGTGGGGGAAGTTATTCGTTTATCCTTGTCAGGTTGGGAATATAATAGTTTGTTCTCGATAATGAATTATTGTATTCCTTTCACTGTCCGTGTTGAGTCGGAAATGATCGAGCAGTGTATTTGAGGAACACTTGACCGCAACACTACTGGGGTGATGTTAGATGAACGAATTGGACTGCAACCTAATCACTTATTCACTGATTTGTATTTGAATCTTAGGTAATCCAAGTAGCCCTTGAATAGTAATTTCTTTTTCTTTTATTTTTGAACTTGCATTAATTCTTTTATTGGATATTGAGTAATACTTGGGTGGACTTGCTTATAATCTGTTTTGGATTATTTTCCTTGTATTCAAGATCAATGTTGATCTTTTGGGGATTTCAGTTACGTATTGGGTATCCTTGGATCTCCTAGATTCTTTCTTTTGAGATTGTCATTTTCAGGTTTTGAGAATTATTAAGTAGTGGTCAACGACTGTTGAAAATCATGTATTGTCTTGTTCATAATATTTTTTTTTTAATATATTGGTAATTTATCCACCAAATGAGCGTTAGTGTATTTTAGATTGATTAGACCCCTTTCCCTAGGTTAGAAGTGGTCGGGCTTGATTCTTTCAAGTGATGAATCAATAACACTGTTCACACAAACATTTCTTAAGTGTGACAGTAAGCTGCGCCGCACTCTGCTATTTTGGTAACTATACCAAATTTCCCAATTCTATATTTTTCAGACATATCTTTTCAATATCCATATTTCCAAATCTATTACTTAATATATTTGATTGATTCATTGCTGGCCAAGCATGACAGCTTGACCGCCAGTCTGACCTGAGGAATGTGGTTTGATTGTCGATCAATCACAGGTTAGGGTATTGTAGTCAGGTGTGGATAATTTAAATTTCTGAGAGTGGAAATAATTTTATGCATCCATATTATCTTCATTTAGAGTATTGAGATAGACAATCATCATTGGTTATTTAGTATTGAAGATGATTAGCATGGAAATGTTTATAATATTGACAGTACTGTTAGTTAATGTGCCTTACAAGATCTAAAAAATTTAAGATAGAATCTTATACATGATAATTTCACTTTGTCTAATTTTGTACAATGTTGCATACCTTTTGTTGGATTCTGAGTTGAGTTTGGAGTATGAATTGAATTCAAGGTATGAAGTGACTTTGAATTTGAACTTTAAAGACTTGGTCTTAAAACACAACGATTTTGAAATTTTCTATTTGCCATTAATATTTTTATTTTCTTTTCAATTTTTTGTACTAGCTTGCTCTAGCTTGACAAGATGGAAACCAGCATCCCAAATATGTCCGGACAACCCTCAGATACCACCCGGGAAGTAAGGGATCAGACTGTTCAGGGAACAGAATCCACAGAGTCCCCATCAAGTATGTTTTGGGAAGTAAAACATGAGATAGAGGAGAAAATAGCTTTAGGTGGGGGAATGAGAGGTTGGTTAGCTCGAGCTATTAACCCTAATCATTTAGTAAAGTTTCAGATTCATTTTGAACTTAGAACCATGGGAATCCCCGGGGAGGAAATTGAACCTATGAGTGTAGATGATCTACGTAAGAAGTATAGAGAGGTGCGAAAAGAGCATGGGGAGGGGGGAAGACAGTTACATAGGTATAATCACTCTGACGACTCTGCCAAGTCTGAATTAAGTCAAATAGACAATATTATAGGATGGATAGAGGGCTGGTGTGCTAGTTTAAGTGGGGACATGGAGGCCGAGAATAGGAAGGAGGTTTTCCTCAAAAGTATGTCCAATGTGTCCCACTGCACAAATAGAATTATCCACTTGTTGACATTTGCCCGTTTTGAAAAGAAAGAGAGCTTGCTTTCAGATTTGGATCAACGTATAGAAAAAATACTAGGGATAGTTACATCATTGTCAAATTGGCAACCTGGACCTCCTAGCCGCGGAGCTTCACCAGTGCCGTATTCAACAGCCATGTCATCTCCAACGGTCCCCTGAGGCTTCTGCAACTACTACTACTTTAGTGCTGCCTCCAACACAAAATTTGCAGAAAGTAGGCAGACCTGAAGTTTATATTCCTGTTGAGCCAGTTGGTCGTGCTCCTCTCAGGACAAATAATCCAAGGTTGACCTTGAACATTCCGCCTGCAGGTGCACATCAATTCATGCCAGTGCAACCTAGTCAATTCAACTTTAACCCAGCAATTTCCGCAGGTGTCCCTCGTTTAGACCCAAGTGCATCTTCACTTTTTTGGAAGTTTGTACAACAAATTACAGAATCCAGTTGAGTCTTTATTGAAAGAGTTACCTGTCACTGATGGATTGACAGTAGAGACTTTATTGAAATTCTTGGGAGTGGCATTGAAAATTAGAAGCCAATTTGGTGTAAGTAATTTGCATTTATTTCAGCTGTTGCAACCTTTCGCAGTAGGGCCTTTAGGGGAACGTTTGAATTTTGCTATCAATTCAAACTTCAGTTTCGACCAATTTCACAAAGGTATTTTACAATATTTCATTCCTCAACGCTTGTTATCGGCCATTGAGAGAGAACGTTTTTATCGCTTACAGAGCTCACAGGAACCACTTTGCAGTTACATTGTTTCGATCAGGGAAGCTGCAAGTTTGCTCAGAATCAACTTATCTGAGACAGAAATAGTCCACACAATTTGTTCAGGCTTGAATCCTGCGGAAAGATCTTGTCTTATTTTCCAGGAAATACCAACCACATTTCAAGCTTTAAATGAGATGAGTGTATTATCACAGAACCTGAGTTATGCTGACAATGAGCGAGCCTATGTGGAGAGTTCGAAAATCGGTAGCGTCAGGCAGACCTCTACGGCTTATGGACACCGGGATAGGACCTGCTATGAATGTGGAAAGAGAGGTCACATTGCTATGAACTGTAGGTCAAAATCAGCACAACAACACGCTGGTACCTCCAACAATAAGCCTGATGTCAAGCAGCCTGGACCAAGCGCAGTTGGTGGAAGTGGAAAGGTAACTTGTTTTAATTGTAAGAAGGTAGGTCACTTTGCACGTGATTGTACATCAAAGAGGTCCTGACTAGTCAGTGCTTGTCTTGATGAAAATTCCAACTATAAGTCCAAAAACAAATTGTTTACCAACTTGGAGGGATACAAGGGTAAACCCAGAAATAGAGTTATCTCTAAATATGGTCAGAGGAGCAGGCGTTTGGATAAGCGGCATCCTGCCAACCATAAGGCTAGAGTACTCATGAATGAAATCCTGCCTATAATTGTTTGTTTTTTGGGTTTAGGGGCTTTGGAAACACCAGCTTTGATTGATTCTGGTGCTGTTAGATCTATTATTTCTTCTTCTGTTCTGGATCAATTGTTAGCCAATGGTGACCACATTGTCTTCTCTGAAGAACATTTTGTCTGTACCACTGCTAATAAAAGCCCTCTTGTGTTGAGTAAGTCAGTCTCGATAAAAATCAGAATTGAAAACTTCACCTGGAATTTCAAATTTTTTATTGCCGAAAATGTTGCCTTTCCTGTCATTCTAGGGTGTGATTTTATTAAGTTTTCCCAGCTGATTCCTAATCTTTTCAACAATTCCTATTTCTTTGGCTTCAAACCACGGATTAAATTCAACTTTGTCACGGAGTGGAGATCTTTGTTGTCACCACTGATTGCATCTATTGGAGTCCTTGATAGTAACAGTCCCTTGTCACAGGATGAGCAGTCCAGTTTAGATGAGGTTCTTGGTGATTTCCAGGATGTATTATTCAAAAGATTGGGTAAAACAAACTTGTTGGAGTATAAAATCCGTTTGACCTCAACTGAGCCTGTATGTTGCCCTCCATATCAGCTGAGCCCAATCAAAAGGGAGATTGTTGATCAAAAGGTAAAGAAAATGTTGGAGGACGGAGTAATTGAGAAGGCTGTTTCCAATTATTCTAGTCCATGTTTTCTGGTACCCAAAGGAGATAAGAATGACTCAGACAGCGAATCATGGCGGTTAGTGGTGGATTATCAATTTCTAAACAAACGTATCTCGTTAGATTCTGTGCCTCTTCCTAACATTGAAAGTGCCTTTCACATCTTCAATGGAGCCAAATTCTTTTCTGTACTGGAATTAAATTCTGCTTATTATCAGGTTCCTCTGCATGAGTCCAGTAGGGACTACACAACATTTTGTACCATGAGGGCAACCTACAGATTCTGTCATGTGCCATTTGGACTGGCAGTTGGTTCACAAATTTTGTCCAGTGTTCTGGATGAATTGTTTGAAGAAGAGAAATATGAATTTGTTTTCCATTATCTCGACGATATTGTCATCTATTCAAAAGATTTTTCAGATCATTTGTCTCACATCCGGATTGTGCTATCAAAATTGCGGCAAGCTGGATTCACCGTTAATCCTGACAAGGCTAGCTTTGGGAAAACCCAAATTTCTTTTCTGGGTCACATAATGAACGAACATGGAGTAGCTGTGGATCCAAGCAGGACTACTAGTATTCGAGATTTCCCTCCTCCTAAAAATCAAAAAGGAGTTGCTCGGTTCATTGGGATGGTGCATATTATCACAAGTTTATCCCTCATTTTGCTGAGATTGCTGCACCCCTCAATGCATTGAGGAAGAAAAATGTCAAATTTGAGTGGACTGATATTCATCAGGAGGCTTTTCTCAAACTTAAGAAGGCCATTGCCAACCCACCTGTACTACGAACTGCCGACTTCACCAAACAGTTTGTCTTGCAGACTGACGCCAGTTCAACAGCGATTGCAGCAATTCTATCGCAGGAAACAGATGGCATCCTCCAACCTATTGCATATGCATCCAAGAAGTTGACACCTAATGAGACACGTTACAGCACCTATGAATTGGAGTGTTTGGCCGCTATTTTTGGGATGGAGAAGTTCAAAGTCTACTTGCAACATGCCAAGTTTAAGTTGCTTACAGACAATTCTGCTCTGTCTTGGGTTCTCAACAACCCCAAAGGTGGTCGTATTGGTCGTTGGGTATTGAGAATTTTATCGTTTCAATTTGAAACAGTGCATGTTGCAGGAAAATCAAATGTCTGTGCTGATTCTTTGTCCCGCATGTTTCAAGATGAGGAGGAACCTCTTGATTTGTCTCCTCCGGCTCAGGAAATAGAACCTCTCTTTTGTTTTGTTAACAATTTGAAACTGTCGGATTTTCCCCTTGTCTTTTCTGAAATCAAACATCATCAGGAGAATGATGCATTTTGTAAAGAGGTAATCGACAAGATAATCAACAATGAAGACCAATTTCCTTATTCATTGAGTAAGGGTGTACTTGTTGTCAAATCACGAAACTCTGATGACAAAAAGGTGGTAGTACCCAGGATTTTGATACCCCTGGTTTCCAAATACTTCCATGAAAGTGCTCTAGGTGGGCATTTAGGAATTTTCAAAACCACAAACAAGGTTCTTGAAAAATTTTTCTGGCCTGGGGTCAGAAATGACATTTGTTGCTTAGTGAAATCATGTCATGTGTGTGAGAAAAGCAAACCTGCTAGGCAACACAATTTTGGGTTCCTCTCATCCAAGGTGGTCACAAAACCTCTGGAACGATTTTATTGTGATCTGGTGGGTCCTCTAATTAGAACTCCTGAGGGTTATACTCAAATCTTGTCTTGTGTAGACTCCTTCAGCAAATTTTGTTGGTTAATACCATTGAGGAAGGGAAATACTGCCTCTATTGTTAAAGCATTGAAAGGAATATTCTTGAATTTCTCAGTTCCCAAAAGTCTGGTTACTGACAACGCACCAGCATTCACCTCTAATGCTTTCAAGAACTTCTGTTTTCAGCTGGGCATCCAACAGGTCACTACTTCACCATATTACCCTGCCCCTAACATGTCCGAACGGGTAAATCGAAACCTGAAGAGTGCTTTGATAGCTTTCCATGCGGAGGCTCAACACAAATGGAGTGATAGTCTAGAGTGGTTAAGCCTAGCTTTCAACTTAGCTGAACATGAAAGTACCGGGTGCACACCTTTCTCTCTCATGTTTCGACATGCTCCCAATCATCCCTTGACCAATGCGTGGGGAATCGACGAAATACTTCCTGAAACCGTGGAGCCTGGCACCTTGCAGATCTGGCGTAAAGCGCGGAAAAATTTGTTGAAAGCGCATACCCGAATGGCAGAGCAATACATCAAACGTCGAGTAGCAGTCCCATTTCAGATAGGGGATTTAGTGCTCGTGCAATCACATGTTCTGTCTAGTGCTGCTAACAGAGTGATGAGTAAGCTTAGTTATCGGTTCAAAGGACCATATCTGATTAAGAAGTTTTTGACACCAGTTACTGCAGCTTTGCATGATCCTGAAACAGGAGTCTATATGCAGAAAGCACATGTATCTCAACTAAAGAAATACACTGAATAACTTGTTTCTTATCCGTGAGGGGAAACTTGTTCAGTAGAGCTGACTTGTCTTCTTTCTATTCATGTCAACTTTAGACATTACTGTATCTGGACAGCTTCTAATACAGTGAATACTTTGTTTTTTCTATTTGGGAAATTCTTGTGTAATGGGAATATGGTAATTAATAGATGATCGCGACATCTTTACTGCCCTCCTATTCTAATAAATACTTGTATATATGGGTATTAGCTTATTCTTTAAGCTGTTGGTCTGACGATGTGGTTGTGTACTACATTTTCATTGTTGTGTTATGAGTAAGGAATTTGTTTCCTGTGGACATTGACTTTGAGGTATAAAGTCTTGGAAGAATTTGGTGTATTGTTTGTGTTAATAACTATATTTCTCGAAAATTTGAGCTAGGACCTATTGTCTTCATGGATTTGTAATTTTGTTGTTGTAGTCAATGATTTGATGTACTGCAGTATGTGCTCTTGTGCTAGTTAGTAATTATTTGGTATGTCTTTGTATAATAATTGGTGAGTTTTACACCACAAGGCTCTGAAAGTTGTTAACTTGTGGACGGTATATAAAGGTAGTGTTGACATTGTATACTGGGAACAAAGTGAATTGTTCTATTTTTCTAATAAAATTGTTTTGATTCCATATTAGACTTAGGCATTTTGGATATTTGAAGTTATGATAGTAGAACTATCTTTTTTTTTTTTTCCTTAGTTAGTCTGCCAACAGAGTCATCTGTGAATTCAAGTTGGTTAGGTATGTGAACTTTGTCTTAGGTAGTTGTACCTTTGGAAATTACCATAGGTCAAGTTAAACCCTTTTCAGTTATTGTTGGTTTTGTCTTATTCTAGAATCAAGAACAGCAGAGTATGCTAATGATGTTATTTTTCTTGTGGTGTTTATCTCTTGGAAGCTTGTGTAGATTTTCTCAACCCCTTGTGTGCGAATGGAGCTTCTCACTTCTTTTAAAATCTTCTGCTTCAAGTTGAGTTGATGGCGGTGAGAACCGGTGCTCACTCAGTCATTGCTTGACTTGTTAGGTAAAGCTAGATTGGTTCAGGGTTTCCAACTGTTTGTTGTCATATTTAAAATTGATTAATCAAAAATCTTCAAACCAGACTAACGTCTTTTATTATTGATCTCTGTCTTAATTATTTCTTTGGTGAGTAAACTGATTGACAGGCTGGCCACCTGGAAGGTCAGGATTCTCACAAATTCTCCTTTTAAGTAGTTGTATTCCTTTGAGAACTTCGTCCTATTCCACATTTGTTTATTTGAAGTTTTGCTTCCTTTGTTTTGTCAACTTGACATGGTTTTACTTTTACAATCATTCCACTTTGTTTTGCTTTTGCAATTATTCCTTTACCTCTTCCAAATATTTTGCTTTCAGCACCTCTCTTCATGATTTAAACTTTTCGAATTTTATCCAGTATTTTGGAAACTTTGGATCCCATGATCTGGTATCCTGTGGAATCCTATTTGCATCCTGTCACTCTTCCACATGGGTTGGGATAGTCTCAACATTTTTGTCCTCGTGATTATGTTGTACATAAATGTGTAATATATGAATAGAATGTAAGCTTAGTCATATATCTCTTGCCAAGTAATGCACTTGGGGAATGCTTTTCATTTCTTTGTCTTAATACTAGGTAGGAACCAATTTATTAGTTTGTTGCAGCACATGAAATGGTGGGTTATTTGACTTGATTTACCACAAACTTAGGTTATTTTTTTTAATCTAGTTAGTTACCCTGGGATTGTGATTTTCCCTGGTGTTTCACACCAAAACGAGGGGGTGAATGTAATGGTCTCATTACAAGGTAGTTGATTTATTTAAAGTTCCCGCTGAAGCCATCTGGTTTTTCTCCCTTTTAACTCTTTGTGGGAAATTTTCTTTAAATTTGTTGCCAGTCTGCCTTGCCGACTGCATTGGTTGGTAGTTGAGGTTTCGCTCCAACTAAATAAACCTATCAAATCCATTGTTTCAACTGTTTTATTGCCCATCATTTGATTGGTAAATAAATTCCCTTTTACTGCTTTATCCAATAAAGTTTGGTTTAACAAAGTGGTAGAGGGCGCTGGCTGTCTACCTTCCAGGCAATCTAAGTAGCTCCGTTCCTTGTTTGGAAAAGATATAGCTGGCGTCTGTTTTGGCTTGGGTTTTTGAACTCTAACCAATGTAGCTATTTGTGTTGTTAAAGAACAGTTTTTCTTTCTTTTAGTATTTATATTTTTGGCATTTTAACATGCCTAACTCATTTACCAAATTATCCCGTTCACCTAGCTATTAATTTATGTCTCATTGGAGTAAATGCTCGTCTTTGCTAACGTTTGACTTTTGTACAAGCCAAGCTAACCAAACGCGTCTGTTACTTGTTTATTAAATCTGCAAAAGCGGTCCACGACATGGGGATTCACGTTCTCGGCGTACTGTCCGACACTCCACGAGCTGGGCGACATTCTGATTCTGACGTCACGGACGATCTGTTGGACCACGGCTGTACAATGGCATAACCATCTAATTTTCCCGAATGCTGTTGAACTACCAGAGTTTGTTACTCCCAATTGGAAAGTTCGCCGAATCGAGGTAATACATCTCCAATTTTTCTACCAAACTGGAACAATCGGCGAATAGTGGGGGAAGTTATTCGTTTATCCTTGTCAGGTTGGGAATATAATAGTTTGTTCTCGATAATGAATTATTGTATTCCTTTCACTGTCCGTGTTGAGTCGGAAATGATCGAGCAGTGTATTTGAGGAACACTTGACCGCAACACTACTGGGGTGATGTTAGATGAACGAATTGGACTGCAACCTAATCACTAATTCACTGATTTGTATTTGAATCTTAGGTAATCCAAGTAGCCCTTGAATAGTAATTTCTTTTTCTTTTATTTTTGAACTTGCATTAATTCTTTTATTGGATATTGAGTAATACTTGGGTGGACTTGCTTATAATCTGTTTTGGATTATTTTCCTTGTATTCAAGATCAATGTTGATCTTTTGGGGATTTCAGTTACGTATTGGATATCCCTGGATCTCCTAGATTCTTTCTTTTGAGATTGTCATTTTCAGGTTTTGAAAATTATTAAGTAGTGGTCAACGACTGTTGAAAATCATGTATTGTCTTGTTCATAATAATTTTTTCTTAATATATTGGTAATTTATCCACCAAATGAGCGTCAGTGTATTTTAGATTGATTAGACCCCTTTCCCTAGGTTAGAAGTGGTCGGGCTGGATTCTTTCAAGTGATGAATCAATAACACTGTTCACACAAACATTTCTTAAGTGTGACACTGTTACACAACACCGCCCCTTGTGGGAGAGGAGGAATAGGCTATAACTTTACACTGTCCCTTTCAGGTAAAAAGGTAGGATAGGCCCCAACTTAACACTGCCTCTTTTAGGTAAAAGGAAGGATAGGTCGTTACTCAACACTGCCCTTTGTAGGAGAGGAAGAATAGGCCATGACTTAGCACTGTCCCTTTCAGGTGAAAGGAATGATAGGCCCTAACCCAACACTGCCCCTTTCAGGTGGAAGGAATGATAGGCCCTAACCCAACACTGCCCCTTTCAGGTGGAAGGAATGATAGGCCCTAACCCAACACTGCCCCTTTCAGGTGGAAGGAATGATAGCCCTAACCCAAAACTGCCCCTTTCAGGTGAAAGAAATGATAGGCCCTAACCCGACACTGTCCCTTTCAGGTGAAAGGAATGATAGGCCCTAACCCAACACTGCCCCTTTCAGGTGGAAGGAATGATAGGCCCTAACCCAACACTGCCCCCTTCAGGTGAAAGGGATGATAGGCCCTAACCCAACACTGCCCCTTTCAGGTGAAAGGAATGATAGGCCCTAACCCAACACTGCCCCTTTCAGGTGAAAGGGATGATAGGCCCTAACCCAACACTGCCCCTTTCAGGTGAAAGGAATGATAGGCCCTAACCCAACACTGTCCCTTTCAGGTGAAAGAATGATAGGCCCTACCCAACACTGCCCCTTTCAGGTGAAAGGAATGATAGGCCCTAACCCAACACTGCCCCTTTCAGGTGAAGGAATGATAGGCCCTAACCCAACACTGCCCCCTTCAGGTGAAAGGATGATAGGCCCTAACCCAACACTGCCCCTTTCAGGTGAAAGGAATGATAGGCCCTAACCCAACACTGCCCCTTTCAGGTGAAAGGAATGATAGGCCCTAACCCAACACTGCCCCTTTCAGGTGGAAGGAATGATAGGCCCTAACCCAACACTGCCCCCTTCAGGTGAAAGGGATGATAGGCCCTAACCCAACACTGCCCCTTTCAGGTGAAAGGAATGATAGGCCCTAACCCAACACTGCCCCTTTCAGGTGAAAGGGATGATAGGCCCTAACCCAACACTGCCCCTTTCAGGTGAAAGGAATGATAGGCCCTAACCCAACACTGTCCCTTTCAGGTGAAAGGAATGATAGGCACTAACCCAATACTGCCCCTTCCAGGTGAAAGGAATGATAGGCCCTAACCCAACACTGTCCCTTCCAGGTGAAAGGAATGATAGGCCCTAACCAACACTGCCCCTTTCAGGTGAAAGGAATGATAGGCCCTAAACCAACACTGCCCCTTTTAGGTAAAGGGAAGGGGGATATCGTAACTCAACACTGCCCCTTGTAGGAGAGGAAGGATGGGCCATTACTCAACACTGTCCCTCTTGTGTGAGAGAAAGAATGGGCTGTAGCTCAACAGTGCCCCTTGTAGGAGAGGAAGGATTGGCTGTAACTTAACACTGTCCCTTGTAGGAGAGGAAGGATTGGCCATAATTCAACACTGCCCCTTTTAGGTAAAAGGAAGGATAGGGTATTACTTATCACTGCCCCTTTTCAGGTGGAAGGAGTGATAGGCTGTAACTTGACACTGCCCCTTGAAGGATTGTAGGAGAAAAAGGATAGGCCATAACTTAACACTGTCCCTCTTGTGTGAGAGAAAGAATGGGCCGTAGCTCAACACTGCCCCTTGTAGGAGAGTTAGGATAGGCCGTAACTCAACACTGCCCTTTGAAGGAGAGGAATGATTGGCCATAATTTAACACTGCCCTTTTCAGGTTAGAGGAAGGATAGGCCATAACTTAACACTGCTCCTTTCAGGTAAAAGAAAGGATAGGTTGTAACTTAACACTGCCCCTTGTAGGAGAAGGAAGATAGGTCATAACTTAACACTGCCCCTTTTGGATTAAAGGAAGGAAGTAGTATGAAAAGGGGCTTCTGGGACATTATTCTAGGAGTAAGTATGCTCCAGAAGCTCCCATCGAACAGGAGTAAGTATGCTCCAAAGTATCCATCAACAAGAAGTAGCTTCACTGTAATTCATGCTCTTCATGTATTGATTCTAAATAGATTTGGCATACCCAAAGTACTCATTAGTAATAATGGTACACATTATACGAGTAAAACATCCCAATCTTTCTGTATGGAGACGGCAATAACCCAGTTTCTTACACCCCCATATAGCCCAAGCTGTACTCAGACTGAACAAATTAATCATGTATTGAAAACAATGATAAGGCTGTATGTGAACAAGAATCACACAAATTGGGACGTATTCATAAACGAATTCTGTTTTGCAATAAATACAGCCTCACATCAAGGGACAAAACATTCACAAGCATATTTGAATTTTGGTTACAAATTATGAGCTGCTCGACATTCAATAATGATGGGAACCCATGCGACGAATCTGATTTAGGAAGCTCCACGACACATCATCAAAGGCTTAGAATGTTGTCCCAAATTCGACATTTGGTCCTTGATAATCTGAATGAAGCATATAATAATGCAAAACGATACTATAACATACTCAGACACCCACTGAAACTTTCACCTGGTCAATTAGTATGTAAGCATGAATATCATCTCTCCTCTGGATCAGATCAATTTGCAGCGAAACTTGCACCCAAGTTTTCTGGACCACATGTTGTATTATAAATGATGAGCCCATCTGTGGTACAATTGAAAACCAAAACAGATCGCACAGTTATCGTCCACGTGAAGGATATTTAACTATTTTCTCCCCATGCAGAGGAAGTAGTTGAAGAAGAAGCAGAAGAGAATGAGCAAGATACTATACACTATATACACTCACCTGTACAACACATCAGCTAAGTGTCAGAGTCTGGAAATCAAGTGCATGAGAAGTGCCCCAGCATTAAATTAAAGTATTAATTTAATCATTTGTTTCAATCATGATTGCACCTTCTGCCAAGTTTGGTGTTTGATTGGCTGGCATAAATGATTGCTCTTTGTAATGAAAAATGTGTGATGCAAACAATCCTATTCCTTAACTCTGTGCAGTATGGAAGTTTCTCATTCAGTATATAGTGGATCACTGCCAACCAAAAACCATCACCAACACTCCTGCCAAGAAGTCTCGAGGATCTATCTTAAGATTAAAATAGGAAGGTGTTCAAAACATCCCAGTGGCAGTTGTTCTTGCCTGTACACTATGGTGGGCTTGTAATCAATTTAGTTCCCCAAATGCTGGTCTCCATCCTGCATTCGGGTATCCAGGCACACCATGTGGAGGCGTTTCTAGCTTCTATGGGAAGATGGTGAAGATGTTACTTGGAGAAAAACTTCGAGCTAGAACGAATACAACTGTGCCTGAATCTCAAAATCTCAAGAATTGTCCCAAGCCTCGAAATGATTAACATCATTGGTGAAATCCTCAGCAACTGGTACATCAAGGTGTTCTCTTCAGGAAGCAAAAGTAGCTGGAGAAGGCTTTCAGATAGATTACCACAAGGCTCTGTACTGGCACTAATATTATTCAACTCATACATAGCTGATCTGCCTAAGTTGAAGTACCAGGTGTTCACTCATGCAGATGATATAGCACTCCTTCCTGGAAGAAGTAGATTTGGTGGAGCTAAACTGAATTCAACTGGAGACTTTGCTAGGCTGGATAAGTTTTTTGAGGAATAGAGGCTAAAATCCAATCCTGACAAAACAGTTATAACACCATTCCATCTGAGCAACAGGCATGCCCGTTATATGCCAAAGATCCATTTCAGGGGGCAGTTGCTTGAGTGAGAGGAATCTCCCAAATATCTTGGTGTGACACTAGACCGGACCCTCACTTCCAATGAACATCTAGAGAAGGCTGCTCAAAAACTCCAGACAAGAAACAACCTGATTAGCAGGCTAGCTGGCACTACTTGTGGTTCTTCTGCAAATGTGTTGCGCACTAGTGCCCTATCACTTGTCTATGCACCTGGTGAATATTACAGTGCAGTATGGGCTAAGAGTAGCCATACCAACAAAGTTGACACTCAGCTGCGCAGGACAATGCATATAATAACTGGTACCTTGAAGTCTACTCCAGTGGAATAGCTGCCGGTTCTATGCAACATTGACCCCTCACACATAAGAAGAATGAGTGCTCTACTGAGAACATGGTCAACTCTGCAGGGAAAACCACATCTCCCCATTCATCAATATATAGAAGCACACACAGGAAGACTTCCTTCAAGAAAGCCCCCTTGGCAGTTAGCTAAAGAGCTATCAGACTCCTCATTCAGTGAATCAGGCAACTGGAAAAGAGAGTGGGAGAAATGTATTTTGTGAGCACCTTTCAAGCCTGAGGATCCAACACTAAGACTCAATGTTTTTGAGCTACCATGCCACTACTGGCTTTGTCGAGAGAGAAAGAAAGTGGGAGAAATGTATTTTGAGAGCACCTTTCAAGCCTGAGGATCCAACACTAAGACTCAATGTTTTTGAGCTATCATGCCACTACTGGCTTTGTCGAGATCGCTTAATTACTGGGCATGGCAGATGCACTGACCTGTTACACAAATGGGGATGCATTGATTCTCCAGCTTGTGACTGTGGTGCTGCTGTGCAGAACATCGACCACCTAATAAATGCATGCCCCACAGCCTTCAATAGAACATTTGAAGATATTTTCAATATCATGGACCATGCTATTGTGGTAGAAAACCTAGACATTTCTTTGTATTTAGAATAATGTTTTTCAGACTCTTACTCCATATCACCTTGGAATTACATTACAGGAAGCACCATACGTCTCCTCTGTATATCTAGTTGAGCTCACATCTTTGTGAGATGGGCTGCCCCTCAAATCATATCAGTAGAAAGATTAGCTATTACAGCTACTCAAAGAAATTGTTTCCCGCTGCAAATGACAGCTGATAAGTGTAATTCCTGCTCATTTTGCAGTCATATGCCATTGACAAGTAGGGGATGATGGGAGATCATTTTCCTCTTATTCTTCCCTGCCTTGTTTGACTATTGACACAACTAGTAGATATATTATGACAGCTCTGGCATACCTGCGCCAGAGTTCCCCACAGGTTCTGACACAAAGAAAAAACGACCCAACTCAACCTAACCTAACCCAACAAACCTAACCTAACCAAACCTCAAGGTCAAGGTCGAGGTCAAAGTCAAGGTCAAGGAAAAAGGTCAAGGTCAAGGTCAAGGTCAAATTTTCAAAAATTTGAAAAAAGAATTAATGAAATTTGATAAAATATCAAAATAAATGAGAAAATGAAAAAATGTGATAATGGAAAATCAAAAATAGATAAAAATAAATCAGAAGGCCTCTCACTCACTCTGGAGTGTGTATATAGTGTGCACAACAGTGAGAGGACCATCAGTGTTCAGTCAAGAGCCATACAAGATGCATCTCCCAGGTTGAGTTCTAGGACCCAATGTTTGAGCACATTGCAGCACAGCCACACACTTCTTTTTGTGAAAAAGTATCCTAGGACACACCACTGCCGTTTTGATCTCCAATGAAATAGTATATGTTCATTAAAAGTAGCAGTGTTTTGCTGATTCTTATTCCTCAAATCCTCTTCACCCACATTTTGTAATGTAAGGAGATGTGATCATTCTATAGAATATACAAGGAGCTTGAATATTCAAACAGTAACGAGATATCCTCTGCTCTGCATGTATGCTTTCAAGAGTCTCAGATATGAATTCTAGAGTGTGATCACTGTATCACAAAGTATATATTTTCCCAGTTATATTTCCCAGAACAACATCCAATAGTATTCAGTCAGTGTCCAGTTACTTTTCAGTCACTGTTCAGTCACTGTTCAGTCACTGTTCAGTTACTGTTCAGTCACTGTTCAGTTACTGTTCAGTCACTGTTCATTCACTGTTCAGTCACTGTTCAGTCACTGTTCAGTCAGTGTTCACTTACAGCTCACTAGAAGCTGCAATGAGCTTGGATATAGTTGTTAAAATATACATAATAAACAACAAGTAAATAGATATCCACCGTGGTGTAGAGGTTAGCACTTCTGCTTTCCATTCTAGAGGACTCAGGTTTGAATTATTCATGAGGACCTGGGTTCGAATCTTCATTGTCTATATATAGGGATGTAAGATGTTTGGTTAAGGAATGTAGGTGAGTGGAGTGTAGGTGTAATTGTTTGTGAACCGTTACACCATGATGGATATCTCTTGTTGAGATAACTTTTTTCAATAGAACAACTATGACTCAACAGGAAAGTTTTCATGTTCTAACTGGTCTGTATGACATCATAGTAGTCAAGTGATAATGAAGTTGTTAATAATAATGAAAATGTGCAAGTATATAGTATTTATTATCAAATCTCAATTATTGAAAAGAATTTATACAAATGAAACAGCTTCTCTTCTCTTGTATAATAATCATTCCTATGATACCTCTCAGCTGATAACCAAACAGAGAAAAGTGGTGGTGGGGATAACTTTTCCTGTCTCAACAGTTCTATGATGATGTCACCCCATCATTACTCACTTCTCAAATCCTCTTCATCATTAGTACTAGAATATGGGAAGAAGTATCTCATTCCATATAATTTGAGTCTTCAAACATGAATCCTCTATGGTGTAGTGGTTTGCATGACAGCTTTCCAAGTCGGAGGTTCCAGGTTCGAATCCAAGGCAGTGAAGGTAAGTATTGAAGGTCAGTATGAACAGAGCCAGAGAAGTCTGAACACTTCACTAGTGGGTAGAAAAGAGAAAACAAAATTTCTATTCCCCCCAAATACATTCATTTCCCATTACAGAACAGAATATATATATGAGTCATTGAAAATTCTCTTCTATATTTTGTGGTATCCCAATAGACCTCTGCCAACCTTCCCTCTCATTCTGAAATTCTGCATACTTCATCAGTTTGTACTGTATCCTGAAAAGCAGCACTGTAGTTAGATATTGGTAGAGTGAGGTCTCCTGAACAGCCCTCTGTGACTCTGAATCACTTCACACGTCCATCCACTTCCACATTCACTTCCATGTCCATAACAGGATGTTGCTCAGTTAATCAGACCATAATGTCTGTGGTTATCACCTTCAGCATCTGGAAAGTCATGATTAATCAACTCCCTCCATAGAAGATAAGTTTATCACGGTAGGATGCTTCCTATTGTATTGAATGACTAACAGTATAGGATGTAATATGCTTCATCTCACACCTTGTGCTTAATCTAGAAGTTGAAGGTTGTATGGAATAAAATGTACAACAATTGTGGTATTACCTGATGTTTATTAACAGTGTATGCATGAAAATATATATAGTGCACAAAGATAATATTTCAGTCCCATATATCAAGAACTATCCAGTGATACAAATCTCCAAGTCAATTGCTTATTACGCAAAATCCTCTGCTGAATACAAATTTCAAGATGACTGCTCCCTTGCATAGATCGGTGCAGCTTGACACTTCAGCCTTATGGAAAATGTATGTCAATGTTTCAAAGAAGTTTTGAGCCATTCCAAACAGTTCAGACAGGACCTTATCTCCAAAGATTAGGAATGGTTGTATGATCCATTGGTTGCTGGTTACTAGTAGACAGTCTCCACACTCACACATGTCTGCTTGCTCCACTGCAGGCTGATGTTGGTACTGGGTCTGGCAAAGTGGCAGGAGTTGTAGTAGCAGCAGTACTAGTTGAAGTAGTACTATCTTAGGTTGTAGTACTAGCAGGAGTTGTAGTATCAACAGTAGTTGTGGTGCTAGCAGCAAGAGTTGTTGTAGCAGTCGCAGTACTCACTGGATTAGTACTAACAATGGATGCTCGTTCTTCACAGTACAGTGCACAGACCTCGTCTGACCTTGCAACAACCGCTCTCAGAAAGTCTAGCAAAGTGAATGTGTAGTGAAGACAGGTGTACAGATTGTATGCGCAGTGGACTCGTTTGCAGGAAGCCCCCACCACAGCTTGTTCCCTGGCTATATTCATGTACCAGTCTCTGACATCACTGTACATTTTGATGGATTACCACATAGAGTGAGAATCTCAGATGTTAGCAGGCACTGTTGCATATGATGGTGTTTGATGTATCCAGACCGTTCTCCCTTGATGTGAGAAACTCCTGTGTCCTGTACTTCGGATCCAATATGCTGACAATGAGTGCTAGCACAAGATAGAGTGCTGCTTGGTGAATGCTTGTAGCTGTCATGATTGTAGAATGATGATTGATAGCTGGCACCTCATTGTTTTATACTTCCTTTTGGATGACTCATCTTCTTCAGTATTTTTGCATGTTTCTTCCTGTTCATGCCATTTAGGGCAGAAGTCCATGTGACAAGATTTCCTGCTGACACCGTCTAGAATCATTCTGCAGAACACACGTTGCACAAATCTATGGATGTAGCAATGCTCTTATTAGTTCAATAGCATTGACATAATGTTCTAGAAATTATTAATTCTTATCAGTATGTCATTTTAAAAAAGTACATTCTGTATGAGATCATTTTATCTATATAATTTTCAGTTCTCTAATGATGGCTATTACTCATTATCACTCTGGCATAGCTTTTTTGCAGATGATTCATCAACTTTTTAATCATTATCATCATCATCATCATTGCTCTTTTACAAAAAAGAGAATGATGTTTAAATGATAAAGTATGAACTCCATCATCTTATATATGTATCTTCCCATCAGCATTGCTTAATGCTTTTTTCTTTTGAACCAGCATCATGATTTTATGCTTCCTGGTACCAAACATCACCTGCTTCCTTGCAGCTTCTAGTGAGCTGTGAGTAAACACTGACTAAACAGAGACTGAACAGTGACTGAAAACTGACTGAACACTGAACAGTGACTGAGAAGTGACTGAACAATAACTGAACAGTGACTGAACAGTGACTGAACAGTAACTGAACAGTGAATGAACAGTGACTGAACAGTTACTGAACATTAACTGAATACTATTAGATGCTGTTCTTGGAAATATAACTGGGAAAATATATCCCTTGTGATGCAATGATTTGATCACACTCTAGAATTCATATCTGAGACTCTTGAAAGCATACATGCTTTACATACATGTTTGAATATTCACGGTCCTAGTATATTCTATACAGTGATGACTTCTTCTTACATTACTAAATGTGGGTAAAGAGGATTTGAGGAATAAGAATCAGCAATTCATTGCTACTCTTATTAAACATATTCTATTTTATTGAAGATCAGAATGGTTGTGGTGTGTCCTAGGATACTTTTCGACAAAGAGAGGTGTGTGGCTGTGCTGCAATATGCTAAAACGTTGGGTCCTAGAACTGAACCTGGAAGATGTGTCTTGTATGACTCTTGACTGAACACTGATGGTCCTCCCACTGTTGTGCACACTATATACACACTGCAGAGTGAGTGGGAGGCCTTCTGATTTATTTTTACTTATTAATTTTTGATTTTTCATCATTAAATTTTATTAATATTTTTTTCTTAGTTTTTTTCTAAGTTTTTGAAAATTTTACCTTGACCTTGACCTTGACCTTGAGGTTAGGTTGGAATTATTTATTTGTTTTATTTATTTATTTTTGATTTTTACTATTAATTTTTTTTCGAAATTTTCCTAAGTTTTCGAAATTTGACCTTGACCTTGACCTTGACCTTCACCTTGACCTTGAGGTTATGTGAGCTGAAGTTTGTTAGGTTAGGTTGGGTCAGGTTAGGTTTTTTTTTTGGTGTGCCAGAACCAGTGGGGAAGTCTGGCACAGGTGCGCCAGAACCGCCATTATATATCTACTACAACTCTTTTGACACAGGAAAATTCGGTCTCAGTATCAATTAGTGCATTTACTTCAACACCTTGCAAATTGACATGTGTGAAAATCCATTGTTCTCTAGTTTTCCTTCTCTCTTCAACCTTTTTTACGGTTGCAATCGATTTTGCCTTATCTGGTCAAACCTTCAATGGCATGGAATTTTTGGACACACATGTCTTTGAGCTTGTTGTGGGGTCCCATTCAACATATTTGGAAGTAGTCTGTTTGTTGACCTTATGTTCGCACATGAATTCCATGCCTAGTAAGAGATTGGGTCCCAACCCTTCCATAACTGTTGCTATCAGTGGGACTGTTATTTCATGAATAGTTATCCTGGTTGTGATCTTCCCTCCTAATTGTGCTATTGATACATTAGCAACGATGGCTTGGTGTTGAGCTGGATCAACTCATACTGGTCTCCTTTCTTTTTACACAGCAAAGAATTCCATGTTAATGTGATTTGATTCAGATCTGGTATCTAACAAAGTTCGACATTTGACTCCTGCAATAAGGGTTGTTACAAAAAGCCTGTTATCATTAGGTGAGTCTTCTGTGATTATTATGGTCTTGATGTTTTTTTATCAATGCTGCTTCCTCATTTGTCTTATTTGTCCTTGTGCTACTATAGCTACAGTTAAGAGCATGATTTCCACACTGCTTACATAGAGAGTTTTCCGGACAATTATCTTTCCAGCAATTAGCAATTAGCATTGCCAGCATGCTAGTTCAGTTGTAGGAGAACTTTCTTTCACATTGGGTCAAAGATCTTCTTCTGCCATCTTCGGTTTTCCATTGTTTCTCTAGTCTTCTGTTTTTATAAGTTGCATAGTGTTTCTTAAATTTTTCTCATCTGTCTAATGTATATATAATATTTACATCTTGATAAGAGGTTTCAATATGATCGTAGGACTCTGTTGTCTTCATGGAAGCCTCCTCTTCTCCAGATAAGGGTTGAGAGCTCCTCTGTAAAATAATCATCAATCAGTTCACCTTCTTTCTGTTCTATCTGATCATCCAGATCCTCATCATATGTTGCTGGATAATATTGAATTTCAAAGTCGTCCTGGAAATCGTTCCAGAAAGTCCATCTGTCTTGACAGTTCCTCATCCATAGTGTAGTTTTTCCAGATAGAAGTTTGGGTAGAGAACGAACAGCTGCTTACCATTCAGTCCATAGGCTGGTTGGAGCTCTCTTAGTCGTTCAATAAAACTAGGAGAATGATTTCCTCTATTGAAAGAAATTTCCCAGCTTCTCACCTTATCACAGACTGCTTCTGGGTCCATAGGTGGGTTAGCTGCATGAAGATCAAACTGTTTCACCTCTTTTCTAGGCTATAGGATATCTTGTTCATGGTTCCTCTTTCCTGACACTGCATGTCTTAATGCTGGGAGGCTCATTGAAATCCTTTTGTGCTGGTTTACCAGAATTTTTCTCATCTCTGCTAATTTTCCAGAAGACCTTATCCCTCAATCAGCTAATAGGTTCACACCTTCCTCTTTAGAGAGTTTCTAGATCCATGACACTTTTGGATCACTTGAATAATCTTGTTTCTGAGCACCATTATCTACATTTGGTATATCATCAACTGGCCAATCATTGCTGGCTGCTCCGTTTACACTCATGTTTAGTTCCTGTGTCTCACTCTCACTGCCTTTCACCCCGTTGGATGCCAATTCATTACATTGATTAGTACCTTTACTACTCATACGTGAATAAATCTCAGGTGTTGCTCCTAGACGACTAGCAGCAGTCAGGGAATGTTCATAGATCCATGACACTTTTGGATCATGATAAGAAAACAAAGATATTGTCAAATTTCACTAAAAATTTATTAAAAACTTTAAAACAGGACCATTGTTTCACGTAGTTAACCAATGCATCATCAGCTGTACTGATGCATTGGTTAATGCATTGGTTAACTATGTGAAACCTTGGTTCTGTTCTAAAGTTCTTAATACATTTTTAGTGAAATTTGACAATATCTTTGTTTTCTTGTTATGGAGAGATTTCACAACATCACCATCAATTCTACTACTTTTGGATCACTTGAATGATCTTGTTCCTGAGCACCATTATCTACATTTGGTATATCATCAACTGGAAAATCATAGCTGGCTGCTCCATCTACACTAATGTTTAGTTTATGTGTCTCACTCTCACTGCCTCTTGCCCCATGTTGGGCGCCAATTCATTACATTGATTAGTTCCTTTACTACTCATATGTGAATAAGTCCTAGGTTTTGCTCCTAGATGACTAGCAGCAGATGGGGAATGGCGGGGGAGTTAGGAGGTAATGGAATGTTCTTGACACAGGGTACTCGTTTCATCTGAAACTTTGGTGGGGGAGCTATGATGATTCTTAAGCCCCAATAATTCTGTTGATATATGGTATTCTTGTGTCTGAGAAACCCAGTTAGTCTACCCTTCTGGGTGAAAGGAAGGATAGGCCGTAACTCAACACTGCCCCTTGTAGGAGAGGAAGGATAGGCCTAAACTTAACACTGCCTCTTCTGGGTAAAAGGAAGGATAGGCTGTAACTTAACACTGCCTCTTGTAGGAGAGGAAGGAAGGATAGGCCGTAACTTAACACTGCCCCTTGTAGGAGAGGAAGGATAGGCCGTAACTTAACACTGCCCCTTGTAGGAGAGGAAGGATAGGCCGTAACTCAACACTGCCCTTTTTAGGTAGAAGGGAGGATAGGCTGTAACTTAACACTGCCCCTTGTAGGAGAGGAAGGATAGGCCGTAACTCAACACTGCCCCTTTTAGGTAGAAGGGAGGATAGGCTGTAACTTAACACCGCCCCTTTTAGGTGGAAGGAAGGGAAGGCCGTAACTTGACACTGCCCCTTGTAGGAGAGAAAGGATAGGCCGTAACTCAACACTGCCCCTTTCAGGTAAAAGGAAGGATAGGTCGTAACTCATCATTGCCCTTTGTAGGAGAGAAAGGATAGGCTGTAACTTAACACTGCCTCTTCTGGGTAAAAGGAAGGATAGGCAGTGACTTCACGATGCCCCTTGTTGGAGAGAAAGGATAGGTCATAACTTAACAGTGCCCCTTTCTGGTAGAAGGAAGGATAGGCTGAAGCTTTACACTGCCCCTTGTAGGAGAGGAAGGATAGGCCATAACTCAACACTGCCCCTTTTAGATGAAAGGAAGGATATGCTGTAACTGAACACTGCCCCTTGTAGGAGAGGAAGGTGGGTGCCATATGCATCATGGGAACGTCACAAACAAATCTGAATGAGATCTGCTTTGGAATTTTGAAACTCCTCATGCACTACAAAGAAAATGGTGATGAATTCCTCAATTCAATAGTTATTGGCGATGAAACCTGGATTTCTTATCACATGCCAGAAAGAAAATGGCAGTCATGTGAATGGCGTCATCCTCAGTCACCAATGAAACCAAAAAAGATCAAGCCACTGCAGTTCGGAAGGAAATTGATGGCCATGGTATTTTGGGATCGATTTGGCATTATATTGATCGACTTTATGCCACGCGACTGTAAATGCAGAATATTACTGTGAAACACTCTTCAAGTTACAGTGTGCCATTCAGAATCGCTGCTGCAGACGACTCACTGATGGCATCATACTGTTGCACGATAATGCTCGCCCACATGTGGCTGGTAAGACGCTCGATTTACTGAACAGATTTGGATGGGAAATTTTCAGTCACTCACCCTACAGTCCAGATTTAGCACCTTCAGATTACCATTCGTTTGGCAAATTGAATGAATTTTTGGGAGGTAAGCAATTCGCTGGTGATGACAATCTTAAAGATGCCTTGAATCAATGGCTGAATAAACCAGCGGCAGAAGAATATAACAAGAGTATATTAAATCTAGTGAATTGCTATGACAAATGTCTTAATTCATATGGCGACTATGTAGAGCACTAATGTAAGTTGTGTATTTCATTCTGTATCACTTTGTTTGAACATTTTTTTTTAATGATTCTTTTACAACAAAACGGTCTTTACTTTTGAGATAACCCTCGTACTTTGTTTACAGAACTACTAGTTATCATTGAACAAAATTTCCATCAGTTTCTCTGGCAAAATGACTTTCAATTGGCAAGGTATGAGTGATTTGGAGATTTATTCAAAAATGCTGGAGACTCCAATGCAAATATGGATTATCCTGATAAGAAATTTTAATGTTCTCATTTGAATCAATCTTTTTCAAATAAGTGAAATTCTAACATTTGTACAATTTATTTCTCAAAGGGACAGCAAGGCTGTCACGAAATTAACTACAGATGGAAATCAATGAAAAATTGCATTTTTCCAAATGATGATGATAAATGTGTGATAATAATAATTATTATTATTATATGAGAACCCAAATTAAATGCTGTGAATCACAGCTAGTAATTTTCTGGGTGATTCACAGCATTCATTTTCGATTTTCGTTTAGTAATAATTATCCACTAAATTGATTCATTTTTTTCTAGTATTCAAAAGATAATTATTCATGAACTCTAATTTTTAAATAATTTCAAACCTGATCAATACCTGGACTGAAAATTTCAAGTGGATTATTTGTCTCCATTATAGAGTTCCTCCAGTGGTGTTGGAATTGGTAAGACTGAATTCTGAAGAAGAGATTCAATTTGGCTATACATTTTTTCAAGGTGCACGCCCGGCTCCAGTTTCTATTGGATGAGAATAATAAGACCATATTTTGAAATATTCCAAGATGGGAAAAGTTTGGTCAATAATAGTATGGAAATTAATTATGCAAAGACCAAAGAATATCTTGGAGATTGTATTAATCAAAAGTGGACTTGTATAAAAACTGGAGACACAACAGCAGAGAAGGTCAGTGAAACATTTCAAAATTATCAATTCGATTCATAAATAATTACACCAATCAAATAACCAGTGGAGCTTGCTAGATTCTCATACTTTCAGGAACATATTGTTGTGGGTTTCTACACTGATAACACATTTGAAGTGATTCATACTGTTCAGCTCTATTACTTAAAGTAAATCATAACACAGAACTGGACACAAATATAGAATGATAACTACCTAATCAATCAGGGAGTTCACACTCAGATATTATGATATTTGAAAATAAAAGTTCACACTCAAAAATAAACGTTCAAAAGATTGCCTCAAACAATAATAACATTCCACTTCTGACACCAATTGTTGCGCATATCTGCACTAATAAAACACTTGAAGCTATTAGACGATGAAACACTAGACACAGCTATAGACTGATGAACTACCTAATGAATTACACAGAAATATCACAAGCATACATTAAGTCACTAACAAGTATGAATAGTTGTATAAGGATACCTGTCACCAAGAATATTAACTGTATGAACAACTGCAGAAGTCTATACAACTCTAACACTTGTCTGTCACAATGAGAAGTAACAAACGATTCCACTGTAGTTCCTCAACTGACTAAAACCAGCTGCAACACACCATTCTATATAACAGTAGAACACTCTAGAAGGGTATAGATGTGGCAAATGTGTCTATCACTGTCTATGATGTCTATCACAGCACATGTAAGAAGACCAATATTGCAGTGCATGGAGATCAGTAGTATGAAAAGGAGAAGTCTGGTACAATGAAGGTGCACCTAACCTAACCTAGTAAAACCCAACCCAACCTAACCTTACCAAATCCAACCTATCCTAACCATGGTCGAGGTCATGTCAAGGTCAAGGTCAAGGTCAAGGTCAAGGTCGAGGTAAAGGTCGAGGTCAAGGTCGAAGTCAAGATCAAGGTCAAGATCAAGGTCAAGATCAAGGTCAACACTTTAAAACTTCAAGAAAAGAAAAATTGAAAAAAATGAAATTCAACAATAAATAACAAATTAAATAAAAATTGATGAAAATGAATAATAAAAAAATCAGAAGACCCCTCACCCACTTGGGAAGCATATAAATAGTGTGTAGAACAGTTGAGGAGCATCAGTTGCAGTGTTTTGATCAGCAGAGAGTGCGGGAGTCTGTGACAGTGTTTTTTCATCATTTGTCAGGGTGTGTGTTAGTGTGTTTATAGTTTTCCATACTTGTTTATCACACTTGTAAAATTTTTTTGCTGTTGCTGATGTCATTATTGTTGCTGTTTGTTGTTGTTGTTGTTGTTTGTTTGAGCACACAGCTATACGGCTGCCTAAGCCTCTGTATTATCAAACACCCAGCAGTGCCACAACACCACAATTCTTTTGTATGATACATCATCAGTGACAGTAACAGAGGTTGGTAAGTACTCAAGTTAAGTCTATCAGATTTATTGGTTCTTGCTATATGATGAATATGTTGAATGAATTTTCAAAGCAGTTAGCTATATTGAGTTGTCCATACTAAGATGGTAGGTTATGTAGATCAATTGACACATTTGGGGGAAGTTGCTCTGCATATCAGGCTCTCACTCATTCCTACAATACACAGAGATGTCAACAGTGTAGAGAATATAGAGTGATAACCCATTGTTCTCTCACTTACTTTCAAAGAAGGATTGAATTTGTAGGTGATTATGTTAGAGAAATCCCAGCAGCATCAATTATTGTTGAAGCTGAAATTTTGTACTCGAAACTACCAATAATGCAGATATGGCAAAGTTGTCCATTGCAGTCAGTTGATTGAACAGGCTATGGAGAGGATATGGCTCAAGCAAACCTTTACGATGCAGTTGTGACATACCGGACAGTAAGCTTCAACATTTGCATTATGTTGGAAGAGAACAATTTATTAATATGTATCACCATTTGTAACAGAGTTATAATTTTTTGTAAATATTGGGGGCTCCACCACTTCTCAGATAGGAAGAAGAGTAACAAAGGAGATACATAGCTGAAGATGGTAGAGCAGATATTTTGAAGAGATAAAAAGAAGAAACCATTCTAAGAAATACAAAATTTATTGGTTTACAATATTTAAAAAAAAAAAATATTTTGAAATGTATAAGTTGAAAGTTATATGTATAGTTGAAGTTATCTTTAGGCTATGAAGAAAAGGGAAACAGATTATCATCGAACAAGTCTCAATTATCTTATTTAAAAATGAGTTTCTATATATTTCAATTTGATTAATTTTTTTAAACTGTTTAGGTACAGTATTCAATATTTTGAGGATTTTCCTCTTGGTTTGAATTCTCTACATATGATTTATCATTTCAAAATTCCAATGAAAAAGAAAAAAAACATGACATTATAACTAATAAAATGATGAATAATTAATTGAGTATGATACCAATCCCCTTTATGTTGACCATCTCGTCAGCTTGGCTGGAAGGTGAGGTCTAGAGGAAGGTTTTATAAAAATCATGTAGGAATTTAATAAGTCTCAATCCATCAATAACTTCAAACCAATAATCCTAAACTTTGAATGGAGAAAAAGTGGAAAAATTATACTATTGTATTTAAAATTACTTGGAATATAAGTTTACTGGGAAAAAATTAATTAGGCTTTGAATCTAAACTGCACTGGATTCCAAGTTCAATGAAGAAAATTATTGTCCAACTAGAAGAATTATATGAGAAATTCAACAAAAATTAAAACAATACATATCTACTATAAACCTGAAATTGAAAGATTATGGTTAAGATTACAGATTTTACAAATTGAATGAGAGAATCACCATTGCCAAATCATATATAAAAACAGAGTTCATGATGATGAATAGGCATTGTCCTGTCACACTTCTTTGTAATTGCTTAGCAAGCTTTTGAAGGTTGAAGGTGGCGAGGGAGTGAAATTATTTCTCTTCTTCATCCGTCACTATGAAGAAGGTCGAGGGGGGTTGATTCAGGTCTGTGGGGGTGTTCCAATTGCCGTCGTGGTGATTGTGGAGGGGGGTAGGTTCCTCTCGCACCGCCAGAATCTTGATGGACAAGGCCGAAGATCCTCCTGCTCGGACAATTGTGTGAGGGACAAGGGAGGGAATTTTCTTTGCCGTTGTTGTTAGAGATGGACTAGGGGGGGAATATTTTCTTCCACTCCTCCAGCACTGCCGTACATGTTGGTCAAGGGGAATAGAAAATTCCCATCGTTTGGTCAGGGGGGAGTGAGGGAATTTTCTTCTGGTGATGTCTGACGGTCGTATTGACAGGGGGGGGGGGGTTCCTCCTCTAGGTCACGGCTCCGCTATTGTTTATGAATGACCAACCGCAAAGGTAGACTGCAATGTAGACCTTGTACATGTCGCAAGTTCAGCGGTTTTCAAGTCAATGAATTCGGCCGTTATTGCAGTCTATCTGATGGATAGGAATACTATTTTTATTTACATGAAAAACTAATTGTCATTACTATTCCCATGTGGAAAAATAATACTGTACATCAGTTACATTTCAGCCAATCATAGAAAGAAAACAAATATACACTCATTTGATTGAATATGCATATCAATTTCATAATCTATATAACTAGTATAGTGCCAGCTGCTTCCGGGAATGATCCTAAAAAAAAAATTTGTACATATCCTATAGTAGAATTATTCATAACATCTAAGGAATAATATTAATGAATTCTATTTTGCTCTTATCTTATTCCGCTTCTGGTGGAATGATCTTGAGAGAAATTACTATACACATTCTATTCTAGAATTTTAAAGACTTCTAAAAGAAAAATAAATTCACATTGCATATCATAATGTCCTAACCCATAAATTACAAATCTCAATATATTATGATCATATCACTGAGCTTTTACTTCTTTATAAATCGGGATAGTTTACTCTAAGTAATTAACTGACTCCCTTAAATGATATTTTTTCAATCTCTGTATGTGTATTATTTCGGGAGAAGGTTTCCCCTTACGATTAGTAATCATATCAACATTTTGAGGACTTATTTGTTTGACTACCGTGAAGGGACCTTTATATGGATTGTTCAGCTTTGTGCATAAATCAGGCTGTGTTTGAGGGTATTGGATTGAAACCTTATCACCTTCATGGAATTGGATTTGTTTTATTTTCTTATCGAAATTTTCTTCCTGTTGTGCTTGAGCATTACTTGATATTTCTGGCAGGGAATTTCTGATTTCCAGAAGATTCTTCAGAACTTGAGCCCTTCCAGTATCGATAGGTGCGGCCGGTAGGATTGCTATGTCCAGATAGCTGAGAGGGTGGAATTCTATGAAGCAAGTAGAAGGGTAAATAGCCTAACGATGCTTGTTCTGCTGTGTTATAAGCAAAACATACATGACAAATATTCAAGTGCCAATTATTCTGCTTGTCATTAGAATAGCATCTTAGCATATTCATTAGGGTGGAATTATATCTTTCAGTCACTCCCTGTGTACTTGGCATATAGGGGGACCCAAATTTTTGAGATATTTCTAATGAGAGACACAGCTGTTTCAAGAGTTCTGACGTGGAATCCGTCCCATTGTCTGAATGAATGGTTCGGGGTAATCCATGAAGGGATGCAAAATTCAAAATGAATTTTGCTGTATTTTTGGCATCTATAGTCGTTGTTGGTTCACAATATGCGAAACGAGTCATGCGATCGAGTGCTACAAAAATATATTTGTATCTTCCACCCGAAAGTGACAGTGGTCACATGCATCAATGTATATAGTGTCGAATGGTTGACTTGTTATAGGGATGGGTTTTAATGGACCACCCTGTTTTCCCTCACTTTTTTTAGCTACTTGGCAAGTGGGGCATGTTTTCACATATTCTATTACATCTTGCCGAATTGTCGGCCAATGGTATTTCGGTGTTATTTTCGACAAGATATTATGTATATCAAGATGTCCACCAAATGTTATATCGTTATGTTATTGGCCAAAGTATTTTTGAAATCAAAGTGGTAGGGATTGCAAGTTTCAAATGAACGACATTTTGATACAACTGTTTGAAATATAGAATATCATCCTTCAAAACATAATTTCGTGATTTTCTTGCAGTTATTAGGTTTGCTCTATCGAGATCTGGAAGCACAAAATAAATTCTGCCTAGAAATTCATCTTGTTTTTGCAACAGCCCAATATTCACACTTTCGATAGCATTTATGTTTTGCCATTCTGGCTCGATTGTTTTGTCAATCGGAGCTCTGGAAAGTGCATCAACTAAGAGTAAGGACTTTCCTGGTTTATAAACTATGTCGAAATTGTACTGGGCTATCTTACCTGCTAATCCAGCCAGTCTTGAATTTGGCTCTCTAATATTTTTGTTATATTGCAGAGAAGCATGGTCGGTATGAACAGTGAAATAGTAATTTATTATCAGCGATCTGAAGCGATTGATACAGTATGTAACTGCTAACATTTCGAGATGTGATGCAGGCCAGTTTTCTTCTGAATTAGTGAGATGCCTTGAAACATATGCAACTGGTTTTATAACACCGTCAAAATCTTTTTGTGCAAGGCAACCAGCTATTCGAATAGCGCATGCATCTGTTATGATATACGTCCCTTTGTCATCATTATAATCAATATAGCATCAATATAGGTTTTTTAATCAAACAGTTTCTCAGATCTTCAAATGCTTTTTGGTAAACTTCTGTCCACTCGAATTTCATGTCTTTTTATGTCAACGGATAAGCTCGTTTTGATAGGCTGGGTATGAACTTCCTGTTATAAGAAGTTGCTCCTAGAAATCGCTTTAGTTCAGTTAGGTTTTTTGGGACTGGTAATTCCAGTATGGCTTCTACGTTTTCCGGTAGTGAAGATATTCCTTCTTTAGAAACCATGTGTCCAAGTACTTTCAAAGATTTAAAGCAAATTTTTGATTTGTCCGGATGAGTTTTAGATTAATTTCTCTAAGCCTACTGAAAACGTTTTTTATATTATCAATATGCTCTTCTATTGTTGATAACATAATATACAAGTCATCTATGTATATTAATACACTTTTATACAGAATGTCTGAGAAAATATGAGTTATTCCTCTTTGAAAAGCAGCTGGAGAGATCGCTAACCCCATTAGTACTTTACGAAATTGATAAAGCCCATCTGGAGTGTTGAAAGCTGTTAAGTACCTAGAATTTTCATCCATTGACATCGAATAGAAAGCTGATGTCAAATCGAGGGTAGATGAGAAATTTGCTGTGCTAAGTGATTCCAGAACGGTTGTTGGATTGGGAATTGGGTATTTATCATGGATTATTTTAGAATTCAATGTTTTGTAATTTACCACCATCCTCAGGTTATTATCTCTATTCCTAAATAAGAAGGCTGGTGAAGCGTAATTTGACCTCGCTTTCTCAATTACATTTGCCTTCAATAAACCATCAATCATGTCATTCATTTCAGAGCGTTCTGATGCTGCTTATTTGAATGGTGGTGAGAACACAGTTGTATTGTCTGCTAAATTTATATGTACAGCCGGGAGTTTGGATTCAGGAATATCATATTTGTCTTTGGAGAAATCATCAGCATATTCAGTTATTAGCTGGGATATTTGTTTGTATGGTGTTTTACCAATATTTTTATTGACATCAATTTTCTTATTGTCATGTATTATAATATCGGGATACTCTTTATCATTTGATGGTTGTTGTACATTTATTTGGTTACTCTTTTTTACTTCCAAGTATTCTGTTCCTTGGATTGATTCTTTGTATGATTTTAGTTTTATATTTCCCAATTGGGCTACAATTCTGAGAGTCAAAGGCCTTGAAGAAAAATTATAAGCAATGAATTCAAGTGAAGTGTCTGTAGCTTTAGTGAAAGAGATTTATTTTGCATTTATTCAAGTAATGCGGATTTGGTGTGAACAGATAATTACTGCAATTCAGGATTTCAGCATTGTTCTCCACAAACACAGCAATCTGTTGATTAGGTTTTAATGGAATATTGTTTTTCAAAACAATAGGTATCTCTTTGATCGTCCCATGGGATTTTTTTTCCATTTCTGTTGAATGCTCGGAAAAACTTGTCTCAGAGCCTCCACCGATTTCTATTCCTGCTTCCAGTTCAACGAATTCTTCTGAGATATTTGAAATCTGAAATTATTTTATGATTTGAAAGTTGTCAACCTCATCGGATAATGCGTGAGAGTAAATGGTTTTGCATAGCAAGGTATTCTTTGGTGTGAAAAATTGTGAGCTACTCTCGTGAGAGTTTTTCCACATTGCAATTTCTTTTGTCCCTAAGGGATGAATTCTCATGTCAGTATCTAGAATGAAACGTTGAGTTATCATAATATGATTGACATTGTACTCTTTTCATCCAATTGCTATCCATGGGAATGGATACTCTCTCATTGAGTTTTATCTCGTGGGAACTGTATTTGATATCAATTCCATTTTTTAAGAAGAATTTATTTTCTACCTGTAAATCTACTGACAGTTTTTCAACTATGTAGCATTCTTGTTCATATGCGATATTTTCTATTGAAAATTTTACTATTGCATTTCCATAAAATGAAATTTTTTTCCCATTGGCTGCATACAGTGCAACATCCAGATTATCAATTATTTCTCCTTCTGGAACTAAGTCTTTCTTAGGAAGACAGACATTTGAGTCTGGATTCATCAAAATACTTATTTGTTTATCCTTTGATTTACCAACAATTTCTAATGCTGATCCTACAGTATTGCATTGTGACTCTATTGGTACTAATTTGTCTGAAGGTTCAGGTGGCAAGGGGGGTGATTTTGTAATGATAGCGAGCTTTTCTTCTATCAACAAGAAAGCATTTGGCTCATCATCTGTAGTTGATAACGGTCGTTTTCCATCTAAGCACTTTTTAATACTTATTGATTTTTGTTTTCTAGTTTTGCAATATCGTTATGCTCTGAAAACCCCTCTATTGTCCTAAATGTTATCAAATAGTAAAGTATATTGATTGAATAATTATCCAATCAATAGGAATTGGGTTGTCATTCCATTATGAAAACTAAATTGTTGGTATTTTTCCATATAATTATGTGAAATGCTTTTCGAGGCTGGGAGAGTTTTTCTCAATAGAAGAATTTTGTATGCTAGATTTTCAGCTTCTTGATAGTTATGATTAAATGAATTTGTATAATGGTATATTTTTCCGGTTCTGTTATCGCTTATTATTAACAAATAGCTATCCTTCAAGTTCTCATTGTTTGTAATTTTTGCAGGTTTTTTGAAAACAAATAACCAACATCAAGATTATCTTCTTGGATCATTTCACTCAGGTTTTTGTTAGTACTCGTTAAAAGACTAAATGTATTTGGAGTATTGAAAACTTGAAACTCAGTTAATATAGGAAAAGCATAATCATCTATTATGTTCTGAATAATTCTCATTGTATCTCTATCTTCATTATTTCCATGTAGGGTCTTACTGATTGAATTCATGTCGAGTGAATTATCAGATTTAAGAACTACATTTTGGATTTCCTCTTCGTTTAAGTCTTCTGGAGTCATATTAATATTCTTTCCCATTTTTGGTGTTGTTTCTGATGACACGTCCGGTTTTATAGGAGTGGATGATATTTCAGCATAGGATTTTTCATTTTGAAAGAATTGAAAATTTGGTAAGTCCTGAATTTTATCTACGATATCTTTTTCAATTTGAGATGGATACCTCACAGTGGTCGCTTTGCTAGGTGTCCTCGTTACACGTTTTTTGGATGTTTATTAAACTGACATGAATCTACTTTGTGACAAATTTTTTTATGAATTTCACACTGGGGCTGAGCCTTTTCAGATGAATTTTTCTAGTTTAAACCATTGTAAAAGCATTCACCTGTGTTGTGATTTTTGTGATTACAGATGGCACAATAGCGTTGTTTCTTATTAGGGATTGAGGTGTCTGAATGATTTTGTGGATCTTTCTGATTTAACCGGTTGTGGTAGCAGTTCTCTGTTGTATGGTTTTGATAGTGACAAAGTGTGCATTTTTATAGTTTAGTATTGAACTTACGTGGCTCAGAATGACCCTGATTTTGTTGTGAGTTATTTCAGTTCGGGTTTTGATACTCATCTGATCTCTGCCTAGGTCTATCTTGCCTGTACCATTTGTTCTTCTTCTGATTTTGCAATTAACTTTTCTAATCTATCGGACAAACTATTTATCCTTTCCTCTCGTGGTGAAAACCTTGACATGTTTGCAGTTTCATTGGATAATTGAGGCAATAATCCTATTCTGTCATCTGTAATGAATTGGGATAGTGTGAATTGTTTGATATTATTTCCTAATTCAGCCATTGTATCATTTTTCAGCATGATGATTTTGTCTAGAATATGTGGAAGAAGACCTCTCAAAATGTAGCATATTTTTCTTTTCTCAGACATTTCTGAATCATACTTCTGGCATAAGAACAGAATGTGAGCCATGTAATTCTGAATGGTTTCCCTTGGTGACATTTTCCTATTCATTAGGTCTGTTCCAATTTTCTCTACTGATGCAATTGGCTCGAAGTAGCCCAGTTGTGCATTGCTCACATTGTCGAAATTAAGAGTATTTTGCTTTTGCAAAGTGGCAGAGATTGTTTCAAAGTATTGAGCGGCGCTTCCTTTCAAATAGAATGGAAGAAATGTGAGGCAAACATCCTTATCCCGAGAGTTTGCCATGGCAACTGGTTTATAATTTCAAATGAAGTCGGGAATATTTTCGTGAGGTGCGGCGGAAAATGTTTGAGGTGTGAAAAATGGTCTTTTTCTTTCAGCCATTGTTGACTGGATTTGGTCGTCTTGTTTTGCTATTTAAGAGTTCGTAGCTTCAGGTGTTTTGAAAGGAATTGATAATAAATTTGGCGTTGAGGTGGATAGTTGTTGTTTTTTGTGGTCAGTGGAGTGATCCGTGGTCTAGTGGATAGAGTGCTTGCGTAGCAGCATAGAGATCCCGGGTTCGAACCCCTCTCATTACCAAAAGTTTTTTAACCAGATCACTCCCATGTTATCGGATGGGCACGTTAAACTGTCGGTCCCGGCTGAAGTATGACAGTCGTAAGGCCCATTGACGGCTTAAATTATATATTCAGGCGGTGGAACATTCCCGAAAGGGAACTCCCCACCAACAAAAGCCATACGAATTTATTTATTATTTGTGGTCAGTTCAAGACTTTCTTTAGGGAAAATAAATTCGGTTTGACTTGTTTGTGTTACTAATTTTGATGGAGTTGATGGGCGAGAATTTTCTCCTGCCTCCTGGAGTTTGGAGTTTTGCCTTAGGGTTCTCTCTAGATAATTATAGATCAGGGAATTGGTCTTTTGATTCATTTGAAAGTTTAACAGTTGTTAAAATATATTGAATAGCCCTTTCGCGATCTTTATGATAATTAGGAGGGTCATTGAAATTCTTTTTTATCAATCTGAGAGTGGACCTGATAAATTCTGAATCCACATTTTTTGGTATATAAAGGTTGTATTGTTCTGCTAGGTTGATCGCTGTTGTTGAATCGAGTTTACCCGTGGAAATACTTCTAAGGTCAGGTAAACTAGTCATTGGAATTCAATTCTATTTGAATTGGGGATTGGAGTCAAATTTGTAATGTGAACATAGAGCATAATAGTATTGAGGCATGCACATGAACAAAAGAACAATAACTTACAATAACTGATTTTGGTTTGGCCAGAGCATTTTTGAATTGTAGCGCCAAATGCCAGACTGGTTCTGCCAATGGTAGGCTTGTTTGCGCAAGCGCAGATCGTGTCTTGATCAGTCATTCTTGTTTCGTAGTTTAGTCGTTCTTGATTTGTCAGCCCGTCGTCTTGTGCAAGAGCAAATTTGTATTTTGTCATGTAATTTCCATCGGAAAGTTCCAGTAATTGATTGTTTAAGTGTCGTGTGTGTGAATTATAAATATAACAGCTTAAATAGTGTTGAAGTGAATCAATTTGAATCGGATTTGAACTTATAAAGAATCAGTTTGAGCTTTGTTCAAACATAGTACAGAGCCAGCCTGCAAGTTGAACGTGAAAAAACAGCCTGGAAGCAAACCTTTCTTTTCCCAGATTTCTTCCCACCCATGAATCTGACCAAAACACCTAATAAAGGCTTCGAAGGGCAAGTAGACAAAATTGGATTAAATCTGGTGAGTTTTTGCTCTTTTTATTATTCATTAATGCAGAGTTTAACTGTACCAATAACCTGGCTCAAATTGAAGATTAAATTTTGCTCCTTGTTTGTATTTGATAATTTGAATAGTCAATTACAGTCCACTAGTAGCTCTAGCCTGAGCTTTGTTTAGAACATTTTGATCCTCCAAACCGTGATGAATTTAAATTTGTAATTTGTTGATTAATTCACACACATTGGATTTAAGCAATTTCGTATTTGTCCAATGTTGGCATGTTCAGAATGGTCTGATCTATGCACAACTTTGGTTTGTTGTAGCCTTGTTCTAGAGCAAGGTTTCTTGTCAATTTGTATTTGTCTGAAATTAAATTTATTTCAGTTAAAATTGTAATTTTCCTGAAACTAGGCTCATTGTGCTCTTTTTCTCAGGAATTTGTTTGTTGGATTTTGTATTGTCCATTTTGTATTGTACATGTAAGTGAAGGTTAATCACCTACATGATTTTGTTTGTTCAATTCAACAAGTTATCGTTTGTTTGTGAGTTGTTGGAAGAACATTTTCTAATCATATAGTTTTGTCTTCAGAAGTAACTTGTCTTGTGAATTGATAATCAAAGTTTAACTTTGATAACTTACTAGTCGTGATTCTTCCTTTTATCTAGTTTTGAACTCATTCTTGTTTTATTGTCTGTTGTTTTGTATTGTCGGGGCTAAATTGTTCTTGTGTATGAGTTCAAGATGGAGGAAAAATTACAGAAACAAATCAGGGTGCATCACGCTAAACTGGAACAATTGTATGCTAGATTGCAAAAAATTTATGACCTGTCTAAAAGTGTCTCTGATCCAAAAGTTGCTGAGCAATTTTTAGTGTTGTATCCTCGGGTGTCTTAGACCATTTCGGATTATGAAAAGACAGAATTAGTGGTTAATGAGTTGGAACTTGAGTTGAATATAGACTATGTTGTAGCATTCAACGACTCACATCTAGATCTGTTTCAGTATATTGAAGTAGCGGCTAACACTCTCAAACAGAGAGAGGCGACTGATGCTATTGCTCAATCTTCGGCAGCTTCAGCAGCTAGTGCACAGCCGGTCGTGTCCGAGTCAGTACTGCCCAAAATCGACCTTCCAAAATTTGATGGGAGCCAAACTCAATGGTCGGTGTTTTATGAACTATTTAAGGCATTGGTACATGACAACAAGAGTTTGAACAATCAGCAGAAGGTCCAATATCTCGTAAGTAGACTTACTGGACAAGCAGCAAATATTTGTTGTCATTTGCCACCATTGGCTAATAATTATCAAATAATTTGGCAGGCAATATTGACCCGCTATAACGATCCACGGGTGCAAGTCGATGCCTATTTCAAACAAATTTTTGAATTTCGTCCAATAAAATCAGAATCAAAGGCAGGTTGTATTGCGATTTTGGATGGGTTTTGCAGTTCAATCAATGCAGTGAAGAGACTGCGACTCACTGATTTGTCAGAGAAATCGTTTTCGTACAAGGATTTCGAAGCAGACAACTCCTTGGCTATCTTGGGATTGATTTGGCAACCTAGTACTGATCTGTTTCAGTTTTCAGTCAGGTGTGGTGAGGTCGTCGCTACTAAGCGTTCTATTCTGTCAGTGATGGCTCGTATCTATGATCCAATTGGTCTCTCATCACCGTTCACATTATTTCTCAAATGTCTTGTCCAGAAACTGTGGAAATTAGGAGTGGATTGGGACGAGAAGCCGCCTGAGTCTCTATGCACTCATTGGGAGAATTGTCAAAAAGAGTTGCCTCTATTATTGAAATTTGCTGTTCCACGTCATGTTGGTTTGTTTCAGGATTCTCACATCAGTTTGATTGGTTTTTGTGACGCATCATTGTCTGGTTATTGTGCAGTTATCAATGTGAAGTCGCAGAAGGAGAGCGAGGAGTCAAGAGTTGTATTATTGTGTTCAAAGTCCAAGGTAGCACCATCTAAAGTTGTTTCAATACCTCGTTTGGAGTTGTGTGTGGCACTCTTGTTGGCAGAACTCATGAATTCAGTAGTCACTATTATTAGTGAACGTTGTCATGTGTCTCGTATTGTCGCACTCTCTGATTCGACAGTCACCTTGTGTTGGATTAATGCTCCATCCGCAAAATGGCAAACTTTTGTTGGTAATTGGGTCGCAAAAATACAGGATTCTTGTATACAGGAGTGGATGCATGTTGCCGGAATTGAAAATCCCGCGGACTGTTTGTCTAGAGGTTTATCACCAGTTGAGCTTGTGAACTTTCTGTTGTGGCTCTCAGGTCCATCATGGATAGCAGAGGACGAATGCGATTGGCCCGTTCGAACTGCAATGGAAGAGATAGTGGATCCACCGGAGGCGAAAAAACTGTCAGTGTTGACAGTCACAAAATCTCCTGATTGTAACAGCAATGCAATATATTCATTGATTGGTCGTTGTTCGGATTATGGTCGTCTTTTGAGAATTGTAATTCTTGTTCTCAAATTCTTACGAATCTTACCCCAATCAGAGGAATCAGATTTCGATGTCGCTGAGAGGTATCTATGTAAAGTGGTGCAGAAGATACATTTTTCATCTGAATTTGTGCAATTGGAGAAGGGAGAAGATTGTTCTATGCGCCTTCGTCGCCTGTCTCCGTTCATTGATAAAGGTGTGATTCGCGTCGGCAGTCGTTTGTCTCATGCTGGACTGGAATTTGAGACTTGTCATCAGATGATTTTACCAAAATCCGACACTTTCGTATCGATGTTGATTGATTATCATCACAAGAAGAATTGTCATGCTGGACCTTTGTTATCGTTGTCCTTGATCAGACAGAAATTCTGGATACTGTCTGCTCGCTCTATTATTCGTATTTGTGTGTTTAAGTGTAATCGTTGTTTCCGTGTTCAACCTAGTAATAATGCAATTATTCCAAAAATGGGTGACCTGCCTGCTTGTCGAGTGTCAAAATGCAAACCATTTGAAAATTGTGGTGTGGATTATGCTGGTCCTTTGCATATTACTATGACGAGATGTCGTAATCCTTGTATTTTGAAAGCCTACATTTGTCTTTTTGTGTGTATGGCAACAAAGGCGGTACATATTGAGTTGGTATCAGATCTATCAACGCCCATGTTTTTAGCTGTGTTTCGTCGTTTTTTGTCCCGTCGTGGACCCTGTCGTGTGATGTATTCCGATTGTGGTACTAATTTTGTAGGTGCCAAGGAACAGTTGCGAAAAATATCTCAACTTTTGAACTTGTCCGAGTTTCAAACCATATTGACTAGTCAACTCGCCGAACACAAAATTGAATGGAAATTCATTCCCCCTGGTTCACTGCATTTTGGAGGTCTGTGGGAGGCAAATGTCAAATCTGTAAGGTTGCATCTGTTCCGAGTAATTGGCGATCAACTTCTCATCTATGAGGAACTGAACACTGTATTGGTGCAGATTGAAGGTGTCCTGAATTCCCGCCCACTGTGTGTACTGAGTGAGGATCCGTGTGAACCGCTGGCTTTAACCCCAGCACACTTTTTGACTCTCACACCGTTGAAATCATTTCCCATGCGGGACGTGGACAGTGTCCCTGTGAATCGTCTCACCAGGTATGAATTGATTGGTCAACTTATTCAATCGTTCTGGAACCGATGGAGAAGAGAGTACCTGCACGAACTTCAAAGTCGTAAAAAATGGTTGAAATCACCCACTGCTATCAGTGTGGGAACGGTTGTGGTAGTAGACCAACCCAACACACCTCCATTGCAGTGGCCACTGGGTGTCATTGAGCAAGTGTTTCCGGGAAGTGACGGCGAGGTTTGAGTGGCGAGTGTTTGCTTAAAAACTGGTATTTATAAAAGACCAGTAACAAAATTGTATCCACTCCCAACTCAATAGTTGTTGTGCTTGTTGCATTTTTTCTTTGTGTTGTTTTTTGGTGTTGGTTTTTTTTTTGTTCTTTTTGGCATGTCTGGATTCTTTCCTTTCCTTGGTTTTTTCAGTTTTGTAACTTGGCTGAAAAATAGTTCTTCAGAGGCGGGGGTATGGTTTGGCCAGAGCATTTTTGAATTGTAGCGCCAAATGCCAGACTGGTTCTGCCAATAGTAGGCTTGTTTGCGCAAGCGCAGATCGTCCAGCTGTTTTGCCCAGTCATTCTTGTTTTGTAGTTTAGTCGTTCTTGATTTGTCAGCCCGTCGTCTTGTGCAAGAGCAAATTTGTATTTTGTCATGTAATTTCCATCGGAAATTTCTAGTAATTGATTGTTTAAGTGTCGTGTGTGTGAATTATAAATATAACAGCGTAAATAGTGTTGAATTGAATTAATTTGAATCGGATTTGAATTTATAAAGAATCAGTTTGAGCTTTGTTCAAACATAGTACAGAGCCAGCCTGCACGTTGAACGTGAAAAAACAGCCTGGAAGCAAACCTTTCTTTTCCCAGATTTCTTCCCACCCATGAATCTGACCAAAACACCTAATAAAGGCTTCGAAGGGCAAGTAGACAAAATTGGATTAAATCTGGTGAGTTTTTGCTCTTTTTATTATTCATTAATGCAGAGTTTAACTGTACCAATAACCTGGCTCAAATTGAAGATTAAATTTTGATCCTTGTTTGTATTTGATAATTTGAATAGTAAATTACAGCCCACTTGTAGCTCTAGCCTGAGCTTTGTTCAGAACAGATTTGATTGAATCAATTTGATGATGATTTGATTCATTTGGTGTAGAAGTTTGTTTATTCTCCCTGATTTTAGAGAAAATATATCTTATTCGAATAAATATCAATATGGATCAATTGAAAATAAAAATGAGCTTGATTCATAACGTAACTCGCAGACGTGCTGAAATGAAGGTCATGCAACACAGTATTATTAAATTTCAAGATCACTTTCACTGTCAATGAAGTTTCCCTTTCATTAGCTACTCTTGACATTCTAATTTAAGTTGAACAGAAAATTGTTTGTTCACTATTTATCTGATTGTATTATTGCGAATTCACTATTATTGACACCAAAACTTAATGAATTCACTAATCATATCTTTATTGTGTAGAGGGACCGGAAAAGTCCAACTGAAGGTTAGATTAATCTGTTTTATTTTCAAGCTTCAATTCTTAGTGAACAGAAATAAACACGGCGTGACTCCACCATTTGAGACGTACCAAACAGTAAGCTTAAACAATTGCATTATGTTAAAAGAGAACAATTTATTAATATGTATCACCATTTGTAACAAAGTAATAATTCTTTGTAAATATTGGGGGTCCAACCACTTCCCAGATGGTAAGAAGAGTTATAGAGGAGATACATAGCTGAAGATGGTAGAGCAGATATTTTAAAGAAATAAAAAGAAGAAATCATTCTAAGAAATACAAAATTTATTGGTTTACAATATTTTAAAGAATAAAATATTTTGAAATGTATAAGTTGAAAGTTATATATTTAAGGCTATGGAGAGAAGGAAAACAGATTATTATTGAACAAGTCTCAATTATCTTCTTTAAAAATGAATTTCTATTTATTTCAATTTGATTAATTTTTGAAAACTATTTAGGTACATTATTTAATATTTTGAGGATTTTTCTCTTGGTTTGAATTCTCCACATTTCATCTATTATTTTAGAATTTCCATAGAAAATAAAAACAACATGACATTATAACTAATAAAATGATGAATAATTAATCGATTACAATATCAATCCCCTTTATGTTGACCATCTCGTCAGCTTGGCTGAAAGGTAAGGTCTACAGGAAGGTCCAGGTCTTGGCTAGTCAGAGTCTTTGAGTGTTCGGAGGAGCGGCACAAAAAAGACTGTCTCAAAGAAGTGGACAAAGTGGGAAAATCTAATATGAAAATGCCGGCTGGTGGGGAGACTGGAAAGTTCCACCACTCTGGAGCTCTGCGATTTTTCATTCAGTCAGCGCAATTTGGCATTCCAGTGATCCTGATTTTACATTGAAAATTAAAGAAGGGAAAAAAATTGAAAATTTAAAGTGCTTGAGGAGCTGTCAAAATCCATGGTTTATGACTCAGTCAAGACAGAGTATGGGAAATGGGCGAAACATGAGATTAATGGTTTGCAGAGAGTATATAATTATTATATCCACTGATACACACACACACATACATCCATTTTCTATTAACGTTTTTTGTTCTGTTAAAGATGAATCATGATGCTGGTGCTAGCTCACGACCATGGCATCGGACAAGGCGGGGTCAGCGGAGAAGACTGAGCCAAGCCCTGCAACAGCAGCAGCAACAGCCAGGCGAGATGATTGTGATGATACTGGGGCCTGCCAGCACAATCTTCAAACAGCTGCAAACCACTGGCAGCATTGGTAAAATTTGCCAGGGACTGTCAACCCTACAGGGTGCCACCTCATTGCCTAGAGTTCACCACCACCAACTAATGCCACCACCGCAGAACTGATGTCGTCCACAAGCAACAACAGCTCAACATGACTGGAAAGTTCCACCACTCTGAAGCTCTGTGATTTTTCATTCAGTCAGCGCAATTTGGCTTTCTAGTGATATTGATTTTACTATTGGAAATTGAAAAGGGAAATAAATTGAAAATTTGATGTGCTTGAGGAGCTGTCAAAACCCATGGTCTATGACAGTATCAGAAATTGTTACCCCAATAAGATAAATGTTCATTATGCTGTCCTCAACTACTCTTGCACTTTTATCATCAATGTTTTGTCCAATGAAATTTTTTGTAAAGAATGTAATATTGATAATGAAAATCTGTATGAGTATCTATATTCAGTCCTTGTGAATAATGAATAATCATTGTCAATCTATGAATGCATTTTGTTAAATACTTGTCTGTGTCTGTCATAATAAGAAATTGTCATATGAACAATCAAAATGTTGTATTTGACTCATCAATATTCCTTATTCAACTAGTCTTCAAGGTATCACTGAGTGTACACTGAGTGAACACTGAGTGTACACTGACGAGACTGAGTGTATACTGCTGAACACTGAGTGTACACTGGTGAACACTGAGTGTACACTGAGTGAACACTGAATGTACACTGAGTGAACACTGAGTGTACACTGACGAGACTGAGTGTATACTGCTGAACACTGAGTGTACACTGGTGAACACTGAGTTTACACTGAGTGAACGCTGAATGTACCCTAACTATAAATTACCTGTTTCAACAGGACTATGATAATTATAATATTATAAGTAATGAGTTGGCAGTACTGTTCTGCCTGGTAAAAACTGTCTGAGTTTTGTTTCATTTTCGATTTGCTTCCAACACTATTTGTGAATTGGATTTCCAGCATTCGATATTTGTATGAGGTAGTTTATGAGTTAGTGAATTTTTAAAATTAATGTTTTGGTGAAAATTACATGTTTTGTGACTGTGAAGCTCTAATTTGTGTTTGTAACCTAAAGCTGTTTACCAGTTCTAAACTGTGAGAATAGCTGCATTTTTATTATCTATTCATCAGCCCTAGACACATTTGTTTAGTGTTTTTGCATAATTTGTCAACTGCTGTCCTTGTACTGTGCACATTCCAATTCATTTGATATTGAGAGAGAAAATTAATCAGCTGTGAGTACACTGTCACTGTTGCCAAGTGACCCTGATCATTCAGTGCTAATCTATAGAGATAGCATAGGCAGTGTTGGTTTTCTGTATCATCTTTTCTTGCTTGTTTTGACTCTTATCTACTTGGCAATTGATTCAAATTTGTGGTGATTGATGCTTCTGTGTTTATGCATTCTTAATTGAGTTCGAATCACTCTAGCATTACTGATATCCCGTTTCTCAATCCATTCTCTTTTTGCATGAGCTACTTTATTCTTATTCCTGCCTTGACAGCTCTCTAGGCACTTCTAATACCTCTCTATTTCTCTCCTGTACGTAATTTTCACTCAGTCAAAGAGATAACAAAAATGACTAGAACCCGAGGTGAGATTGATAGAGCTACCTCTTCAGCACAACAGAACCTCAATAATATAAAAAATGATCTAATTCACCAGGAAGTTGCTGACGTTGCTGTGACTATGCATGGAATACTTTCTGTGATCTGTACCAAGTACTCTAGTGATGCGATCAAAGACTTAGTTCCAGAAATCACATCATTACTGAACAGATATGATGCTTCTCTCAAGGTTAATAATGATTTACAAAACTATATTAGTAATTTGGTTGGAGAGAATGTATTTTCAGTGAGTTCTTTGGAGACAGAGAAAAATAAGAGATAAATTGATGTTGAGTATTCATTGCAATGTAAGGAGGTAGTGGAAGGAAAAATCAAATCTCTGAGAGTTGGATATGAAGAGTTAAGAATGAATCTGCTCTTATTGAAAAAAGAAGTTTCTGACAAAGATGTAATCATTGATCTACTAAGAACTGACTGTGAGAGACTATCTGTCACAAAACATTTGACTGAGAATAAAGAGGTTGGAGGTCAGATGAGAGCAATGTCTGTGACTATTGAAACCTTGGAGGCGGGCAACAACTCTTTGAGGAATGAGAACAGTTTTTTGAGAAATAGCACTTCAAGGTTCAATAATAAAAATAAGAACTTGTTGAGTTCTCAATCTGAGAATAATGGTTTCAAACATTCAAGATTTAAACCAAGTCGATCAATATGTTCAAATTCAAATGATGATAGTGATGCTGTGGTTGCAGGGTTGCAGTAGATTGTGAATCCTTGTCCGACCCAGCATCTCCTGATCTCACAGTGCACCACTACGCCGACAGCCAGGGTAGAGATGTCTGAAGTCAGTTCAGGAGGAAGAGCAACATTCATTTCAACTCTTTTGTGAAGCCAGGAGCCAGGTTCCGTAATGTTGTGCTGGACAGATTGGCGGACTTCGGCAGGAAGGATGTTCTGGTGATTCAAGGTGGTTCTAATGACATCAGCAGAAATGAGGCAAATGATGTCCTTACAGCTTTATGCCAGAGTCTGCCAGCCCTCTATGGAACCAATGTCATCGTGTTCTCAATTCCACTTTGCTTCGATTTGGCGAACCGGTAGTGTGTGAACAAACTGATCAAAGACACTAATATATCTGTGAAAAAAATATGCAACTTGTTTCCTAATTATAAGTATGTTGTTATGGGTCATTTAGGAAGGAGATTCCATACAAAGCACAGACTTCATCTCCATAAGTTTGGCAAAAAAATGATCAGCAACTGTATTATAAAGTGGGTGGAAAGTAATTTTATGAATACAGAATCTACTCCTGCTATTCCACTTTATAGTTTCTTTTTAGTTTAGACCACAAAACTTCTAGCTTGAATTTGGCAATTTATAATGTCGATCTCACTGACAATCTCAATAATCTCATCAATCTACAGCGAATTTATGTTTTTTTAGGAATGATCAGTCATCTGATTTGGTAGTTGCTCATTGGAATGTTCAAGGTTTGATTGATAAATTGGATGAACTTACAAGTTAAAACTGCAAATTTGAAGAAGACATATTATGTGTTCCTGAGCATTGGTTGGATTCGAACGATCTGACTGGGATTGAAATAAGTGGCTATACATGCATCAGCGCATATTGCAGGTCTACAACAGGGCAAAGAGGTGGATATTTGATCTGTGTAAAGTCATCCTTAATTGCAGTTCAAGTTCCATATTTGGTTAATTTATCCATTGGAAGGGTTTGTGAGATTTCAGCTGTGTTGATTGAACAATATAATGTTATTTGCATTGAAATATACCGTGTTCCTTCAGCGAGTAATTTTGAGGCTTTCATAGAGACGCTTTTTGGCATGCTTGATGTTTTAAATAGCAATAATAGAACTTCAACTAGCAATAATGCTGGCATCATCCTCTGTGGGGATTTCAATGAAAATTAGATTATAGTTTCTAACCACAGTATGGTCTTTAAAATTTGCTATCAAGTTTCAATCTTTAATCAACAATCAATCAAGTTACTAGACCAGGTGAATCCATTCATTGTGAAGGAGAATGTATCGACAATATTGCTACATCAATTCATTTTGTAAGGATTATCTCAGCAGAGGTTGAGCCGATGATTGTCTCAGATCATTCTGCTTTGGTGTTTCGCTGCCAACTTGATGTGACTGCCTTTGATAAATTTTTTTGTATTTCTGATGCAGTTCTCCCCATCAGATGTGTGGAAAGTGGCAGATTTCCTCCAGTGAAACTTTTGTGGTATACAGAAGAGATGAAAATATTAAGGAACAATGTTTACTTATGTACAACCTTTTTAAGTTTTCCGGGTCTGCCACTCATAAAATCATGTATAATACGTTGAAGAGATCTTTAAAAAATATGGCGATAAAGTCCAAACTCGATTACAATAACAATCATATTCTGCTTGCCAAAATTAAACCAAGGGAATTGTGGTCAGCAGTCAGAGAGAATTTGAATAGGAATGAAGTGGCTAAGGGTGATGAGATTTCCAGTCATTTACCACATGGATTCAATGATTTTTATCGACAGTGTGCATGAAAAATTGCGCTCAACAGCAGATCCTGTCCATGATGTTTCTTATAATCTTGACAATTACAGAAATTCATTGCCAAACTCTTCAAAATCCTCTCTCTTTCCATCTTACAAGTGTTGAGCAGGTTCATAGTGTGATACCGTCCTTGAAGAATAGTGCTTGCCTTAATGTGTATTGCATGAATTCTCACCTGTTGAAACTGTCTTCTCCTTATATTTGTGAGGTGCTCACAACTCTGTTTAATGACTGTATTAATTATGGCGTTTTTCCTGATTTCTTGAAATTTGTCAAAGTAATTCCTCTTTTTGAGAAAGGTTCTGCAAGTGAGTATAATAACTTTAGACCCATTTCCATCATTTCAGTTATTTCTAAAATCTTTGAGGTAACTTTGTATTTTCAGATTGTTGAGTTTCTTGGAAATTATCCACTTTTCCCGATAGTCAATTTGGGTTCAGACCTAATAGAAGCACAAATACAGCTTTATTTGAATTTATGAAAAAATCTATTCTATTGATGAGAAGGGTAATCTACTAGGCAGCTTTTATGACATGAGCCAAGCTTTTGATACAATATCTCATCCCATACTATTACAACAGCTAAAATTTTATGGTTTCGATGATGATGACTGGATGACGGTTCTCCATTCGTCACTAAATCCACTTTGTGACACCATAGATTCATTTTTTCCTATCAGTGGATTGAATAGGAGAGCATCATTGTTGTCATTTGTTTTGTTGACATTTCCCACCGCCTTCTAAAATAAATAATAGTTGTGATTCAAGCTATGCCGGTATAAAAGTATTGAGGGAAATATATCTCTTCATGATTCAATTATTCGTTTCCATGTGATACCTGTCAACTCAGTATTCTGGAGCCTGCTTCATCATACTTATACATACTTTACATCAATTATTTATCATTGGTGCTGCATTAGAAAATGAATGAGGTTATCTGCTTTGAATTATTTCTAATCTATTCATTGCTCTTATTGGATTTTCCTTGTTTAATTTCTCAGTATACGTTTTTTGGGAGAATTGTCACGTTTTGTTTCTTATGAAGGAATTTTTAACAATTAGAAATTATAATATTCTATCTGGTATTCATTGGGAAACTACATACTTAAAATATAAAAATTCTAATGAGTGAAGACTATTTCTTAGAATTTTTTCGTGTTTTGAGGAGGAGATGTCCGCCTTGTGGATAATACCAGCGACCAATGATGCAATTGTATCTAAAATAAAATAATAAATAATGCAATAACAGTACATTTTCCTATTGTAAACCCCAATAAAATGAGCCTACTGCTTTCTATAACTTCACAAAGCTAACCAACTATTCTTGTGAATTTGACAAGACAGTTCTCTAGAATTGTATTTGGCAGTGGTATAAGTAATAAATAGAACATCAGTTTACACAAAGTTTCGACTGAATTTCAGCTACAATAATCATGTAAGAAATTGCTTCAACTGCTGCTTCTGAGCGTCTTCCCTTACAAATTTTACCCGAAGAGTTAATTAACATAAGCAAGCAATGCTAATCCAAGTTATTTTTTTTCTCTTCTACCATCTAATCCAAGTAATCAATGTTGAAGCATAAATTTCTCTGAAGGCGTGATTCAAGTCCTTCTAATTTTTCATGTTATTCAATATGAACTATTCACATAAAATATAAAAAAATAACTATTGAGTGAACGATATCTTACTGAAGACTGGAGATCATAACTATGTGGGGGAAGAAGTTCTGAAAGTGAATGGGAACATTTACTTTGGTCAGTTTCAATCCAAAACTGCCTTTATAGAAAGTGGGAGGAACTAGTAGAATTATTGGCAACATCAGTGTAATCCGAAGACAATGCAAATACCTGCATCTATTGTATTGGTCAACCCTCCTATTTCCTTACGCCTAAGGCATGGTGTGTATGTAATCACCTCGAATAGCTGAAGTTTGAGTGCAATTTTCTCAAAAACGGCTCGAAAGATTTTGGTCAAATTTATACCTAGAATTGTCATTAATAAGCTCTATCAACTACTGCAAGTCCCATATCTGTGAAAATATCTGGAGCTCTGTCCCATCTATGCAAAGTTTGATTTTAGATTCTCAATTATCAGGCTTCAGATACAATCTAAACAAAAACTTTCAAGTGAAAAAGATAGAGCATGAAAATCTCTCAATTAATGTTGGGTAACATTTCCACCTAAGATTGAAAATAAGCTCGAAATTCGATGCTTATTCATTGGCACCATGAGTGAGTCTTAATGTAATGAATAATGTTGATGTATCCTAATCCTGCATGATGTTTCATTCCACAGTTCTTGAGAATAACAACAAAGGGTGATGTCATAGTTAAATCTGATGCACATGCACTCAATGCAATCCAGTTCACACCTGTGGATGATGTAAGCCTCAAGCTACTGGAAAGTACCGGTTCTAGTCAAAATTCAAAATATAAAATCACATATGAAGGAGTGAGATATTATAGGCATGAGGAAATAGCCTCAGAAGGGGATAAACATGTTTCCAAAATCATCAATTTTGATTTTGGTAAGCAGAAATATTTGAATTTTTCTCATAAGAGTCTCTTCTTTTACTTCATCTATGAGTGTCTGTGATTTATTCATTCGTATGTGAACTGTTTGGATGCTGGATACTGATTGAAACAAGCTATAGTGAGATTCACATTATAAAGTTAGCATGTGATGAACATTGTTTTGCTATCCTTGTCTCTCATTGAAGAAAGCAGATATCTTAAACCTTGCCAGCTCCACACCATAACCAGATTTCTTCTAGACCATGTGGGAATATAATTGATTACAAAAATATTCAATTCCAATCATGGAAATCCATTTTTGATTTACTGTAAGATATTTTCTTCAACAAACAGAATGAAATTGAGTAACATTTTTTTTTGTAGAATATTTCCGAAGCTTCAAAATGACATCTAGTTGGAGGCTGTTAGTCCATATTTTACAGCTGGAGCGTCATTGAAAAAAGAATAAAAAGTACTGTTTGCAGCGGAAAACATGCTTTTTCCACCAAATGCCAATCCCAACAATTGGAAAACCGTGTAACTCATGACGCCTTGAATGTACAGACTTGGGAAAGGTATCAATCTCTTCATAATGATATGTAGTAAGATATTATCCATGATGGCAATCACAAACATGTTTGTCATCATAAAAAAACAAGATGGCGGCAAAAATATGTCGATTTCCAAGAAATCGTCTGTAATACTAAAATTGTTGAAGATATCGGATCAAATCAGCCATCTGAAGCTCCAAAATGATCATACTACAATATCCGAAAGATTTATTCAATTCTATCAACTTTTAATATGGTGAATATAACTTCAAACTCTTGAAATACGATTTTTGGCCGCCATCTTGGATTTTTCAATGATGACAGACATTTTTGAGATTGCCATCATAGATAATCAATTTCCACACTTCTTTATGAAGAGATTGCTACCATTTTCAGGTTTATAGGCCTACCTACAATGGTTCATAAGTTACTTGTTTTTCTGATAGTTCAGGTTTGACATAATGGTAAAAAAAGAGTGTTTTCCAATGCAAACAGTATAGTTTTTTCTCTTTTTCCAATGATGCTCCAGCCGCAGAAGGTGGACTTACAGCCTTCAACTAGATGTCATTTTGAAGCTTTCATAATATTCTACAACACTGTGCCAATGATATTGGTGTTTGCTCACTGAATACATTTACATGGTGAAAATAAAATGTTGTCCTCATGAAAACCAATATCAAGAGTTTGAAGTTATAATCATCATAGTAAAATTTGATGGAATTGAATAAATCTTCTGGATATTATATTATGATAATTTTGGAGCTTCTAGATGGCTGAATTGATCCGATATCCTCGACAATTTTCGAATTTCAGACAATTTCTTGAAAATCGACATATTTTTGCCGCCATCTTGTTTTTTCTTCATGACAAACATTTCTGTGATTGTCATCATGGATAATATCTTTCTACACATGATTATAAAGAGATTGATACCATTACCAAGTCTGTACCTTCAAGGCGTCATGAGATACACGGTTTTCTAATTGTTGGGATTGGCATTTGGTGGAAAAAGCATGTTTTCCGCTGCGAACAGTACTTGTTATCATTTTTCCGTTGACGCTCCAGCCGTGAAATATGGACTTACAGCCTCCAACTAGATGTCATTTTGAAGCTTTTGAAATATTCTGAAAAAAAATGTACTCAATGACCACGGAATGCCTTATTCATGACCTTTGCGCCCGAACTCATAAAAGAAATCCAGATCCACTCTAAGATGGAGCAATCCTTTTGAAAATGCATAAATGCAATTACATACAATATTTTAAAGCAGAGCTTGTGCCAGAAAACTACCATGGATTCTATGAAAATCTAACTAGAGTAGATGGTAGGCCTATGTCTAATAATGTAGACAACTCAGCATCGGAATATGATGAATGATGGGTCTATCCTATTGTAACCGCCCTTCATGGGGGTTGAAGATATCTTATTATTACTTCAAGAAAGTCCTGGAAACTGGATAGACAACAACATTGACTGTGGGTAGATGACACAAGCTGATAAGTCATGATTTGTGAACTTTTCAGGAGAGCTATTTGAAAGTTTAGCATAGCTGCAAAAATTATGTGTCATATTTTTTCTTACTCATTTTACACTAATATAATCAGCTGATCTTTGACTATTGAAATACAAAATTTATTTAAATTAACTTTTGAGAATTTTTGCAAGTGATGTTAGAGTTATCATGTTTTGCCATCTGCCAAATGTTTAAAATTACAACAAATTGTTTCAAATTGTAACAGTATAGGAAATATCTTAAAAAACGATTATTTGGAAATTTGAATATATTTTTTAACAATTGATTGATATTATTTACATGTATTGATCGAGTTAACCAAACTTAACTGTTTGCGAAGTTGTATGGGTTATGTAGTTCTCAATACAAGTTATTGATTTTCAGATTCTATAATAGCCCACCGGTACATACACTTATCAAATTTTGCCATCTTTTTATAATTGGATTATAATACAAACCAGTAGAAGAGTGTTGAGATATATGTACTTATCAATATTTGTCAACTTGGGGTTTGGAAGAGAATGCTCTATCAGGCTTGAGCAGGGCCCATATCTATTTAGTTATACCATCTTATAGATCTAATTTTTCTGAACACAACCATATGCATAACTTAATATGGTCAAAAATGTGACTTATCAACTTTGTGTCATCTACCCACAGGTATTGCCTAGGGAATTTCCAATTTATTATACCAATTACTTGGAATTTGAAGAACGAAATATGCAGTACATTTTATCAAAATATTATTCCTACAGAAACTACCTGAAAATAAGATTCTGCTAACTATAAATTTTACTACAAAAAGAATTTCACTGATTAGGGTCTCCGTCTGGTGGAAATGTTTTATTAGGAGCTAGAAATGTTGGCACTCACCCACTGCTATCACTTCCACTGGTAATCCCATGACACAGGACACTCACGTGTCTCATGATGCCGGAAAACTAACTCAGCTTTTTGCAATTTAACTTTTGATTTGCTCCGTATCTCGGCTGTTCAAGGACTGAAGGTTCTGCTTCCGGAGAACTTGCCCCTCTCCACATCAGTGTGCCAGAAGGCCTAACTGCTGCTAGTGGAAGAGTCAGTTCTCACGAGATTCGGCAAGCGGGTACTTGCCAGGTCTGCAGTATTCCTCTGTGAAAATCTCTACAGGCTACCAAAAATTCGCCATGTCCTTGCCTCGTGGAGTCACCTCATTCGTGAGAACTAGCAAATATCCCTGAATTTGCTGGTTCTCAGAGTTGATTAGACATATATGTTAGCAGAATCTTATTATCGCTGCAATAATACCACTTACTCACATAATTATATTTTCTCACTATAGTCCAACTATGAAAATTGTTTTTTTAATATGGGAGTCTTTTCTCCTGAAAAGTCTTAAATCTAAAACACACAAAAAATCATCAATAAAATTAAGCACTCAAATCCTACCCATGTCACACTATGATTTATTATGGTTATTGTCTATTTCTCTTGTATATAGAAGTTTTAAATGTTCGAATCATGTGTGTTAATCTTTCAAAATCCTGCCGAAAAGTATGATGAGTTTGAAAACCAGATATCTCTAACAACTTTGAAGCCCCCCTGTTGATTAATTGAGAGTTCAAAAAAGGTTATAGTGATAGAAAATGAACTACAATATTGTCAAGATAAAGAAAATAAAAATCTCAGTACCCTTTTTTTTGAAAAATTTCATCACAACATGTTTCAGACATTTATGCCATTTTCAAGTGATATTAAGTAAATAAATAAATACTACTGGAAGATTCTTATTTTGATCATATGTTAGTGTATTCATATGTCTTTTTCAACTAGAACTGTAAATTTTGGGTTTAAATTTGCATGATTCTATCAAAAATGGAGTTATTGGTGTCTAATTGGATCAAGATTATCATTTTATTTCTGTTTATTTTTGCTGCTTTGTAAATATGAAATTTTTCTTTGACATTCAGTTTTCAACTTTTATTACCATAATTAAGTATTTTCATATTGGAATTTATATCTGTGAAATTGTGGCCTGAATCTATCAAGTGTTCAGCAAATGCTGACTCTTGTGAATAATCTTCAGATTTTAGTGCTTGGATAATTATGATCTTGAAACCTGATATGGAAATTTCTACCCGTTTCTCCAATATAGAATTTGTTGCAATCACTACATTCAAGTTCATAGATTCAAAATTTTTCAAACATATCTTGCTGTACATTTAAATTCGATTTCTTTTTCATTAGTTCGAATGCATTATTTGTTGTACTATAACCTAGAATGAGTTTATTTCTTGTGAAGGTTTTTCTTATAGCTTTATTAATTATTGTGTTATATGGAACACAAATATATTCTTCATCTCCTACATTTCCTTGATTATTTTGTGTTCTATCCTGTAGCCTATTAATTTTCCTTTTTGTTTGTAAATCATTCTATCAATAGTTTTGGTATTATATCCATTTGTTATTGCCATATATTTTATTATTCTCTTCTCTTTTCTGTTATTATCTTTTGACATGGGAATATTTATTAGCATGTATATCATTGAATTGAAAGTTGAAACTTTTTGTTGCCAAGGATGATTCGAATCTCTAGGATTTATACAATTTGTCAATGCTATTTTGACAACAGTATGTGTAGATCAAAATTATTTAAAATTCAATGAGAAAAATTACAAACAGAAGGAAGGTTTGGCAATGGGCTCTTCTTTATCATGTTATCTTGCTAATATATACGTGAACAATTTGGAAAAATCTAAAATAATGAATGAAAATAATCCTCTAAAGAAAAATATTATTTATTGGCACAGATATGTTGATGATATGATATGTTTGTATAATAATGAAGATAAAACACATGAAGATTTCGAATTATATTTAAATTCAATTTTACCTTCTATAAAAGTCACGATGAAAGCTCAAGAAGATGAAATAAATTTCCTTGATAAAATGATTAGTATGGAAGATAACAAACATGATTTTAGCATCTATAGAAAACCCACACATACAGATTGTATAATTCCTAGAGATTCAAAACATCCTTGGCAACAAAAAATTTCAACTTTCTATTCAATGATATACAGGCTTATAGATATTCCCATGTCGAAAGATAATTACAGAAAAGAGAGAAAAAAATAATAAAGTATATGGCAATAACAAATGGATATAATACCAAAACTATTGATAGGATGATTTACAAACAAGAAGGAAAATTGATAAAGAATAGAACTCAAAATAATCAAGGGAATGTAGGAGATGAAGAATATATTTGTGTTCCATATAACACAATATTTAATAAAGCTATAAGAGAAACCTTTACAAGAAATAAATCTATTCAAGGTTATAGGACAACGGGTAATGCATTCGAAATCAAATTCAAATGTACAGCAAGATAAGTTTGGAAAATCTGGAATCTATGAACTTAAATGTAGTGATTGCAACAAATTCTATATCGGACAAATGTGTAGAAATTTCCATATCAGGTTTCAAGAACATATCCAAGCACTAAAATCTAAAAATTATACACAAAAGTCGGCATTTTCTGAACACTTGATAGATTCAGGCCATAATTTTACAGATAAAAATTCCAATATGAAAATACTCAATTATGGTAATAAAAGTCGAAAACTGAATGTCAAAGAAGAATTTCATATTTATAAAGCAGCAAAATTAAGCAGAGATAAAATAATAAACTTAATCCAATTAGACACCAATAACCCCATTTTTGATAGAATCATGCAAATTTAAACCCAAAATTTACAGTCCTAGTTCATAAAAACATATGAATACACTAACATATGATCAAAATAAGAATCTTCCAATAGTTTTTATTTATTTACTTCATATCACTTGAAAATGGCATGGATGGGCAAAATTCTAGCCGGTGTGCTTCCCCTGTTATCTCAGTTATCATTGAAGATATTGACTCAATTTTTTTCTAATGAAAGAGGAGGAGGGAATAAAGTGTGCTAGCCTATTTTTATACGATTTAGTTCAATTCTAATATAATAAATATATGTTTCAAAACTAACCTTATTTTGAAGAGAGGACGATTCTCAATATATTATTATCTCAACTATTTTTGAAGGTATCAACTCAATTTTTGTTCTGATGAAAGAAGAAGGGAAATAGGTGTTGCTTCTATGAATTTTATTTTGAAAGACTCATCAAAACATTAAAAAAATAACAGTTTGAATTTCTGAAGTTCTGAATTTCAACAATGAAAAATGAGGTTATGTTAACCATTGATATATATAGTTAGATGACTAAGCTACCTTCAAGCGTTTGGAAGCATGATGCCTCCTTCACCATTTTCTCGTCTCAAATTTTCTCGTCACCATTGAATATCGGGCAAGAAGTCAGACGACCAGTCAGACTTATATGGGAAAACATTCGTAGACTTATATGTGAAAACATCGACTTTCATTGCGTTATATCTTTTGACATACTTGATGGATTTCAATATAATTTTTTTTCAACTCCTCATCATTTCCATTACCATATGATAAAATGATTTTTTGTCCATTGAACATTATTTTTAACTCGACCAAACATCTAATTTAGTGAGCCTACCTCACTAAAGATTTTGATCCATTCTATTAGCAAATGAATCTCATTTTTACAATATTTTCCTATTACTATGTATTTAGGATATATAAAATAAAGTTCGTTAAAGTTCGCTTATATCACCGTATATTTTATTAGAATATGGCAAATAATAATAATAGGCTAAATTAACCGTTATCACAATATTTCGTGAAACTTTTTCTTATTCATTTTGCAACTTAATTATAGGTACAAAACTATACTCTATACTTCTATATTTAATATAAGATAATAAATAACTACATATTATAAGAATGGGAAAATAAAACAATAGCAATGATGAAGAATTTATAGACAATTTCAGCAAATAATATTTTTTATAATACAAACTCAGCATACAATATTTTCATAGTTCACAAAATTTTACAATATAAGACAAATTAATGGAATGGAATATGGATACCTATATTGAATCTATGGAAATAAAATATTTATTATAATATTACCGAAACTTATATTTTATTACTTGGCAAATAATGATAATGAATCAACCTAACAACAATATTCCTTGAAACTGTTTCTCATTCATTTTGCAACAAAAATGTATTGAATATAAGAAAATAAATAAGTACTGTAGTATATGTATGAACTAGAGAAGTTCTAGTTTCACCATTATTTTTCCTTTGACAATCTGTATCGGAATCATGTATTACATGACCACCTTCCCATTTGAAAAAATGAAGTTGGATCCATATGACAAACAAAAGTTTTGAAGCGACAGGAAGTAGTTTTTTTCCTATTGAAATCAGATCCCCATTGAGCCTACTACTGTTATATCATACTTGTAAAAGATCTCAAGATCAATACAACAGTCCATGAGCGAGTTCTTAGAACCCAGGGGGTTCTAGTTTTACAAATACTTTTTTATTAAAAGATGAAAATGGAATGAATCTTATGAAATTTGTTTTTAAAACCTGAAGATGGTGAGTAACTCTGAAACTAGTTGTTATAACATTTTTGACCGAGCGAAGTGAGGTCTAAGATTCAAGTTGACGGTTTGGCATTTCTCTTAATGTTTAAATGTTTATATGTTACGCATTTATGGCGAAACGCTGTAATAGATTTTCATGAAATTTGACAGGTATGTTCCTTTTTTAATTGGGCGTCGATGTATATAGAAGAAATTTTGCATTTCAATGATAATATAAAAGGAGAAAGGAGCCTCTTTCATACGCCAATATTAGAGTAGAAATCAGAATATTGAATTATTCATCATAAATCAGCTGACAAGTGATTACACAGATGTGTGGAGAAGCCAGTTTATTGCTGTATTTCCATAAGGTCTATAGTTTCAATCAGGTACTTGTGGATGAGAATACTGCGTGAGGAGGTCTACTGTTCACAGAACTACTAGTTATTTTTAATCTATTTTATTAAACTTCAACGAAAAAAAACTAAGTGGAACTTAACAGCACATTATTTTTCTCATAACTAATAAAATTATACAATACTTATTGGTTTCTGATCAATACTAATTTATTAAACAAATGTCATTTAGATACAGAGTCGCATGAAAAGAAATATATTACGCTCTTTTTCTACACAGCAAATACAAATACCCGACTACTTGCCCAAAATTTCTGGTAGCGACACTAGCGCAGTGGCATCATAGCAGACTTTGCTCTTATTAATCTTATTCTCTAATAGTCTTATTCTCTAATAGTCTTATTCTCTAATACTCTTAAATATATCAATGATGTTAACAATGAAGAATGAACTGTGAACCAATAATGAAGCCAATAGCACACCCGACTCACATATGGCCGAATTAAAGATTTCAAAATAAGCAATTGCTCGAATGAATGTTTGCATCAATTATTCAACTTCTTCGAAAGTGATTGAAGAGTACCAGTAACTGCAGGCAAGCATGGAAAATGGAATACAATATAATTGATTCATCAATGGATTGAATAGAAATTAGATATTATTCTGGGGAGTTTTCAGTAAATTAACATTAGAGTTTCTAAAGCTGACCCTGAAACAGAACAGATATTGGTAATTTTTCATAATATATGTGACTAACAATAATTCTATCTCACGATATAGTATTGCACAATTGTATCTCAACTATTTATGAAGATATCGATCAATTTTTTTCTAAATTGAAGAGGAAGAAAAAATAGGTGTCAGTTATATAAATTTCATCCAAAAATACTAATTCAAACTTTGAAAAAACAATTATGTTCTGGTCAATTTATGTCAGGTTCAAGTCATTTACATGTATAGTAATTAAGATGATCAAATAGAATAGTTGAACATTGAGATAGGATTCAAGAGTTGATCTAAAGAGATTTTCCAAAAATAGAGACTCTTGGAGTATGGGAAGAGCTTTAAAGTTAAGAACTAGGAGTTGAAGAAGTGGTAAACAATGTACAAATCTTTACTTTTGATCACATTTTCTTATGACAATGATGAATTTCAATTGAATGAACTCTTGAATCAAGTCAAATAATTACTAACCTGAACAAGTCCGACCAAAGCTTACTGAGCCTGGGCCAAGACCAAATCTCTCCTAAACTAAGCTTTTTCTAATCTGAGATTTTCCCAACCTAAGCTTTTCCTAACCTTAGCTTCACCTAACTTGAGTTTTCCCCAACCTAAAAGCTTTTCCTAACCTAAGCTTTCACTAACCAAAGCTTTTCCTAACATAAGCATTACCTAACCTTAGCTTCTCCTAACCTCAGCTCCTTCTAACCCAAGCTTTCACTAACCTTAACTTTTTCCTAACCTAAGCTTATCCTAACCTAAGCTTTTCCCAACCTTTGCTTCTCCTATCCCAAGTTTCTCCTAGCTCAAAGCTTTTCCTAACCTAAGCTTTTCTCAACCTAAGCATCCCTAACCTTAGCTTCTCCTAACCTAAGCTATCCTAACCAAAGCTTCACCCGACCTAAGCTTTTTCCTTACCCAAGCTTTTCTCAACCTAAGCTTTTCCTCACCAAAGCTTTTCTCAAACTTATCTTTCCCTAATTTGGGCTTTCCCTTACTTTACATTCTCCTAACCTCAGCTTTTCATAACCTATTTTTTTCCCAACCTGAGCTTTCCCTAGCTTGTGCTTCCCTTAACCCAAGCATTTCCTAATCATAGCTTTCCCTAACTAAAGCTCTTCCCAACCTTAGCTTTCACGAACCAAATCTTTCCCCAACCAAAAGCTTCTCCCAACCTAAGTTTCCTCTAACCTAATCTTTTCATAACCTAAGTTTCTCCTAATCCAAGCTTCTCCTAACCCAAGTTTCTCCTAACTCATAGCTTCTCCCAACCAAAGCTTCCTAGCCTAAGCTTTACCTAACCTTAGCTCCGCCCAACCTAAGCTTCCCCCAATTTCAACTTTTACTAATCAAAGCTTTCCCTCACCTATGCTTTTCCCAACCTAAGCTTTTCCTAACCCAAGCTTTTCCTAACCTTAGCTTCTCCTAACCTAAGTTTCTCCTGACTCAAAGCTTTTCCTCACCTAAGCTTCCACTAACCAAAGCTTTCCCCAACCAAAGCTTTTTCTAACCTAAGCTTTCCCAAAACCTAAGCTTTACACAACCTTAGATTCTTCCAACCTTCGCTTCTCCTAACCCAAGCTTTCCTAACCAAAGCTTTTCCCAACCTAAGCTTATTCCCAAACCAAGCTTCTCTCAACCTAAACTTTTCCTAACCTAAGCTTTTCCTAACCAAAGCTTTTTCTAACCTTAGCTTTCTCTAACCTGAGCTCTTCCTAACCTTATCTTTTCCTTACATGGGCTTTCCCTAACCTTGGATTTTCCTAACCTTAGCTCTTCCTAACCTATTCTTTTCCCAACCCAAGCTTTCCCCAACTTGTGCTTTTCTCAACCTAAGCATTCCCCAATCGAAGCTTTTCCTAACCACATCTTCTCCTAACCTAAGATTTTCACAACCTAACCATTTCTAAGCTAAGACTTCCTAACCAAATCCTTTCTATGCAAAATCTTTCAAACCCAACCTCCCCTAACCAAAGCTCTCCCAACCTAACCTTTTTCAACCCAAACCTTTGTAACATGATTTCTTCATTATCCCCAACCTAAAAAAGCCCAACTCAAACTAACAAATAATGCAGTCCAGCCCAACCATTGAGCTCCCCTCTAAGCAAGCATTGTCCAACCTAATATAACAAAGCCTTGCCAGATAAAGACTGAGCAACCCTCAGACTTGCTCAGTCTTCATCACTCAAGGTTTGATAGTCACATCAAATTTTGGTAAGTAGGGTTCCATCAATAGCATTAGGTACAGGAGAAAATGTGGTCAGCAGTAATGGTTAGCTCCATTTGAAAATATTCTCAGCATTTTTCAGGCAAAAACCAGCACATTTTTGATATTTTCCAGATTTCCTATCAACTTCATCAATAGCATTGAATACAGGAGAAAATGTGGTCAGCAGTAATGGTTAGCTATTTAATGGAATTAGAATATTTTTTTTACGAATTTGATATTTTTGAATTCTAATTCAAAATGATTTCTTTTCCATAATTGGAATTTTTTTTTTTAAATTCAAGATAGTGAAAATTATAACTGGAACCGTTTTAAGTGTAAGTTAGCCTGTGGTACTTTTCTGTAAGTTGTATAATTCTGAGTGATTGAATAAATAAATAAATAAACTCTAATTATAAATACCTAAATGAGACTTCACAAATTCAGTACCCATTGAGGTTACCAATTTTTTTCAAAAAAAGTATTCCTATTATGAGAAAAATGTTGATTCAAATATATCAAATTGAAGTTCGTAAAACAATAACAATAAAAAAAACAATAACAATAAAAAACAATAAAATGAATATTGAACTCTTGAATCAATAATCGAACAAGTTGAAATTGGAATCTTTCTTATTGAGCAATTTCAATAACCGATGACAACTCTATTTAGCATGCTTCAAATTTGTGACCTTTAGAGAATAGAGCAGCAACTCTACAACTCTACAACTCTATGGTGCTTGTAAAAACATGATAGGATTATAGGTTAGACAAAATTAAATATTTGCTATTAATATTAATAATATTAAATTTCATCGATAAGAATTGTTATTCAGTTACCGACACATATTTTTTCTTCTTCCATTTAAAAAATTGAGTCTCATATCTTCAATAATAGTTGATACAAATAATTATAATTATTTAGAATAGTCCTTTCTTGAAAATAAGGTTAGTTTTGAAACAGTTACCGTATTTCTAATATTAAAATTGAATCAAGTGGTATGAAAATATGCTTGCGTGCTTTATTTTGTCTTCCTCTTCCATTTGAAGAAAAAAATTGAATGGATATCTTCAATAATAACTGAGATAACAGGGGTAGCTCACCGGCTAGAGCTTAGCCTATTTATTTTACAAGTAGCCCCATACAGAAAAGAGATATACAATATGGTAGATTTTGTAATACAAGAATGTAAAGTTACATTTTTTTGGAATTTCTTGTGATAAGCAGTTTTTCTTCTATTCCCAATAATTTAGTCTGTGGCACTTGTCTGGTTTTCAAACTCAGGCCTTCAATTTGGGGTATTATAGTCTAAGATTTGACTTGACAATAAACTGTGTGTTCTATTCTACTGGAATTGGAATTGAATTTACAGGTGGATACTTGATACTTGAAACAACACCATCTCCAAATCTTAATTGGAGAAGTGGGACCATGAATATCAGGAATGCACTTTCCACATCGAAAGAGTAAGATAACCAGTAATAATAAATGAAAATATAGTAGAGGCAACAATATAACAATATTATAAAAAATGTAGATATAATTATTATTCATAAAAAACGTACAGTACTGAGCATAAAAACCCTACTGATTTACTGGCTAATCTGACCATACCTTCAAATCAATAATCCTTTTTTCTTCTTCTTCTTATCCTCCTTGCTTCATCCTCCTGTTCCTCTTCATATGAAGCTTCTTCGTTGATGTTGGTAAATATGATGAAAGAAGAAGAAGAGGGAAAAATGATTAGGATAATATGAGGCATTCGTTTTTGCTCTAGGGACTAGAAGTGAATTTTTCCAGGATGGTAGTGAAAGTATTCCCATTCGAATAACTTGGGAAGCATCTCTATTTTGCAAGCTTACATTGGAGTTAAACACTTTAGTATGAAGGTTTAACATATTCATGAATATTTCATATTATTCAAAATACCAGCCCACAAAATCTTTTTATCAGCTAATCAAATTGATAATTCATATGTTGTTATTATCATTAGTGTTTGCGATAGGTTTTGTCAGACCTGGCAATGTAAGATGTGATGAATAAATATCAAAGATATCATCTGTCATCCCTTTGGACACCAGACTAGATAATGACCTATCCTGGATAAGTACTTGATATACCCTCACTACAATATAGAATGTGACCCCATAAGTCTTGGTCTCTTAAAGACAAGTCAATTTTATTATTCTCATGAAGAATGTTCTGTAATCTGTTTATTATTTCTCACTCCTATTAAAAGAGCAGTAAGTCAACTACTTGACTATGTTCTCATTTACAAGACCCTTAATCCACTAGGATTGAGACTACATTATTGACCACATCAAATTCGGCAGACCTCAGGGTCTTGCACGACTTCCAAGCAGCTGAGCCGTCTCCAACAGAATCAATTGTTAACAGGAGAGGGGTGTACAACAGAGCTGTACATCCACTCAAGATGATACAAATAACTGTTATCTAATAGATTATGTTCTTTTAAATAGCCCCCCAGTGTACTATTCTGATGGCGATAGAGTGAGAGAGTATAGCTTCCATTTGCCTGGAGATCAGTCATCCGAAATGTGGAAAGAAAAAAAGATGATGAGAATTGGTGAGAGCTACAGAGTAAAGGAGAAAATAAGACTGAATTCGGGAGCATTGGAGTAAGTAATCAGAAAGTGGAATATACTCCCAAATCAATGCTACCATACTAGATTATGAAAATTATATTATTTTATCTCACATTATCATTTTCATTTGTCTTCTCCAACAGGGGAGCCTTGAGACGAAAAATAAGTATTATTTTTGAATATGAAATAAAAATGGAATAACAGTTAAATTTTTATATAAATATTTTATTATATATATATATATATATATATATATATATATATATATATATATATATATATATATTCAAGTGTCCCCACACAGGGTAGCCTATAGGGAACACATATTAGAAATTAGGAAACAATATTGTATTTGATTTTTGGAATGCATTTGATTGTTTAATTTTTTATTTTTTTTTTTTTTTTGAATAAAGAATTTTGAATTATATAGCAGGCATGAAATGCATGAACATGATACTCAAAGGTTCAAAGGAGAGGATCCAATGGATGACAAATTATTTTTAAATCCATATATATTTTATAAAAAACGGAATGATACTGACTCATTCACTCACTCACTCACTGATTCAATAAAAATCAGGAAAAATAAATGAAGATCTACTGAACCAAAAACATTTAAGTTTGTCATGTTGTATGCATGAATGTATGTTCAGTTGGCCTGTTAGAGGCACACTGAGAAAAAAATGTCCAAAATCGTTTCTCCAGCATTTTTCCAGCTTTTTCAAGAACTAATTGACAGAATATGTTCAGAAAATCAGCTTTAGTCTGGAAATTTGCCTTGAATGGACTTTGTAATTATGCAGGAGATATACATCAGAAAAGGTGGTTTTCAATTCCAGTTTATAGTTTAGTGTGCCTGAGAAACTGTAGGAGTTTTGGTTTATTAGTTTCAATAGAAAGGGTGGAGAAAAATGGAGGTAATTGAAAATAATTGATGAATAGAATAGAATAGTGATTTATGGACAAAAATTGAATGCAAGCATAAATTATCAAACAGTATCACAAGTGATTACTCTGTTGTATATCCATACTTTTTCACTGTTAAAATTAAACTTGAATTTTAAAAAACACTTTTGAAGTGAAAATGCACTTACTTTTGTAGTGACGATCGTTTCGACCTGTTGTTGGTCATCATCAGACTGTCGATGACTGCCGAACAACAGGTCGAGACGATCGTCACTACAAAAGTAAGTGTATTTTCACTTCAAAAGTGTTTTTTAAAATTCAAGTTTAATATCACAAGCTTGGCTTTTAAGCCGTCAGCTAAAGAAGGAGTTTCATGAGGAGTTTTATACAGTAATATTGTAATATTTCAGCATTGTATTCGCTTAACCTAACAATAGATGTAACTTGAAATTCAGTAACTTGGACTATTTCGACAATGAAACTTAATGATTGGAAATATTAACAATGAAAGTGGAGTAAATAGGCATACAACAAAGATTTGATAAAAATGGCTGAAACTTGAACTCTTGAACTATCAGTATATCAAATAAAAATTTATACCCCACAACTTTTTCTCAACTTATTTAGGCTACATCTAATGAAAATAAATTGTAACTTAATGATTAAAGTTATTTATCAAAAAACATCGGTATTTCCACGCATCTGTACAGTATAAGGCTAGCTACATACACATCGATTTTGGTCGTTCGATAAAAGGTCGTTCGAAATTTTATCGTACGACCAAAACTTGAAGTAGATTTCAGACACATCGATTCTATAACGATTTTGATCGTCATCGTGCATTTTTAATGATCCGCATCAGCTGTTTGCCATATTTTTGCTATGTGGTGGTGAAGCCGATTGAAATCTGGACGTTCAAACAAAATCAGCTTTCCAAACACATCGATTTCGGTCGTTTCGAAATCGAACGTTCAGTTTCCTATAGTGACGCAATGGAATGAATGGGTGATTACAAACACGTCGATCAACGATTTTTATCGTACGGACGTCGTGTAGCAGCCGTCTCTAGCCTTGACTGTGTCTGTGGCTGTGTAGTGGTCGTGAATACAGTGGCGCATATGATCAAAGCGGCAACTTCATACACATCGAATTTCATTCATGCGTCCATCTCCCACGTTTTGCGTTTCGCCATCATAAGAGAAGGAATTCTCTAATGTCTCAAAGAAAGACTTCACAACTTTGATAGTTCATAAAAAGTTATTCAAAAAAGATATAGAACTGATTTGAACTGTCCTTCGAATCTTTCTTTAACACCTGGTCCTATCGGTTTCTTTTTCCATCCCTTTCCTTATTTTTCTTCATCAATCCCATCCTCTCATATCTACCATCTTCTACTTTACCTGATACCTTTCTCACCTTCTCAAGAATTTAAGGTTTTCCCAGTACATGGATATCTATGGTTGGAAAACCCCTTCAATCCTCCACCCTTCTTTGCACCACATTCTTTTTATTTTGTTTCAATGTGTTGTTTCTGTTTTGCATGTATTATTTTTGTTAATCTCTGTATCAAACTTGTATGTGTGTGCGAAAATGAATTGAATTGTTTACAGTATTGTTGTGAAGGAAAAACACTTCAAATTTCCATTTTTAACAGCACGATAGTGCTAAATTACCTCATAGCAAGTGCTAGTAGTAGTTGACCGTAGACTCATGAGCATATTTTGTACTCTTGTTATTTCTAAGATTTTGTCATTTCGACGCAAAATTTGTGATTCCATCTATCTTCATCTGCATATAAGAAAGCGAAATAAAACTCACTCACTCATCTACAGAACAAAAAATTTACGTGACCATGAAGTTCAAGGTTGATAGGTATGTTAGAGGGTTACTACTCTATGACCATTCGTAATGTTAACGACGCGACAAGTTTAGATACTTCCGTATTGTTATTGGATTCACACACGTTCGTGAGTGGTATGAAGGAGGAACAGAGATTAAAACAAATGGAGAGAGACAGAGTGAAGAGAGTCTGTGGCAGCAGGGTCCTGGCTGATGATTGTGAATTGGTTTGTGAATTGTGTGGATAATGGAGAAGAAGCCTTCATCCATCTGGATTGTTCTGGAATAAAAACGTTGGGGTATATTTAGAGGGATCGCTCGCCTAGAGCAGTCAGTCAGTGTGAAACAAGAAGTCAGTGATAACCAAGAAGTCAGTGATAAACAAGAAGTGAGTGATAAAAAGAATTTCAGTGGTAAAGGAACAGTGTCAGCAGTTCCCAAAGCCTGGCAGTTCCTAGTGATAATTTTATAGTGACAGTATAGTGATAATTATTTTAGTGATAATTGTATAGTGAAAGTACAGTAATAGTTATCTAGTGTAGTGTTGTGATTATTATTATTGTCGTGACAGATGTATCAAGATATGAGATACAGGACGGTGATAAGGATTCGCGAGCACGTGATACGCGAATTGTTATACGGAGTCCTGGTATAAGACACAGACAGTGATAGTGTTGCATACTGCGTCAATGAACTGTAAATATTAGAAGACTGTGTTATAAGTGATTAATCCTAATACTGGCCATCTGAGTACTTGTTAGTTGATTGAATTTATTGCCTTTAGTCGAGTTAATGATGTATTATTCTAGTGAATCAATTCTTTCATCTATTTAGTTTAGGTTACACATTAGCCGATATAGGTTGTCTTGTAGATGTTCACTTCACTAAATTTTCAGTTCTCGATTATTTCCATTTTCACAAAGTAGATTTTCAAATTTAGATGCTTAAAAACCATGCATAGAAGAAATAATAATAATAATCATCATCAATAACAAATAATTGCAAACAAAATAATTACCGTTCGGTTTGCAACACTGTCGCGGAACGGTGGAATCGCAAAAAATAGTGATGTCTTTGACTGTTTACTCCACCATCATTCACGGTGGAAGGGAGAGTGATGATGCAGAAGAGTGGTGGTAACGAATGCTAAATAGCATTACTGGAATCGCTTATTTTTGAGAATAACATTGAACGGATGGGACTGATGATATAGTAGTCTACTTCATTCAAACTTGGCGTGCTCGCAAAAAAAGTTTCTCTTTTGGTTTCTTCACTTTTTTGTATTAATTTTATATACTTTCAATTGAATAATATATACATTACATAGCCATTTCTGTCCAGTCATTGGCGAATCCAGACATGACCGGACTCCTCGCCTTTGAAAAGGAGTTTTGTGGGTCGTCAAAACTCCCTCTGAAAGGGAAACTACTCAACTTATTCTATGTTTTAGTAAAATAACAATGATCATTGATCATCTTCGATAATATAATAAAGGAAAGAACTGGATTATACACGTATACTGTCAAGTTTTCAATTATTTGTCATGCTTCCAGTTGTTGTATGGAAGCAGCAGAACATTTCTCTCGAAATGGAAATTAGAAGATAAGTATGATTGGGTATCCTTTTCGAATGATAAAAACAGATTTTCCGTTGCACCCAAATTTCTTCCACCATTTTGGAACCGCCATTTTGAATCCAACTTCTTTTTTTAAATTGAAATGCGGTCATATTACGATACAGGATTTCCAGAGAAAAGGTATGGTGAAAACCGCACATCGATATCTCAAACCTTTCAAAACTTATTCTCATTCATTTCCTTTATTATAGTATAAAAGATGATAGATAGATGGATATATCATCCATCTATCTATCATCTTCCTTACTATAATAAAGGAAAGAACTGGCTTAAACACGTATACACGTGTAAAAGATAGAAAAATTATGTTTGACGCATCATCACGTCTGAACTACTGGACTGATTCACTTGAAATGCTGCATATAAATTCCTAATTAACCGAGGATTCTTATAAGCCTTTTTTCAATTCTTCTAGATTTCATTACGTCAAGTTTTCAAATAGACCCTTGCGAAGCACGGGTTACCTGCTAGTACAAAATAAAAACTTATACCGCACAACTTTTTTCTAACTTACTCGTATTTACATCTTATAGTAATAAATTGTAACTTAATGATTAAAGTTATTCACCAAAAATCATCGGTATTTTCACGCATCTTCACAGTATAACGCGAGGCTTCTTAATCACTACCGTTCATAATATTACTGTAAACTCTGGTGTCCTCAAAATAGATTTACCCAGCCACTCAACTCTCCATTCCTTGAGTACTGAACATCTTGCAATAAAGTGGTACACATCTTCCTCTTCTTTTCTATTGCACAGAGAGCACAGAAAATTTCTATCCATCATCCAGGGCTCATAATTCAGGTCTATTGCTTCTCCACTAGCCTTCATGATCCATTTGACCTGATAGTAGGCAATCGCTTTTAAGGTAACGGTCATTCCCAAAATTTAGATTTAAACTTTCATAAATTTTGTGGTATCTTGCTTCTGTCGCCTTACTTTGAAATCGTTTTATCTCACCCTTATTCACGCCTTCTCTCAACCTTCTTAGTTTTCCTTTCCAATTGGCAAAGCTTTAATTGTCCAATCAAGTTTATCTTTATCCCTATCCTATCTCTATTACCATCTCTGGCCATATCATTCCAATTTTTATATCATGACAATCTCTGGCTGATTATTTGTAACGCTTATTTTTTCGGATACCTATCATTCGTATAAGACGAAACTTTTACAGTATAAGAAGACTGCAAATTGAGAGTGAAATAATATATTGACGACTCCATAGTTTCCAGAAAAATGACATAGTTGGGCGTATTATGGGGTGAACCAAACAATCTTTTCATCCCCATATCTGAGCTCCATAAAACATTATCGCTCTTGCTACCGCTCTGAACAATATCCAGCGTTAGCTTGGAAACTAACGGCACCTTTCCATCATTTATCACCTGATTCCATGCAGCATTCAAAGCTCTCTTTGCGCATTTCAATCTATCGGCTAGGTGCGGGGTGAAACTTAAGTTTTGCGTGAGTGTTACTACTAGATATTTATACCTGTTAACAATCTCTGTAGCTTCTCCATCAAAACCCCACTTTCCATCACCTCTCCTTCCACCTTTTCTAAAAATCATAATTCTCCATTTCTCCAGGTTTACCTCTAAGAGACCTGTATCTGTACTAAACGACTCCATTACGCCACCCTTATACCACACACTCGAGTTTGTGCCACTGTACAAGCTCTTAATTACTGAAAGAAACCTAGTGGACAGTCTCATATATGATCATTTATATAGCAAAGCTCCTCTATTCACTGTATCGAATGCGGTCCGGTAGTCCACAAAGAAGGCGTATCATTTACCACCTTTTTTTGCTGTTTTCAATTTCGCCAATGAAACAAGATTAAATAAATTATCTACTGTCGAGTACCCTTTTTGGAAACCTGCCCGATTTTCCTTCAAAATTTTATTACTGTGTACCTTTCTTGTTTTGGCCAAAACCTGACTAGACCCTGGTGCATCATCGTTAGGACAAGGAAAGGTGAGAGGACCTCGAGTAAGGCTCAGGGAGGCCTTTCTCGACCTCGAGATGCGATCCTGACCGCAGGAAATAGCCGGTGCCCGAGGTTAGGGACCCGGTGACCAGTAGTGACGCCCGATACAAGGGCTCCCATACCTTGCTATTTCGTCCTAGAATAGAAAGAGGACCTCGAGTGAGGCTTGGGAAGGCCTTTCTCGACCTTGAGACGTGATTCTGGCCGCAGGAAATAGCCGGTGCCCGAGGTTGGGGACCCGGTGACCAACTACAGCAACCAGTTCCGAGGCTCTTAAACCCTACTATTTCGGATCCTAATAGCAGGAGGACATCTAGTGGCAATCGGGAACGTTCCTCCTGTACCAGAGACCACCCTCACGGCAGACACCAGATCGTTCCTATTCCTCTCACTCCACGCCCAACCCCGTTAGGCAGTGCGAAAGCACGGTCCCTCTTACCTAAAAGAGGGAAGCATTTCTCCAAGGTACTCAAGACCCTGTTCCAACCCCCGACTCGAACGAGGGTGGTTGACGGATGCCCCACCAAGTCTCCCGTCCCCTGCTGCAGCCCACCCCAGACGCAGACTGAGTATAGCCGGCCCAGAGCGACACTGGGAATTCTAGTAGGATAAGGTGTGGGCAAAAATCTACCCAGAACAGTTCAGCTATTGCGTCAATAAACGAAATATCTCTATAATTGGACACTGAATTTATATTCCCTCTCTTAAACAAACGATAAATGATTGAATGCTTGAAGCTCTCAGGGTCAACTGCTTCCTGAAACATTTTAACTATTTCTCTCAATAACTCATCTAGAGAATTTTTATGAAATTCATAAGGAATGCAGTCTTTTCCAGCTGCCTTATTATTTTTAGCTTTTTTTTATACAATTTTGAACTCTTCTATTGTGAAATCCCAATCTAATTGATCATTCGCTATCAATGGTTCTGCAAATGGAAAAAAGTTTTGTATGAATATGGATGCTCCAAGTTATTCAGAGAAATGATTGGTCCATTCTGGCGCTCTTATATTATCAACAGATATGATTATCACGTCTTTTCAATTCATCAACTGCCTCCCAAAACGCTTTTGTATCTTTTGCCGTCTCTAAACTCTCTCAAATTAGTGTGCAATAACTCTTCTCCTTGGCAAAACACAGATCCTTGTAATTTTTTCTCTCAATTGATAGCCTTTCTCTAAAAAACCAGAACTTCTTTCTCTGAATATTTTCAATAGAGAAAATACTTTATCACGCTGTTTAGCACAATCTTTATCATACCACACCTGCTTGAACTTGGCTTCATGCTGTCCTAACTGTAGCGGTTTATTCGACGATCTCTCAATGCAACAATCTACAACAGTGATAGCTGACTGTTCTACATTGGCGGTATCATCAATCCTTCCACTTACATTCATTTCACTCATATTTCGAATAATTCTATTTTTATAACATCTATCATCAGCTCTACTCCAAATAAGTTTTGGTGGCAAATAATTGTGTGTATCATCAACTCTTTCGAGGGGTCGTTCATGTATTGATGCAGTCCTCACTATAAAAATGCTCATAGAAAAACGGCGGGAATTCAACTGCTCAACACATTTGGCCTTCATCGATTGGGAAGAGGCGTTTGACAATGTCAATAGGACTCTCTTGTGGGAAATAATGTTGAATAAAGGCTACCCAAGACATTTGGTGACTATCATTGCTGAACTGTATTCAAAAACATCTGTTCTGATAAGTATAAAAGGTGAACCTGAGAAAGAGTTGATCATAAACAAAGGAGTTAGACAAGGATGCCCACTTTCACCTACGCTATTTAATATATATATTGACGAGCTGATGAGCAATTGGCGACAAAGAGTAGACTCAGGTGTTAAAATTGGCCAGGGAGTCTTCCTCAACTCTATGTTTGCTGACGATACAGTGATAGTTCAGGAAAGTGAGGATAAGCTACAGATGTCAATTCATGAGCTTCAAGCTGTAAGTACAGATTTCAATATGATTATATCAGCTCAGAAATCGAAAGTAATGGCATTTCGGGGCAAGTGGCCCCTACGTTCCAAAATAGTTCTGAATAATATAATAATGGAACAGGTGAGCAACTTTAAATATCTCGGCTGTGATGTATCCTATGACAGAGAATGTGATATACCTCAGAAAATAGGAAAGTTTAACTCAATTTGTGGAGTCATTCACCGAATATTAAAGGGTGAGGCCAGAAAAGAGACTGAGATTAAGTTCTATAGGGCAATGGCCATCCCTTTAATGACATACGGTAGTGAGGTATGGACAAAGACCAAGAATGATGACTCACGAATTCAGGCATCAGAGATGATGTTTCTGCGCAGCATTCAAGGATACTCGAGACGAGACCACATAAGTAATGAAACAATTCGAAGTGAGTGCAATGTGCAACCACTAACAGCAATCATTAAAAAAATACAGATTAAAATGGACAAATCACCTGCGCCGTATGCCACCAACTCGTCTTCCAGCTTGGAAGCTTGGAAGTTACAGTTGGATGGGAAAAGGGACGTCGGAAGACCGAGGAAGCGGTGGACACCGGAACAGGCTTTACAAGCCTAGTCCATGATGGATGATGATGATCAACTCTTTCAACTACTCTAATTACTTTCAACTTCAGTTTTACTGGTGAATAATCGGAGTACACGTGTGGAATTACCAAGAAGTCATGAAAAAATTTCAAACTAACACTATACATTGCAACCAAATCAATAACAGATGCACCCATACCTCCTATAAAAGTGAAATGCCCATCTCATCTCCCATAGTCCTACCATTTAACAATACTTATCCAAAATCCTCACATCTTCCAAAAAAAATTTCCCTTCACCATTTATTTACTTATCTTTCGATTTTCTCTTCAGTATGAAATTATCTGGCAAGATGTCTGTACTTAATAATTCATCAATACAATAGATTTCATTAAAAAAAGTCCTGCTCCTCACCTATCTTACATTTGAATCCCCTATAAGTATCAATTAAGGTATTTCTGCCATGTAGAGAAGAACATCTGAATTTTTGAAATCATTTATCCAGCTATTGCAGTTCAAATAAATTGGTAATATATTGACAATTTCCTTATCCGATAATTCTAAATGAATAATTGACGAAAATAGGAAAATATGTTAATTGTCAATAGAGGAATTGCAATCAAGTTGTTCTTGTAAAGAAGTTGAGATGTTTTGAATCTGTTACAGAAATTTAATCTAGTTGGATATAAAGTTTATTGTTAGAAGTATTATTGCAAGTAAGGTGGAGAATTGCAGTGAACTTGAGAGTCCCTAATAGTATCATGGTTGGTCGTGTAGTATGTCCTTCGGCCCACTGAATAGCTTTATACTGTTATATAAAAAATTATACAAAATTTTCCATTCCCAATTTGATGGTATTGTCATGAGAGTCTATTCATGAGAACTTATAATTTATTCATTTATTCATGGAGACAATAGGTAAGAACCCATTTTGCCTCCTCCACACAATACAATAATTTTCAACATGATACAATTTTTAATAAAAAATATGATGTAAATATGAGAAAAGAATGAATATGAATATAATGAAATGAATATTCAAAAATGAAATAAGATGAACAATGAAAGAAATATACAGTTGTACCTATATAGAATAATGAAAATACAGTAACTGGATTCAATATGAAAAATGCATAATTATACCTTGGAAAACTATATTGATCATTAGTATAAAGACAAGATAGAAAAAATATACCCACCAGAGTGAAAAAAAAGCTCTACTGTACCCCATTATGATTAACATACTTCACCTTTCAGCACAGTAACATAGTAACAAATGAATCACTGATGCTTTTTGAGCATTTTTCTAGTGTTATAGTTATTCAGCCATGAAAAAAAGTAATGAACTAGGCTATACAAAATGACTGATGTATTCAAAAATATAGTTCCATTCCTAGTACTTTGTCTAAAAATAAATTAAATTTAAGACTCTTGTCACAAATCTCAATTATTATGATTGTGGATATTGGCTACATTTTGCTGAATTTTGGAATGATTTATGGGATTTCTCTCAAAGAGTGCATGTTTCAAATTGGATACTTCTATCAGAACCAAAGTATTGTCTCTCCAAATCATATTGAAGGTCTTGATTGTAACATATCCTGACTAGAATACTGAACCTAGCACATTTCTCAATTCAGGCTCTTTCCAAGTCATAATAAAGATTCAAGGCCAGTTTCTGAGCCTGGGATTTAGGTAAGTTCTAGACTTAGCTTGAGTCAGAAAATTGGCTTCCGTCATAATAGTCAAAGTCACGTTCAAATAATTAAATTTCGAAAAATTAGAAAATCTAACACAAAATTGGAAAATCTTGTGTGGCGCACTCACACAACTTTCCTTGACATTATGAAAACTGATCACCTGACGCTAGTGTTCACGCTCATCTCAAGTTTACTATTCAAAGATCTGAGCCAGCTGGTGACAGGACAATGGAGAGGTGGAGACACACGAGGTTTGCTATCTCTTCATAGTGAATGATTTAATAGAATCAACAGTTGCCAACAGTTTGCAATAGAATAATCACATTCTCTCGAATTTCAAGGTTATTTTCAATTCTAGGTGAAAATGTAACTGATCATTCATTGTAAAGATTCCCATCCTCAATCTTTTCCATTTGAATTTCTTTGTTCAATTTGTATCTGGAGCCTGATAATTGGGAATCTAAAATCAAACTTTGCATAGATGGGGAAGAGCTCCTGAAATTTTTACAGATATGGGACTTGTGGCAGTTGATAGAGCTTATCAATGACTATTTTAGGTATAAATTAGTTCAAAATCGTTGAAGTCGTTTTCGAGAAGAAAAAGAAGAAGTTTTTAACAACATTTCCGCCATCTTGAATTGCATTTCATCGAAATTGATTGTGTTGGATCCTTATAGTTTAAGGACTTCAAGTTCCAAATTTCCAGTCATTCCATTAATTGTGAGATGAGATATCGTGTACACAGACGCACATACACTCATACACACTGTAATGGGGTATTTAAATTTGGAATATATTGGGGTTATATTATGTATGGTATTGTGATGGTATTATAAGGTTGTGAGAACAACCCTAGACATTATGGTAACAATTTATAATAGGGGAATCGCTTGGCTTGCGAGAGGTTAAATTGATCTAACTCTATAACTCATGAGAAAGGAACTATATTTTAAAATAATAAACAAAACAGTTATATTTTGGAGAACTAAGTAATCGATTTAATCAAATTGTAACTCAAAATGAAACTGGAAACTTAAATAAAATAATATTGAGAAAACTTTTTAAACAACAATAGAATAATTACAGGATTTGCCTTCAATAAAAAGATGAATAATATATAATAATAAAATTGATAATATTAGCTCACTGAACTCACTGAACCAGGAAAATGGTGTCTCGGAAAAGAAGGGTAGAGCCGGGCCCGATTATCTGCAGTAGATAGCTCCAGGTCCCGTCCTCGTAACCGACTGACTAGAGCCTCTCATTTTTTCCATAATTTTACTTGTCATGAATTTTCACCGTCGTCAACAATTTATCTATTCATTGTGAAAATTCATGACAAATAATAAAAATTATGTAGTTCTATTACATCCCCGGGTCCCCCTAAACTTCGACCCGAAGTTATCGAAAAAACGGCATCTCTCTAAGTTAATTTTTACACATTTCAATAATATTTCAAAAAGTAAAGTCAAAATTACCGCAAGCTAAATTATTATTATTATTCACAATATTATTCTAATTGGATATTTATATGTAACATAACTTTCAATGAATACCTTAAATCTATGTGAGTGCCAATTCATAAGCTAAATGCAAGTGATATAAATTACATTATAGTGAACTAATTCATAAAAAATCAAACTTAGCCTAACACATCAATCAACTTCAAATCAACAATTCAATACATTCATATCTGAATAAGAATTGAATGGAAAAATTTCAATTATATTGATGAATAAAATTAAACCTACAAAATCTACGAAAGTAATAAAATTGAATCATAATGCAAAAATTAAACATCAAGTCCGAATAGTATTCGAGTAAGCAAAATAATATTGTGGACCTTGAAAATAAGAATAATAATAATAATTGAAATAGTTTATCTTCTAATCTGGGAAAATATTTAAATCGATAGCATAAAAGAGTAAATGGATACAATAATAGTGAATAAATGAATCTGATCATTCAAATTGGAAGTTTAATTTGTATATTTGTTGTTTGCAGATGTCATGAGATTGTCAATCTGGGAATTGCCGAAACTGCTGACAGTGATAACCGGCTGCAAACGCTAGTCCAGACATTCAAATATTCTTCTGAAGGCAATGCTGCAGAATTGGAACAAAGTTATCATGGTAGAAAAACTAGAGTATGGGAATGCACTAGTGCTCCTAGACAGGTAGGACTGATCATTCCTAACACAGTAATATTGGAGTACAAAAGCATAGTTTATATTTATTCATTTATTAATAAACTGACCACAATTCTTCAAAATGATTGGAAACTGACCAACAGGCACAGATCAATACTGTTTCTTCCCTGAATCTGGATTTATACACTATCATTAGTCCAAAAAGTAGGTTATGTTCCATACACTTCTGAATTTAAGTCCAATTTTCAGTCCGAGCATTCAAAAACAGAAAAGTTTTAATTAAAAAAATTAATTCTGTTCTTAACGATATGCAAGTCACTCTGAATGATAAACTACAGCGTTGCCAGAATTATTGTCTACGTTTCGTCTACTCTCTCCAACGCCATGATCATATCACCTCAGCCCACATTGCTAGTTCAACATTGAAGCTTCCCGATCAGAGGCTTTTTCGAATAGTCAAGCTTGTTAGAGATATCTTGAAATACGGTAATCCGAACTATTTTAAAGATGATTTCAAATTTGTCTCTGAAGGTAGGAGGATAGATGCTTCACATACTAGAACCGGAGAAAGTACTTTAAGTATACCCAATCATCGAACTACTATTTTCACAAAATCCTTCTTAGTCAGTGCCTGTCGTGCATGGAATACACTTCCTGTTTCTATCAGGTCCATCGAGAGCCGAGCGAGCTTCAACCTGACTTTAAAAAAAACATATTTTGGAACAAATGACTGAAACTGTCCGGCCCTAGAACGATCACATGACAACCATCCCTCACCCATTCCACCAATATGAACCCTTAAACCATGTTATAGAACGAATTATATATATATATATATATATATATATATATAATATATATATATATATTATATAAACTCATGTTATTTCAATTATCCACTGCATAATGCTGTATATTACTGAAATTTGATAACCCTGATCTACTTTCAGCCTATTTCATTTTATTAATCAATTATTTGATCTTATCTACCTATATAATTATTTTACTCTATCAATTTTCTGTTTTTTTTTCTCTTCAATATTCATATTGATTAAAACTTTTACAATATTTCCATTAATAAATAAATCCTTAGTTTAAATAACGAAATTAACGTTTTGGTAGAGAGTTAGTGGGGAGGATATTTTTAATATTCTTCCCAAAGAATGGACATTGATATGTCCAAAGCTCCGCCAATTTATGTAGATGCATAGCAATATGATTATTATCTATAGTTATTATATTACAAATTGCTTTTTCATATCATATACAGTTCAATAGTTATTTTCCTAGTCTATATTATGTAAATTCATCTATAATTTTGCTGTATTGTAAGCTATTGTATATAAGTGTATAAGCCAGTATATATTGTAATCTACATAAATAAAGTACTCAATCAATCAATCAATCAATCCACCAAAAATAATCTATTGTGAACCACTGTCCTGTGCTGTGGCATGTTTCCAGGTTCTCATAGTGATAATTTGTGCTAGGTGAACAAATTAACAAAAAATATTAGATCGCAGCTTGTTTTTTAGAACATTATTTGTCTAAATTTTAACATGGAAATCTCTTGAAACACTCAACCTCAAGAGTGAAGCTTGATCATGAAAAGAAGAAACATGGTCGAATCGCCTCAGGTCATACACAAATCTCAAACAATAGAATTGAGCTCTTTGCAGCTTAGTGGCAAGATCCACACTTGAATTACAAAATGTTACATCAGCATGAGAAAAGTGAGGGAAAATCAATGTTTTCACCAGCATGAGCTTCATATTCAGTGGGATACCGTCACCAACCCTCTTCAGAGTATGAATGCCAGCAAAAACCTCCCTACAAACTGAATGCACCTACACTGAATGATGAGACCCAAATATTATGCTCAGAGGTGCATCAATTATGGGAGAATAAGATTATGGAAGCTGGTGATGATCCACAATGACTTCAGGGATAGCAGAAACATCATGTTGTCACCAAATCTGTGGATGAAAAATCAATATTGATTTTGTCTCAGCCACATTCAGACACAATCCTTGCTTCCTGATGTAGGTAATCACTGACCGCAGCCACATTCCTGTTGATATTCTCCTCAGCCATATCAATATTATTTGGCTTGAAGCTGTAATATACCGTACCTAGAGATCATTCACAAACAGGTGGAAGCTAGAATGAGTGAATTCTTTGCTCAGATCGTCGATAAATAACGAGAACAGAAGAGGACCTAAAATTTATCCTTGTGGTACTTCTCTAGAAATAGGTATTATTGATACTGAGACTCAGTGGATTTCTCCCTGTTTGACTCCCCGATATTTCCATGTCTTTATTTTCTTGTTCCATTGACTATAAGATCCATTTTATTATTAGGTGTACTAATAACTAAAGGTACTGTTTCAAGCTTATGACTCCATTTTCACAGATTAAAATCTTACGAGTTATGAATAATTTCTTATTCAACCAAGCCGATGTTGAGAATATAAGAACTATTTTATATTCTGATGGAATTGCTATTTTTAGTGGTAAGAAGAATACCGGTGATGAGAGAATAGAATAGCTGAAGTGAAATTCCTTAATGCTGGGGACTACACTAATTTAAAATTTGGTGAGTATTTGAATTCATCTTTTTCACAATATCCAAAATATGATTATTGTCCAGCAACAAATGGTTATAGAGGATTATGTTTGGAATAATATTTTTGAACATGTAGCTCTGTTTTGGAAAGTTGGAGAATGAACCTATCAAGAGATCCTACTTCTTACCCATTCGTTAAGGAAGTCTCAGTGGTTTATAGGTAACATTTTAATTTTTATTTTGGGCATCTCTTGAAAACTATGCTCTTAGAGACATGATCAGCCATACAAGTTGAAGCTTAAAAAAGGTCCAACATGTTTAATGTGTCGAATCTTTGATAGTTTCTGAATAGTTCATCTGTTTTTGGAAGTGTGACATTTTCAAGAAAGAAAAAGTGCTGCTTCCAGTTGCATTCCATTCTTTGCTTTTGTGAAATTCCATCAACGTTCTC
>NC_052517.1:11978559-12132371 GCF_014356525.2 Nilaparvata lugens | reverse complement strand
GAGATTTCTAACTTTTGAACGATAACAATCGGGAGATATTATTAACAAAAATTAAAATTCATCAGAACATAGAACTGAGAGGATAGCTAGTAATAAAAGAAGAAAGATTGATGAACTGGAACTCCAAATGTTGAAAGCTCTCCAGCAGCCGGAACAGGATCCAGACAGCAACAAGTTATTCCTGTTCAGCCTTTTATATAAAATTATCACTAAAATAATTATCACTATACTGTCACTATAAAATTATCACTAGGAACTGCCAGGCTTTGGGAACTGCTGACACTGTTCCTTTACCACTGAAATTCTTTTTATCACTCACTTCTTGTTTATCACTGACTTCTTGGTTATCACTGACTTCTTGTTTCACACTGACTGACTGCTCTAGGCGAGCGATCCCTCTAAATATACCCCAACGTTTTTATTTCAGAACAATCCAGATGGATGAAGGCTTCTTCTCTATTATCCACACAATTCACAAACCAATTCACAAAAAAATCCCAATCTAATTGATCATTCGCTATCAATGGTTCTGCAAATGGAAAAAGTTTTGTATGAATATGGATGCTCCAAGTAATTCAGAGAAATGATTGGTCCATTCTGGTGCTCTTATATTATTAACAGATATGATTATCACGTCTTTTCAATTTATTAACTGCCTCCCAAAACGCTTTTGTATCTTTTGCCGTCTCTAAACTCTCTCAAGTTAGTGTGCAATAACTCTTCTCCTTGGCAAAACAGATCCTTGTAATTTTTTTTCTCTCAATTGATAGCCTTTCTCTAAAGAATCAGAACTTCTTTCTCTGAATATTTTCAATAGAGAAAACACTTTATCACGTTGTTTAGCACAATCTTTATCATACCACACATGCTTGAACTTGGCTTCATGCTGTCCTAACTGTGTAGCGGTTTATTCGACGATCTCTTAATGCAACAATCTACAACAGTGATAACTGACTGTTCTACATATTGGCGTTATCACCAATCCTTTCACTTACATTCATTTCACTCATATTCCGAATAATTCTATTTCTATAACATCTATCATCAGCTCTACTCTAAATAAGTTTTGGTGGCAAATAATTGTGTCAACTCATCAACTACTATAAATAATAATATCATCAACTCTTTCAACTACTCTAATTTCTTTCAAATGCAGTTTTACTGGTGAATAATCAGAGTACACGTGTGGAATTACCAAGAAGTCATGAAAAAATTTTAAACTTGCACTATACATTGCAACCAAATCAATAACAGATGCACCCATACCTCCTATAAAAGTGAAATGCCCATCTCATCACCCTTAGTCCTACCATTTAACAATACTTATCCAAAATCCTCACATCTTCCAAAAAAAATTACCCTTCACCATTTATTCACTTATCTTTCGATTTTCTCTTCAGTATGAAATTATCTGGCAAGATGTCTGTACTTAACTCATCAATACAATAGATTTCATTGAAAAAATCCTGCTCCTCACCTATCTTACATTCAAATCCCCTGGAAGTATCAAATAAGGTATTTCTGCCATGTAAGGAGGATCATTCAAATTGTTGAAATCATTCATCCAGCTATTGCAGTTCAAATAAATTGGTAATATATTGACAATTTCCTTATCCGATAATTCTAAATGAATAATAAATTGACGAAAATAGGAAAATATGTCAATTGTCAATAGAGGAATTGCAATCAATTTATTCTTTTGAAGAAGTTGAGATGTTTTGAATCTGTTATAGGAATTAAATCTAGTTGGATATAAAGTTTATTGTTAGAAATATTATTGCAAGTAAGGTGGAGAATTGCAGTGAACTTGAGAGTCCCCAATAGTATCATGGTTGGTCGTGTAGTAAGTCCTTTGGCCCACTGAAACTTTATACTGTTATATAAAACATTTATACAAAATTCTCCATTCCCAATTTGATGGTATTGTCATTAGAGTCTATCCATGAGAACTTATAATTTATTCATTTATCCTTGGAGACAATAGGTAAGAACCCATTTTGCCTCCTCCACACAATACAATAATTTTCACATAATACAATTTTTAATTAAAAATATGATGTAAATATGAGAAAAGAATGAATTATAAAATTATAAAAATGAAATAAGATGAACAATAAAAGGAATATACAGTTGTACCTATATAGAATAATGAAAATACAGTAATTGGATTCAATATGAAAAATGCATAATTATACCTTGGAAAACTATATTGATCATTAGTATAAAGACAAGATAGAAAAAATATACCCACCAGAGGGAAAAAAAGCTCTACTGTACCCTATTATGATTAACATACTTCACCTTTCAGCACAGTAACATAGTAACAAATGAATCACTGATGCTTTTTGAGCATTTTTCTAGTGTTATAGTTATTTAGCCATGAAAAATGTAATGAACTAGGCTATACAAAATGACTGATGTAGACTATACAAAAATATAGTTCAATTCCTAGTACTATGTCTAAAAATAAATTAGGTTAAAGACTCTTGTCACAAATCTCAATTATGATTGTGGATATTGGCTACATTTTGCTAAATTTTGGAATGATTTATGGAATTTCTCTCAAAGAGTGCATGTTTCAAATTGGATACTTCTATCAGAACCAGAGTATTGTCTCTCCAAATCATATTGAAGGTCTTGATTGTAACATATCCTGACTAGAATACTGTACCTAGCACATTTCTCAATATTCAGGCTTTTTCCAAGTCATAATAAAGATTCAAGGCCAGTTTCTGAGCCTGGGATTTAGGTAAGTTCTAGACTTAGCTTGAGTCAGACAATTGGCTTCTGTCATAATAGTCAAAGTCACGTTCAAATAATTAAATTTCGAAAAATTATAAAATCTTACACAAAATTGGAAAATCTTGTGTGGCGCACTCACACAACTTCCCTTGCCATTATGAAAACTGATCACCTGACGCTAGTGTTCACGCTCATCTCAAGCCTACTATTCAAAGATCTGAGCCAGCTGGTGACAGGACAATGGAGAGGTGGAGACACACGAGGTTTGCTATCTCTTCATAGTGAATGATTTAATAGAATCAACAGTTGCCAACAGTTTGCAATAGAATAGTCACATTCTCTCGAATTTCAAGGTTATTTTCAATTTTAGGTGAAAATGTAACTGATCATTCATTGTAGAGATTTCCATGCTCAATCTTTTCCATTTGAATTTCTTTGTTCAATTTGTATCTGGAGCTTGATAATTGGGAATCTAAAATCAAACTTTGCATAGATGGGGAAGAGCTCCTGAAATTTTCACAGAAATGGGACTTGTGGCAGTTGATAGAGCTTATCAATGACTATTTTAGGTATAAATTAGTTCAAAATCGTTGAAGCAGTTTTCGAGAAGATCGTGAAAAACCGTGTTTTTAACAACATTTTCGCCATCTTGAATTGCATTTTATCGAAATTGTTTGTGTTGGATCCTTATAGTTTAGAAATGTTTCATTTCGTCAAAGATAAACGTTACCAGTTAGGCTGTAGAAATGAGAAAATAACGATTTATTTTGCTGCAACTATTTAGGCTACTGTGACTACACCCCGTTTTGGAAAGCCAGTTTTCTGACTGCAGCTGTACAGAGCCTAGAACTTACCTGTATCCCATGCTCGAATACCGGCTCTCAATAACTTATGTAGTACGTATGTACCATTATAAGCAAGTTAGCAGAACAGTTTACTCTCTCCTTTTATAGCTGAATGGCCATGACATCCACACCGAAGTTGGTTTCCTATGATAGATGTTCAACATTTTCTGGCTCTCAATTGAAAGGGAATGAAGATAATAGAATTTACACTGAATGTTCAGAGTCGGGCACAGATGAAACCAATCAAAGATAATCCTGTAACAAACATCAAACCCACAAATGGACAACAAAGACTCAAGGCTCCAGTTATGAGTGAGAATTTGCTATCCTTGTTGAATGATGAATAAATGAATCCAATCATTCAAATTAAAAGTTTAATTTGTATGTTTGTTGTTTGCAGATGATAAGCTTGCTAGATGTTTGCTTGTTGAATAATGAATAAATGAATCTGATCATTCAAATTGGAAGTTTAATTTGTATATTTGTTGTTTGCAGATGTCATGAGATTGTCAATCTGGGAATTGCCGAAACTGCTGACAGTGATAACCGGCTGCAAACGCTAGTCCAGACATTCAAATATTCTTCTGAAGGCAATGCTGCAGAATTGGAACAAAGTTATCATGGTAGAAAAACTAGAGTATGGGAATGCACTAGTGCTCCTAGACAGGTAGGACTGATCATTCCTAACACAGTAATATTGGAGTACAAAAGCATAGTTTATATTTATTCATTTATTAATAAACTGACCACAATTCTTCAAAATGATTGGAAACTGACCAACAGGCACAGATCAATACTGTTTCTTCCCTGAATCTGGATTTATACACTATCATTGGTCCAAAAAGTAGGTTATGTTCCATACACTTCTGAATTTAAGTCCAATTTTCAGTCCGAGCATTCAAAAACAGAAAAGTTTTAATTAAAAAAATTTTCAAACGAAACTGAATAGCAAAATAATACATACTAATCATTTAAAGCTGTAAAATAATGACTAACTTTGGAAATTTCGATATAGGTATATCCATTGTATGAATTAGAAAGAATTCAAACAACATTCAGGGAATATACAACTCAAATCGCAATGTGAATGTCCACCAGCTTTCATCATCAGTCCCATTCTTTGACAATACAATCTGAGCAAGGGCATTTATCTGACAAATGGGAGCCATAAATTCTTTCACTCACATTAGTTGGAATTTATGGTGAATTTAGTTGAATTGTTGACTGAAAAGAGAGCCTTTGATTCAATTTCAATGTCATACTCATGAATTTAATAGTTAAGACAATTTTGTTAAGAGGTTTTTGGAGACATTTTGATCTAGTGCTAAACAAAAAGCACTATCAACCCGTATTCTTACATGCAAATATCAACCAAGTTGTGGTATGTCTATCTTAGACCAGTTATAGAATAGACACGGCCCATTGTATATTCATACTGAAAGTAGATGAAGCCAACATCTACTACCAAATCCACCCATCTTGACGTCACAGCAGTGACGTCACGCATCGTAAGTGTTTGTGGTGTTTGACTTACATTGTTGTTAAACATAGCTTGTTTTCCATAGCAGATTGTTATTTATTTATGTAATTATTATTGATGAAAATGGTAATCTCCTGCACAGCATTTACACTAAAAATTTTAGGAGAAAAAGTGGAATATCTTCTCCTGAATAAGTTGAAATTTATACACATATATATCGTAAGTTGTAAAACTGTAATATTATCCTTGGTTATGATGTAAGTGAACTCATTGCAGCATGACAATAGATTAGTTTTGTAGGCTACCGTACCTTATTATTTTCAAAACACATTATAACTTTGAAGCCGATATCACATAAAACATTATAACTTAACCGATATCGTTTTCACCCATAGCTAGAAATAGTCTAAAAACACCATGAATCTGAAATAGAAACAATCTGAAAGTTTTCCATACGATACGTAACGTCACTGTTGTGACGTCAAGATGGGTGGATTTGGCAGTAGATGTTGGCTTCAGAGGCTAGACTTCCCAGCATATATATTCTATAACTGGTCTAAGATGTTTATCACTACATTTGCAAGTCGTATAAAGTATTTACATGATCTTATAAGGGAAGAAAGGATATCAGAATCTGGACTGGTTTCTATAGTTTCAAATAAACTGCCAAGATATATCCAAAATGCCTTGAGCATTTGTGATTTCAAATCCTATGATGAATTTTTATCGCATTTGTCTAGAATTCCAGGTAAAACTGACTGTATAAATCAACTTAGAATTCTTCAGTGAATCAAAACGAATGTGAGGTTAGCTTCTCTCCAAAAAAATTATATGAACGATGAGAATTGCAATGCTTACCAAAATTACCCCGAAAAAACAAATGCACCCTCACCAAAGGATAAGGAACAAAGGAAATTATGAGAGAGACAACGGAAATTCTATTCAAGGGAATAGACAGGGTAACGATAATGTTCACACGTCATCCCGAACAACAGACAGGAGAAAGAACTCACAGCCTTTCAAATCGGCCAATTCCAACTCATCCAACCACAGTAGCAACCGCAATAAAACTTCCCGATTTAACCCAAATCATAACCATAGCGTGAACAATTATAATCAGCAAAGTAAAAATTCAGCAGATGATTGACAATTGAAGAATGCTGTAGGAAGTGTCCACGAATATGTAATTGAAATGGTTGACAATAGGAAAATAGACAATACCTTCAGTGATGTCACAAAACCAGAAATTGTTATGGGTAAAACAAGGCAGAGTGCACTAGTTCGTGGTCCTAACAAGAAAATTCGAATTCATCTTCTATTAATTTGGATGCAAACGTCAACTCCAGCCTTCCTATATTTATTTCGTGAGGATTCAACAAATGTCCCCACAGAGAATCAAAAAATGATAGAATCTCAACTTTCGCCCAATGCTGAATCATTTGTTCAAGTTGAAATTTCAAATTCAAGATTGGTTCATTCCAATACAATTGAGTTGAGTTGGCTAGTCAGAAATAATGATGGGAAGTCTGAATCAAAATCAGTACCGGACTGCAGAAACATTATGAGATTGACGGAGATGAATGGACATGTCCCCTCCAACGACTCAAACAAGCCCACCGCCACCCAACAGCAAACCAACAACTGCACGCGTGAAGCAAGCCCCACCACCCAACAACGGCAATGGATTCCACAATCTAACTGCCTCCAGTTATCTTAGACATTCATCACTAAACTATTACAGTTCTCAATTTACTACTTTTATCGTTATTGCAACTCCCAATAGTTAATTATACTTCTAATACTATATAATATTTTTCACACTATTACTAGTATTTAAAACTCATCTAAAATAATCAAGCACTTTCTCCATCGTCTCCTCTACTCCTTATTTTTTCTTTCTCGTTTCTCTTCTTGATCTTATATTTATAATGATTACTTGAATATTGTTGTTTGCGATGATGATTATTATTCTTTGCTATTCTTCTTCATCTTCTTCTTCTTCTTCTTCTTCTTCTTCTTCTTCTTCTTCTTCTTCTTCTTCTTCTTCTTTTCTTCTTCTTCTTCGTCTTCTTCTTCTCTTCTTCTCTTCTTCTTCTTTTCTTCTTCTTCTTCTTCTTCTTCTTCTCTCTTCTTCTTCTTTCTTCTTTTCTTCTTCTTCTCCTCCTCCTTCTTCTTCTTCTTCTTTTCTTCTTCTTCTTCTTCTTCTTCTTCTTTCTTCTTCTTCTTCTTCTTCTTCTTCTTCTTCTTCTTCTTCTCTTCTTCTTCTCTTTCTTTTTCTTTTCTTCTTTTCTTCTCTCCTTGATTAATTCAAGATCACAATGCGATGTTCTATTTCTTATTCTATAGTTCAGTTTCATAAGTTCTTCGCAATTTGTGCACATTCCTTCTTCCTCTTCTTTCCTTTCCTATTATTATCATTATTTTCCCTGTGATTTTTCCACTTGCTATCAGCATGTTCAAATGTTTATTTCTCTCTCCATATCTATTTATCTTTCTACCTTTTCTCTTTCTATCTGATTACCTTCTACTATTATCCTTATATTATATTATAATATCCATATATTTATCCATATAATATTCGATTCTTTCCCACATTAAATCATACTATTCCTCTTCAATTTTATGCGAATATTATTCATTATCAGTTGTATTATGTATCTTTCCTCTATTGATAACTTTCTTCAAAGATTTTTCGTTTTTCTGCTGGCTTCTTCTTCTCTTTTTCAGTTTTTACTGGATCCCATTTCGCTCTATCTCCACCATGAACACGATCTTCCACTACTGGATTTCATCTCTCTCTATCACCACTTGGACTCGATTTTCCACCACTGGATTCCATCTCTCTCTGTCCCCACTTGGACTCGATCTTCCACCACTGGATTCCTTCTCGCTCTACCTCCACTTGGACCCGATTCTTCCACTACTGGATACCTACTCGCTCTATCTCCACTTGGACCAGATCTCCCACTACCAGTTCTTCCTCAATCTTCATCTTATTCACCATTAGGATTATTCATCACCGAAACTCCACACATCTACATCTTATTGTGTTTAGTGAATTTCTGAACTAGTGCTTTAAATAGTGAAGTGAGCCGAACTGTCAAGGCATACTGAATGCACTCGAATCAAGAGACTTTTTCATTTAGGTTAAGTTTTATCAGTTTCATCCCCATTTCCCCGTCATGTGTCGTTCTGAGGTCGGTTCACGATTGGTCTGCTGCTTCCATGATGCCTCTCACTGACACGTCAGCTCGCTCGCCCTCAAGTAGGTATGATTATTTCAATAATAGTAATAATGACGCAGGTATGTTTCTAGCAATAAGCTCCACTCTTTCAAAAAACTTTTCAAGGCTGCTCACCTTAACGTACAATCCCTCAGTTGCCACATTGATGAACTCAGAGCAATCTTCCGTTTTCAGGACTTCAATATAATCGGAATTTCCGAATCATTTTTGAAGCCTAGTATTTCATCAAATTTTGTTGCATTGCCTGGATATAATCTTTTCCGGAATGATAGATTAAATAAAGCTTGTGGGGGTGTAGCAATTTATGTGAAAGATGGTATCAAAACAAAAGTTTTAATCACATCTAAACAAGAGTATTGTTCCAGACCAGAGTTTATGCTACTTGAATTATCCTTATCTAGTAATGATAAATTACTCGTTGGTATCTGTTATCGCCCACCAAAAATAGGTCATTTCACAGATTTCGAAAATGCCTTGCTTTCTCTTATGCCTTGTTATAACCGTATACTAGTTATGGGGGATATGAACACCGACTTGAACATGACAAATCGTAACTTTGACTACTTTCAACTGACTACAATTTTCCAATGCCTAAACATGACTATTTTACCCCTCGATCCAACTCATCATACTAATGAATCAGACACACTCATTGACCTTCTCATTGTTAGTGATCCCAATGAGGTTGTTCAAGCAGGCCAAATCTCAGTCCCAGCTATTTCTAGACATGATTTGATCTACTGTGTACTTTCCCATAAGATACCCAAGCCAGAACAGAAAATTATCACTTATAGAGACTTCAAAAACTTTGATGAAGCCGCCTTCCTGACTGATGTGGCTCAGACTCCATGGCATCAAATTGAAGCATTACCCTCAGTTGATGACATGGTCAAGACTTTCGAGAATTGGACTTTGACTTTGTATGACAAACATGCACCTTATGTGACAAGGAGGATTAATAGAAAACGACGAGTACCGTGGATGACTGAAGACATACTTAAGATGATGGGACGTAGAGACAAAGCACATAGAAAATTTAAAAAGACATTTGACTTGGACAGTTTGATAGAGTATAGGAGCCTTAGAAATAGGGTGAAACAGGAATTACGGAACTCAAAGATTAGGTACTTGAATTCGTTTATGACAAACAATAGACAAGACTCTAAATCACTTTGGCAGGGAATAAAAGAATTCGGGCTTGGCAAACAGAAATCGAATCCACAAATTGACTTACCATTGAATAATATAAATGACCATTTCGTTTCACACTCTAACCAACGCGACGAAGTTGTCATTGCTAATCATATAGATGATCTTGAAGAGCAGGTTACAAACTTAGATTTACCAATCACTGATCAATTTCATTTCCATCCAATCTCAGAAGAAGACACTTTCAGAGCAATTCAACGTATTCATAGTAATGCTACGGGTGTAGACAAAATTCCTATTAAATTTATCAAGAAGATGTTATTTGCTGTTTTAACAACCATTACATACATTTTCAACAAGTCACTTGAAGAAGGCATTTTCCCTGAAAACTGGAAGTTTGCTCTGGTTCGCCCTCTAAATAAAGTTCCATCACCCAATAAAGTTGAGGATTTTAGACCAATCAGTATTTTACCTGCATTGTCCAAAGTGCTAGAAAGACTCATTCATGCTCAAGTTGTAAAATTTCTAGACAACAATAGTAAGCTTCATAACTTTCAATCAGGCTTTAGAAAATTCCATTCAACTGAGACAGCTCTGCTTCGTGTCACTGATGATATAAGGTTAGCTATGGACCAAAGAAAATGCACCATCCTCACCCTATTTGATTTTTCTAAAGCATTCGATACTGTTGATCATACAGTCCTTCTGAATAAGTTGGCTATTCTTGGTTTCAGTCGCAACTCGTTAGTTTGGTTTAAATCCTATCTATTAGGTAGGAAACAATGTGTATCTGTCGGTGACAAAAAGTCAACTTGGAAAAACGTTATGCATGGAGTACCACAAGGTTCAATTTTAGGCCCTCTCCTCTTCACTTTGTATGCTAATGACCTTTCTTCCATTATCAAATTCTCCAGTTTCCATACTTATGCAGACGACCTTCAAATCTATTTAAGCTGTCCCATAACAAAAATTAATGAAACAGTTGGAATAATGAATCAGGATATCAATTCGATAGTGGAATGGACAAAGAAAAATGGCCTTAAGCTTAATCCCATCAAAACACAACCCATTATAATTGGATATTCTCGTCTTATAAACAATATTGACCTTGAATCGATTCACAAAATTAGTGTAGACGGTAATGACATTCCTTACTGTAGCTCAGTTAAAAATTTAGGCATTATTATGAATAATACTCTTGACTGGTCAGAACAAGTGAACAAAACTTGTAAAAAGGTATTCTCAGCCATGCATGCATTGGAGAAAATGCACGATATCCTCCCTAGAAACATTAAATTATTATTGGTTCAATCTCTCATCTTCCCACATTTAATGTATTGTAATTCTGTTCTTAACGATATGCAAGTCACTCTGAATGATAAACTACAGCGTTGCCAGAATTATTGTCTACGTTTCGTCTACTCTCTCCAACGCCATGATCATATCACCTCAGCCCACATTGCTAGTTCAACATTGAAGCTTCCCGATCAGAGGCTTTTTCGAATAGTCAAGCTTGTTAGAGATATCTTGAAATACGGTAATCCGAACTATTTTAAAGATGATTTCAAATTTGTCTCTGAAGGTAGGAGGATAGATGCTTCACATACTAGAACCGGAGAAAGTACTTTAAGGATACCCAATCATCGAACTACTATTTTCACAAAATCCTTCTTAGTCAGTGCCTGTCGTGCATGGAATACACTTCCTGTTTCTATCAGGTCTATCGAGAGCCGAGCGAGCTTCAACCTGACTTTAAAAAAACATATTTTGGAACAAATGACTGAAACTGTCCGGCCCTAGAACGATCACATGACAACCATCCCTCACCCATTCCACCAATATGAACCCTTAAACCATGTTATAGAACGAATTGTATATATATATATATATTATATAAACTCATGTTATTTCAATTATCCACTGCATAATGCTGTATATTACTGAAATTTGATTACCCTGATCTACTTTCAGCCTACTTCATTTTATTAATCAATTATTTGATCTTATCTACCTATATAATTATTTTACTCTATCAATTTTCTGTTTTTTTTCTCTTCAATATTCATATTGATTAAAACTTTTACAATATTTCCATTAATAAATAAATCCTTAGTTTAAATAACGAAATTAACGTTTTGGTAGAGAGTTAGTGGGGAGGATATTTTTAATATTCTTCCCAAAGAATGGACATTGATATGTCCAAAGCTCCGCCAATTTATGTAGATGCATAGCAATATGATTATTATCTATAGTTATTATATTACAAATTGCTTTTTCATATCATATACAGTTCAATAGTTATTTTCCTAGTCTATATTATGTAACTTCATTCATAATTTTGCTGTATTGTAAGCTATTGTATATAAGTGTATAAGCCAGTATATATTGTAATCTACATAAATAAAGTACTCAATCAATCAATCAATCAATCCACCAAAAATAATCTATTGTGAACCACTGTCCTGTGCTGTGGCATGTTTCCAGGTTCTCATAGTTATAATTTGTGCTAGGTGAACAAATTAACAAAAAATATTAGATCGCAGCTTGTTTTTTAGAACATTATTTGTCTAAATTTTAACATGGAAATCTCTTGAAACACTCAACCTCAAGAGTGAAGCTTGATCATGAAAAGAAGAAACATGGTCAAATCGCCTCAGGTCATACACAAATCTCAAACAATAGAATTGAGCTCTTTGCAGCTTAGTGGCAAGATCCACACTTGAATTACAAAATGTTACATCAGCATGAGAAAAGTGAGGGAAAATCAATGTTTTCACCAGCATGAGCTTCATATTCAGTGGGATACCGTCACCAACCCTCTTCAGAGTATGAATGCCAGCAAAAACCTCCCTACAAACTGAATGCACCTACAACTGAATGATGAGACCCAAATATTATGCTCAGAGGTGCATCAATTATGGGAGAATAAGATTATGGAAGCTGGTGATGATCCACAATGACTTCAGGGATAGCAGAAACATCATGTTGTCACCAAATCTGTGGATGAAAAATCAATATTGATTTTGTCTCAGCCACATTCAGACACAATCCTTGCTTCCTGATGTAGGTAATCACTGACCGCAGCCACATTCCTGTTGATATTCTCCTCAGCCATATCAATATTATTTGGCTTGAAGCTGTAATATACCGTACCTAGAGATCATTCACAAACAGGTGGAAGCTAGAATGAGTGAATTCTTTGCTCAGATCGTCGATAAATAACGAGAACAGAAGAGGACCTAAAATTTATCCTTGTGGTACTTCTCTAGAAATAGGTATTATTGATACTGAGACTCAGTGGATTTCTCCCTGTTTGACTCCCCGATATTTCCATGTCTTTATTTTCTTGTTCCATTGACTATAAGATCCATTTTATTATTAGGTGTACTAATAACTAAAGGTACTGTTTCAAGCTTATGACTCCATTTTCACAGATTAAAATCTTACGAGTTATGAATAATTTCTTATTCAACCAAGCCGATGTTGAGAATATAAGAACTATTTTATATTCTGATGGAATTGCTATTTTTAGTGGTAAGAAGAATACCGGTGATGAGAGAATATTAGAAATAGCTGAAGTGAAATTCCTTAATGCTGGGGACTACACTAATTTAAAATTTGGTGAGTATTTGAATTCATCTTTTTCACAATATCCAAAATATGATTATTGTCCAGCCAACAAATGGTTATAGAGGATTATGTTTGGAATAATATTTTTGAACATGTAGCTCTGTTTTGGAAAGTTGGAGAATGAACCTATCAAGAGATCCTACTTCTTATCCATTCGTTAAGGAAGTCTCAGTGGTTTATAGGTAACATTTTAATTTTTATTTTGGGCATCTCTTGAAAACTATGCTCTTAGAGACATGATCAGCCCATACAAGTTGAAGCTTAAAAAAGGTCCAACATGTTTAATGTGTCGAATCTTTGATAGTTTCTGAATAGTTCATCTGTTTTTGGAAGTGTGACATTTTTCAAGAAAAGAAAAAAGTGCTGCTTCCAGTTGCATTCCATTCTTTGCTTTTGTGAAATTCCATCAACGTTCTCTTCTCTTAGGTTAGATTTTTTGAATGAAGCGCGCTCGGCTTCAAATTCAGTGTTACCATTCAGGTCACACTAATTTTTTCCTACTTATATACTGTTTTCATATTCCTGATATTATTTTGTTGCATTGGTCTAGTTTTTATTTTGTATTTCAGCTGTATTCGTGCATTTTTGCCATCGTCCTTTTTGTATCAATTTCCGGCTTTTGTTCTGGAACGTTACAGTAACATGTAACCTAGGACCAAAGACCTTAAAGAGATATAGACCCACAATGCCTATGCCTTCCCAATGACAACTCTTACTTGAAATTGAAGGCCGCCATTGGAGTATTTCAGCACGAGATATTATAATATAATATTTATTTGTAATACTATTGATGAAAAAGGCATTGGTGACATTGGTATGTAATAATCTTATGGGTTTCCCCCTCAATGGCGGATTTCAATTCCAAGTATGACACTAGCGCTGCATGTGAGTCTATCTTTAAATGATATATTCAGGTGAGATGAGACCTTCCCACAAGGGACTCCCCACCAACAAAAGCCATACGAATCTTCTTTAGTACAGGCAAATCCGAATGAAATAATCCCAAAATGCTCACTGAGGAGGTATGTCAATAGAAGTTCATGAAGAATGAATGATCCAGCCAACTGGTTGGGCTAATCACTAAACTATGTAGGAATACACAAAGGCAGTGAGTAGATATGAGTTCATGGAGAACGAATGACTCAACTATTATGAAGTTAGTCAATAAACTTGAAGATCCAATGTCACAAGGCTGTGAATATAATATGAGTCCAGACAGACAAATGGCCCAACTTTAACCATAGTTAGCTACTAAACTTGAAGATCCAAGAATGCCACAAGGCTGTTAACATAATATGAGCCCAGACGGACGAATGGCCCAATTTCAATCATAGTTAGCCACTAAACTTGAAGCGAATCAGATTTTACACAGAAGATGCACATAATAATGACTCCAGGATAGGACGAATAGCCCAACTGAGCATAGTTAGCTACTAAAACTTATAAAAACAGAGTTAAAATGATTGATGAACGAGGTTGAATACATAATCAATTGCAATGTAAATGAATTTATGGACGATAGATTACCAACAAATTCAATGGTATGTCCATGAAATCACTATACAAGAGACAGCTTATGTGACCAAGTCCGGTAAAAAAAAAACGTTATAACATAGAAAAAGTTCATACTTGAAAGGTTTCAGTTCAAACACCTTATAACAAAACATCTACTAGTGAATGATAAACGAAAACAGCTAAGAGCAAACTTCATGTTGCAACATTGATAGGCTAGTTTCAAACTGAAACATAAACCTATATTTTCAATTTGATACAGGTATACATGTAACCTCAAAGTTCATTTAGGAGAGTTGAAATACGAATCAAACTTGTCACGTTGTATTTTAGCACCACAAAATATTTTTGAAATGAACTATTGAGCTTTAATGGAATTATTAAATAGAAAGGAAAGATAGCCTAGTCAAAGTACCACTCAAGTAAAATCGAATGTTATTTGTGATAGAGAGTAATCATATTATCTAAAGCAATAAAAGAACCAAGCAAAGTTGTAATTCAACAATAATGAGAATTAATTGGCAGAAATAAAAATTATAAAGCGGCTTATTTATTATTGGCAGATCATAGAAAATAAAAGTTTGCATGTACATTTGAGGTTAGAATTCTTTGTTTTTGTTCTAAATGAATCAATCGATCTAGGATCAAGTGACAGTTCTTTGAATCGATACCTGAAGAATTGGCCGATTGCTCGACCAACCAGTATGAATTAAATTATAAATCTCACTCACAAAATATATATTATATACACTAGGGAAGGTTTATGTAAATAGATAAGGACAACTATTATTGTTACACGATTTTTTATTACAATCTAAAAAAGTATGAAAACCAAGAGTACACAAAACTCACATAAAAAATTATATGTACATCATTTTACAGCATCATGTATCAAGATTTAATTATTAAAATACTTTTAGTCTATCATTTAATTTATTAATTCTGAGGTTATTTTTTATAATGAATAACGATTTGCCTCGGCTTGGCGTCAATTGGTAGAGCATCAGAATTAAGTACTATGATATCGGGTCGTGGTTTTCCAGGATACAATTTCACTAGAATCTTAATAGGCTCATACAGGAGCTTTCGCCATAGTTTAATACTGATTATTAACAAATATGAATAAGATTTATACTCTATGGTATTGGGGAGTAAAAATAAATGGTAGAACATAAAAAAATTTGATACATATATTAGATGAATAATTTTAAAATATCAGGTCAATATAGAAAATATATAGAGCAACAAAATATACAATGAAAAAAGAACGAAATCAAATAAAATATCACAGATCAGTAATATTTTTCAGTTCTATAGCACGAAACTTTACCATGTGCTTCTCAATTCATTGATCATATGCATTTATTTGCATGCAGCTTAGTATCGACTTGCTGTTGCTTGTCGATTCAGGTAATCTCCCTTTATATATATTTTCTTAAATCAGAGAATGATAAATTGATGAATCAATAATTATAAATATATCATTTTTTATAATTTCCAATAAATTTCTCAATAATAAATATATATTCTCAGGGTGCAAGATTTGGCACCTGATGGAAATAGATGAATCAATTCATCCAATGAACCAGAGCTACATTATATTATTACAAATTATATTCTAAAATCAATGATCATGTGAACATTAGTATTACTAGCTTGGAACTTAATATTCTTTTAATTGGTGTATCCCTTGATATATAAATTGACTCATTCCTATTCAATAAAATATTTCTTATACCATTTTAAGACTTTCAAGTATTTTTATTAATTTCTTGATATTTAAAACCTTTCCGATGAGCTAGCTTTTATTTCTTATTCCACTCGAAGCACTGAGGGTGCCCTACTTTTTCTTTGACTATTTATCACTCACATGCTGAATTTTTATAAGTTGCTGGCGGCGATCCGAATTCCTGGTACTCCTGGATTGTTGGTGGCTGAAGTCGTCTCTTCCAAGGGATCAAAAATATTGGATGACTTTTGCTTTACTATAGCATCACAAAGTCTTATGGAAAATTAATAATTTGATTAAACTCCAAGTCATTGAAAATGTACAGTAAAAGATAATGTGCTCTATAAATTTTGGTGACGTGCTGAATTTTTATAAGTTGCTGGCGGCGATCCAAATTCCTAGTAGTCCTGGATTGTTGGTGGCTGAAGTCGTCTCTTCCAAGGGATTAAAAATATTGGATGACTTTTGCTTTACTATAGCATCACAAAGTCTCATGGAAAATTAATAATTTGATTAAACTTTAAGTCATTGATAATGTACAGTAAAAGATATTGTGCTCTATAAATTATGGTGACATTCCATGGTAGTGGTTGGCAGGCAAGTGGGCAAGTTCTAATTTCACTTTATAACAATTAGCCATGTGCTCTTTTGGATCCCCTAGTTGCATACCATTTAGTTACAATAAATTCCTGCCAAGGTGTCTGGCTAGATTTTACGTTATGCAACTCAATCGATCATTATGTTGCCAATTGATAGATATTTCACACCTAACCTCAAATTTTCAATACTTTATATAAAATTATATAAGTGGCAAATTATTCCTATTTCTATTTGGCTGTTCTAAATTAAGCCATGATACCTGATATTATCTAATCTTTAAAAATGTTATTGCATTTGGTGATACTAGCCTATTATTCCACTTTGGACCTATAAATTTATTTCAAATAGGGATTTTATTTACCAATCAGATTTTGATACGCTACATTATGTAACAAATTTTCATTTATCTTTGTATAACAAAGTTGGGGAAATCCTGAATCTGAAGTGACCAATTGCATTGAGTCTTACTAAGATTAGAAAGCCAATCAGAAGGAAGCTTATAAATTGTTCAAGGAAGAGATGAAATTTTTCTGAGAATCATTCCTCTCTGGCTTGTGATCCCGATCTGTGAGGACGCACATGGGGATTAGGGTTCTTACTTCCTATTAAATTTTAAAATCATCAAGACAACCCCTTCTTGAATGTGAAATATTTGTAATTAATGTTTGATTATTTGTAAACTCAGTGTTGCTGAAGAGTTCTTAATTGTAATCTGTTCCCATAAATAAATTTTTAATACTGGAAGAAATTTATAAGAAATCTGGACCACGCGCAACCCCAGCAGTGATGAAAAGGACCTATATGATTAATTATTGGAAATAATTAATTCACTCTACAAGGCCTCCAAGAGCATCATTACAGTGAGTGTTTGTTATAATGAGCTCATTAGCCGGCCTTTAATAGTGAATTGGGGGATTGATCAAAGTGCTATATAAATTAATTCAAGTTTAAGAAATTCACAACGTGTTGAATGCTATAATATAATCTATAAGAGCGTTTTATGAATTTATTTGATTTATGTAGGAAGCTTACTTCCATGCATGGCATGAACTCATAAAACCCTGAGATTATTGAATTGTTAATTTTATTAATAATAATTTGCTCATTGATTAAAGTATGTCATGTTAAATCTACAGACCGAACAGGTTTCAAGTTGTAGAATTCTGAATTGACTTGAAGTTCATGTATCAGTATTAAATGCAAGTTTATAATTTTTAAAGCTCACAACTGTGAATGCTAATAAAGCTTGTGATAATTATTCAAATTATGAAAATAATATATTTAAAGAAAATTATAGATATAAGAATATTTTATATATATTATTTTATGGGAATATATTTTATGTTTTATGTCAGCATACAAAAATCATAGAAATTTCTATTATATCCTGACCCATCTCGTGATATACAGTTTGAGCTGTCTTGGTACCAAGAAAAAATTTTCTGCAGCATATAGAATCAGTGAATCAATTGATATTGATCTTATTAAGAGCATTCATTACTTATCATCCTTTGATGATAGTCATACTATTCCACCAGAAAAATCATATTGATAATTACATTAATAAGTACACAGTATATCATATAAGGATCCAGAGAACTTCAAGAACTGGCGTTGTAAGTTCAAAGGAATTTCAGAAGGGTAAATTGGTGAATACCTGTATTCATGACAAGCGTTTTGAGAATCAACTAGAAAGATCATAGTTGGTTTTCATTATTCTCGATTGAATATATGGTTACTGATAATCAGTCACCAATTATCTTTTAGACTTCCTTATTGGTATTCTTCAAGAACTTCATGGAAGCAGCGGTAAGAATTATTGATCACCAGTCATTGAACCCTGTGGTGATTAATTATATTTGGAAAATTCATGCGTCTACCACTGAGCTAGAGCTGCGGTCTGAACCCAGCATATTTGCGAGCCGGACGGCCTTAACTTTTTTGCAAATTTATTTGCAAAATAGGAATTTTAGCAACCGCTCTTATAAATATCAAGAATACCGCATCACATGTGAAGGATTTGCAATTTACCACTTTACAAACTATAAAAAAATCACTTGAAGAGTTCAGGAAAGAATTTACCAGGCACCTTGTGAATTAACAGCTCTAAAAAAATATGGTCCAAAGAACATAATTGCAAGTTTATTCTGTAGCAGTTTCAAGTTCGAAACTGCAGCATGGTATCAAACGTCAAGGATACACATTTGAATTCACAGTAGAATAGAAGTTCACATATAATATCACAATTGATCAGAATCACACATGATGATAATCGAACAGGAAACGAAGTTTGACAGAATAAGCTGTCCGCCTAAAAAGATCGTATAAATAGCAAAGCAACGCCAGAGACAGCCATTTTCAAATCACAAAGAATTGGGCAGAGATGAGTCCTAGGCAAAGACCTTAAGCTGTCAATGGGCCTTATGACTGTCATACTTCAGCCGGGACCGACAGTTTAAAGTGCCCATCTGATAACACGGGAGTGATCTGGTTGAAAAACTTTTGGTTGTGAGAGGGTTTGAACCCGGGATCTATATGCTACTATGCAAGCACTCTATCCACTAGACCACAGATCACTCCTGTACTACCTGGACCATACTATTACTGCTGGTGCTGCCAGCCCTATGATGTTGACTTGTTCCCTCCCTGTAACTCAATTTGTTCGATCATTTTCTTCAACATTTTCCAATATATTTGTTTGAAGTTATATGGTTTCGCCCACATTATTTTTTACCCCTTGATTATACCAGTTTTTCAGATTGCATGCTACCGTTTTATATGGATACTACGCTTGCATCCATGCATATACTATGATTTGCAGTTATTGCGCTTTATGTTAATTAACCTCATTCAACTCATTGAAAAAATAAGTGCTGATTATGATCTTATAGATCATCAAATTATATTCAATTTGGTGTAAAAATTCATGGTTTTATTGATTTCCTGAGGACTGTTGACCCAGTTTTAGAGTTGAGAGAGGAAAAATTCAGATCACATTCATGCATGAGTATGACTGTAGGAATTTTATAAATGAGTAGAAATGTTTGAAAATGAGTGTTGATCATTCGACATTGGAATTCGAAGTGGGTGTCTGTGACCCAATATTTGATTTTGCAGCTCAATTCTGACTAGTTAGTAGATGAACATAGCAAAAGTTCGCATCTTTATTCCCTCTGTTGAAGGTGTGGAACAGCTGAGTTCACACTTGTTGGATCATAATTCATCTTCTATATATTTTAATATTAACGTTTTTCTATAATTTCACAGAGGGTGCACTTCAATTTGATCAATCACTGGGAAATTCAAACCTACTTCCCACCGAGTGAGTTTTTGATACAATAAAATTTTATAATAAATTTGATACAAAATTATGAGAGTGACATGTGGACAGGAAAATGAGAAATTATCAATCTGTGCAATTTGTGTGCGAAACCGTTATATATGAACATACCTGAGTTCAGCAATTTATTGAGTCTGGCAAATCAGTTGCACACAATAGTAGTTTTCCCAACACTCAAGTTATCATCACAGTCATTCATTGTTATTGGAAATGGTTCTAGCTTCAATGTTATTATTCGGAATCCATTTTATGAGACAATGAGCAAAACATGTTAGAGCACTTATCATTTCAGACCGGAAATAACAGCTAAATTTCAAGCATATTCTATTGATCAGAAGACAGCTAATTTACACAAGCAGTAGAATGATCAATATGATCAATGAAATAACTTTTGTCTTAGATTTCAAAATTAGTAAAAAGAGCGTCAATGAGTGTATTAAGAGGGACTATTTCTTTACCTTAAAAATAGCAAATTAATTTCTATATTTCTTTTATATTTTCATGTTATAGTCTTTTTTCTGCACAATATTTGTTTGATTTTCATAATTCTGCTGTTATGAAGCTTCAATTGTAATTATGAGTTGAATTCAACCTTAACTTTCTGCATAATTTTGAAATATTATGTTTCTCTTTTACTGTTTTGCAACTCTCATCAGCGGGCAAAGATTTTCTTTTTGCTAGAGATGCCTAGATTTTATATTTCATTCCAATTTCATTCAAGTATATGTATGAGTGATCATGTTCATTCAATGATATTATTGAGAGTTTGTAATAAGTTTTGAATCGGCAATAAATTTTATTGTGCATGGAATGCAGGTATCAGCTGTTTTTCAAACTGTTCAGATTTGTGGTCTAATGTTGGAAAGACATATAATTGATGAATTTTCACCAGAATCCAATGATAAAGAAAATCCTGGAAATATTATCCATTCACTAATAATAATTCTTTTTATTCACACAAGCACAAATATTAAATGTTGTATTTCTGCAATTAAACAACTTGCTGTCAATCCATGAACACACAATTTGATGTTATCAACTCTATTCTTATTATTCTATATTAAAATTGAATCACAAGGTGTTATTCTTTCTTCAAGAATAACTTAATCATTTCCGAGAAGTAGTGGAATGTATTATTACTTGTTGGATGGCCCTCGTATTCATGTCCTAAATTAGCCCATTTGTACTCATGTTCACACGTATTATTTGTTCTGCTGGAATGAGTCTTCCATTGTAATGTGCTCATCCTTTGGTTTGTTGTCAAGGATTCCTTGATCCTTTCTTTTCAGGAGCTTCCGCTTTTTTCCTGCTTTGTTGGCTCTCTAAGCGTCAAATTTCCTTCACTTTAGTTCCCATACCATATTATACAGATTGAAGAAATTATTCAATACAGACTGCTCTTTCTGTTGTGGTGAAATGATAACACGACTTGTGCGTAATACCAGGAGATCACAGATGGAGCGCAATTCAATGGACCTTAGAGAGGGGTTGATTGATAGTGGAGTGATTGAGATTGCGGTGAATATACATGCAGTATTGGAATCAATCACCAATAAATTTTCAAAAGAAGCTGTAATAGATATGATCCCAGAAGTTATCTCACTGCTGAATAAATATGATGCCGCAATCAAGGTGAATGAAGATTTGAAGGCTGGTTTGGTGAGAATTGCAGCTGAAAATGATTCTTTAGGAAAATTACTCGCACAAGAGAAGAGGGGCAGATTGAATGAGTTGAACGATTCGCTGTGTAATGAGGAGAAGGCTGATGCGGAGATAGAGCAGTTGAGAGTAAAGCTCAAAGAATTGAAGACTTCTGCTAATGAATTAAGGATTGAGCTCAGTTCAAGGGATGCAATTATTAATCTTTTACAAAATGATGCACAGCAGACAGCGGATAACATTCTAAAATTGGAAACCGAAATTGAATTATTGAAGAAATGCAGAGCTTCCCCAGTGGATTTTACAACCCCAAGGTCGACCTGTAAATCTCCTCGGTTTCCTGGTGGCAGTGCGATAGAGACGTCGAACGGTTTTTCGGCCCTTGATGCTGAGGAGACTGAGTCACTTACTTTGAAAATGGCAGCGAGACATAAGCATACAATCAAAGTAAGAGCCCAGGTGCATAGAGGAGCGAGCAATACACCTGCTGACAAGAGGAAATCAAGTAGGTGTGTCACTAAATCAGCATCTTCATCATCTACGGATTCAGCAAAGAATAAGATCGTGATACTGGCTGATAGTCAAGGTAGAGATGTGTTTAAATACCTTGGTTGCATGTCTGACTACTTCGACGTTTTTGTCTATACTTTGCCGGGAGCAAAACTCAAACATGTCATTGCAAATGGAACTCAGTTTATAAAGGATTTGACTAAATCTGATTATGTGTTGGTGATGGCTGGATCCAATGATTTTGGAAACAATGAGCCAGGTCATCTAACTATCCATCAAGCAATGGATAAGATTTTGTCCTCGAGCTTCAACACTAACATAATTGTAAGTGCGATACCCAGCAGATACAATAGACCTCAATTCAACGATGACATACATTTTGCAAACATATGTATCTTGGGTAGAATATCGTCTTACTATGGGGCATCAAAAGTGATTTATACAGAGGTCAATAGGGACATGCAGAGACACCATTTCACAAAAAAGGGCTTACATTACTCGAAGAATGGTAAGCGTTTCATGGGAAAGATTTTATGTGACCTTGTGACTAGCGATAGTGGAATTATTGCTAATTGCATGACCAGAAGAACGACTGCTGAAAAATACGTTCATTCTAAACGAATGGAGATTAATGACGATGTTGATGCGATAACCATTGACGACTATTCATTGACTTCATCACCGGCGCCGTTGATTGGTCAGTCTCATACGACTTGGCATGGAGGAGCAGCTTCAAACGTGCGACATCTCACAAACGCAGACGAGACACTTCACCAACTGGACGAAAATGGAATTGCCCTGGATGCAATAAATTCTGATGACAATCTGCATGATACCTCACAATTCAACAACTGACAATATCATACTTCACCATTTAGTAATAACAGTTTTTCCTCAGTTAATGTAGAAAATAACAACGTTCAACATCCCACATGTTTTTCTCCCATTTTACAAAATTCATGTCCTCAATCACCAATACTTTCCCGGCACAGAGAAAAGAGTAGTTTTTTAGAGGTAATTTCCATGCTCAACCGAACTCTATAAACAGAAGCATACAAATCAGTAACTTTCATCAACCATTCTATATTAATGGAGATCACTGTTCTGCACTCTCAGTATTCTTTTGCAATGTACAGAGCTTAAGCAATAAAGTACAAGAAATCAATGTGATAAATAGTACAAATAGACATGATATTCTTTGCTTGACGAAGCATTGGTTGAAAAAAGATCTTTTAAGTCTAGTCAAAATAGATGGTTTTGTAATGACCTCTGCCTTCTGCCGAGTGAATTCTAAAAATGGTGGTGTAGCTATTTTTATTGCTGACAGATGTGTAAATAATTTCAAAGAAATCGATGTATCTTGTCACGTGGTAATTTGAAACCACCAAATATTTCTAAATGAGCCAATAAAATGTAATAGAACTATAAAATTGGAAAGAAGGTTAGACCTATCTAAAGAGTAAATCAACTCCAATCAAGTATTATTAGTGATTAGGAGTAATAGCATTATCAACAACGATAAGAAAATATGTATTATTGTGATTTAATAATTATGAGAACTCATTGGTAAGATCAAAAAATTATAAAGCGGCATAATTATTATTGGCGGATTACAAAAATAAAAAATAAAATAAAATGCATGAACATTGAGGTTAGAGTTACTTGTTTACGTTTTGAAAAGAATTAGTCGATCTTGGATAAATCGATAATTATCCGAACCAATACTGAATGAATCAGCTGATTATTCGATCAACCCATATGACCGGTTGAATCATATAAAATTCACTCATAAAGGATATATTATGTATACTAAAGGAAGTCGATGTGTAGAAATACAAATAACTATTATTTCTGTACAAATATTTATTATAATCTAAAAAAGCATGATAAATCAAGAGTATAAAAAACTCATATAAAAACTAAATGTATTATCTATTAAAATCGTGTGTTACGATTTATTTATAAATTCAATTTAAGATAAATACCCCATATATCTGTATAAAAACTTCTTTTATTAAATTTTTTCTATTATAAAGCCGAGGAAGCCCTGATTCCCAAGGCAACCAATTGTATTGAGTCTATCAAATTGAGGGCCAATCAGAGAGTAGCTTATAGAATTATTCTAGGAAGAAGCAAATTTTTCTGAAAACCTCTTTCTTCTGGCTTAAGATCCCAACCCGAGAGGATGCACATGGAGTTTAGGGTCTTTTCTTATTCCTTTTAAAAAATTTTTTAACGAATTATTAAGCCAAACCCTTTTTTAAATGTAATGTATGTTTGTTGAATGTTAATTGTTTGTGAACTCAGTGCTGTCAAGGAGTTCGTAATTGTAAAGATTCCCATAAAAATAGCTTTAATTCGAAAGAAACTTATAAAAATCTGGACCACACGTTAGCCCAGCAGTGACGAAAAGGAGCCTACCTAATTAATTATTGGAAATAATTAATTCAATCCACGAGAACATCCAGAACTTCAGTCAGTGAGTGATAAGTCAAACCAAATGAGCTCATTTGTCTACGTTCAGTGGGGTAATAATTAATAAAAAAGCGCTATTCCAATTAATTAGAGTTAAAATAAAAAGTCACCACGTGTTGAACAATATCACATAGTTCACAAGAACATCTTATAAATTTATTTATTATATGTAGGAAGCTTACTTCCATGCACTGCCCGAATTCATATTAAAAGCCCTGAGATCTCATGTTCGAATATTAATTTATTAAATATTAATTTTGTTTATTGAACAAAATAGACCATATCAAACTTATAGACCGAACAGGTTTTTATCTGCAGAATTTTATATTGATTGGAAGTCTAAGTACCAGTATTAAATATAATATATTTATGAATTTGAAATTCATTATTGTGAATATTAGCAAAGCCTGTGATAATTACTCAGATTTTAAAAGTAGATTATTTAAGTGAATCACAGATTTATTGAATATTTTATGCATATCTGCTTTATGGGAATATATTTTGTGTTTTATGTCAGCATACAAATCATAGAAATTTATTTTATCCTAGTTCATCTCGTGTTATATAGTTTGAGCTGTTTTAATATCACCAAATATTTAGCAGCATTTAAAATTATTGAATCAAATAATATTAACCTTATTCAAAGCACTCCATATTTATCATCCTTTGATGATATTCAGTTTATCAGCCAGAACAAGCATATTAAGAAATTATAGAAATAAGGTTCCAGTTATATCATATAAGGATCCAGAGAGCTTCAAGAACTGGCGTTGTAAGTTCTAAGGAATTTTGAAAGGGTATATTGGTGAATACTTGTACTCACGACGAGCGTTTTAAGAATCAACTAGAAACAACTATAGTTGATCCTGATTATTCTCTAGTGGTACATGGTTACTGATAATCAGTCATCAAATATTCTTTTAATTTCCTTACTGGTATTCTTCAAGAACTTCATAGAAGCAGCGGTAAGAATTATCAATACCTGGTCCTTGAACCTTATGGTGATTATTTGTACTTATAAAATTCATGTTTCTACCACTGAGCTAGAGCTGAGGTTTGAACCCAGTAATTTTGCGAGCCGGAAGGCCTTAATTTTTTGTGAATTTATTCGCAAAAGAGGGAATTTAGAGACTGCTCTTGTAAATACCAGAAACATCGTATTATCTGTGAAGGAATTGCAATCTACAACTTTTCACAATAGCTTCATAACGTGGGACTCTATCATAAGAGATAACCCCCCCAGGAGCACAACTTCACACAATGGCACCCAACCAGTGGAGCATGAGGAAAAGCTTACCTACTCAATCTTACTATCAATGATTAATGAAATTATTGATAAAACTGAAAGCTGCAAGAAACATAATCTGAAGTTGTTTCGACAAGATATATCTGATGATCTATTGTAAGTTTCTGGCTAAAATAATTGAGTTGCTCTTCAAATTAAAATTTTTCAAGCTGCATAAATACAGACAAACTGTATCACACGAGTTTGATAACATAATTCTCATAATAGAGAAAATTGGATGGAAATTTCCATAAAAGTTATAGTAAAAATTTTGATTTTGATCTTTGAATCTAGACATTGTATGCTGACCAGGGTTATAGGTTATTTGAGGCATTATAATACTATCGTTATTCAGGAGGATAAGACCCTAATTAAAATTTTAAGAACTATATTAGTGTAATTTGTAAGCCATATCTGTCTATGTTGATAAGCGTACCTGTAGCACTAGAAGGTCTTTTTGTAATATATGTATATGACACTTGAAACTTCAACACAACACAATTTTATCCAGAATAGGCACTATCACTGAATCCATTTTAATATTCCTGAGACTTGGCAACACACTTGGCTATTTACTCGAAGTATTCAATAATAACGTCACCATGAACCAGTCGTCGGCTAACTCGCAAATTTCCTACTTCAGCGAACATCCCCAAAACTATGTAGCCACGACACCGGCAAATCAACAGCCCCAGGACAATGCAGCGGAGACCCCACGAGAGAGAGAGGGAGGCAGCATATGCTCCATCAATTTCGACCCGCAAAACTTGGCCCAATTGTCTTCTACGAAGATCGATAACGCCGTCGATGCGAGTAATTCCGATGAGAGTCCGACTGAGGGAGTGAGGGCGTCCAACCCGGTACCGGCGTCTTCGCAGATCGCTCCAAGCGTCGCCGAGGGAACAGAGAGTGCCGCCACCAAATCGCCATCCAACGTGACTAGTCAACCGCCATCCGCCACCAACCTGGAAAAACGCAATACAACATTAGACTCTTCAGTCGGTTACATTACCAATCTTATGGCAAATGATTCTACAAACGAACTCAAACTCATGCTCAGTCAAATCTTAGCAAGACAGGACAATGCAGCGAAGGCAAACCGGGAAGCTATGCAGAAAAATAGTGAAACTATCACTGAAAATATTACCAAGACTGTACAAGAAGGTATTAAAACCATGGATGCAAAATTTTCTAGCTTCAGGGAGGAAGTGAGAAATATAATAGATACAAAAATAGATACTCAATCTGCAGTTATCAAAAAGCTAGAAACTCGTCTAGATGATGTCACCTGTCAAATAAATGAACGGTTGGATGACGTACCAAAGGAAGTTGAAAAACAGGTGGACGTATTGGGTAAGGAGCTGGGCACCGCTATCATGGGAACGGTCATGGGAAAGGTGTTAGAAAATAAGGGCGAGATAGAGTCGAAAGTGGAGGAAAATAATAAGAAAATAGTAGAAATAGTCAAGGAACAAAGTAACGTGCAGGCATGTATGGCAAATTTAGCGGAGGAGGGGGCAAAATCAAGTGAGAGATATGGCATGTTGGAGAATGCTATAGGCGGACAGCAGTTGAAGCTAACCGGATTGTATGATGAAGTGAATACACATAAGAAAATTATGAATGATAAATGGACCGCAAGTGAAGAAAGAGTCTCCAGACTAGCGACATCCATGGAAAATATTCCAGCCAGCAGAATACATTATATACCGATTGAACCAGTAAATAGCACTCAACCTTTCCAAAATCTTGGAAAATTTGATAATTCCTACCGTCACATGCAACCCAAACCATTTGTGGACCAAATAAGAGCCGTTCAAGAACTGACACCCACCTCTTGGTTAGTATGGCGTTTCCAATTATCCAGTCTACTACTCGGCGAGCCGCTGATGTTTTTCCAGAGCCGGATGCGAGATATCAACAGCCTGGAGGACTTCATCTCCCAGTTCCTGCAACAGTATTGGAGTAAATGTAAACAGATGGACGCATTGTCAGAAATTATTTTATGCACTTACGATAGTAGAAATAGACAATCCTACACTGATTTTATAACAGATCTGATGAGCAGAAACGATCAGTTAGACGAATCTCTAACTGATTCATCACTGATCCACATCTTATCAAAAAAGCTTCCTTTCAATGTTCGTATGACACTGGCAGTATCTTCGATTTCCAGTTGTGAAGAACTGATAGAACATTTACATTCTATCCAATCAGCTACGTCTGAGCCAAACCACTTAAATAATCGAGCAAAAAATTTTAATCAACAAAATAATCATTTCAGAAAAAATTATAATAGTGAAAACTATATTGCAAACGCTGGAGCAAATGCGCAAAGTGCAAAGTACACTGAAAATAATAACAGAGTTCAATCATTTGATAATAATTATAGAAATAAGTTTCAATACCGAAACAGTAAACAGCATCACAAAGAGGCATATTATGATAACAGAGATCACTGGAATAGAAATAATAAACGGAAAATAACCTTCACAAAACAGGACGAAAATAAACAAAATCATAACCAAACAAATACATCTTATACAATAGCACATACAACAAGGACAACACAAAATCAACATGCAAATGACCCACCACCAGACACACAGGAGCCCATACAAGACAGCCTACCACACAAAACCGCCGCCCGCCATGCACTTGAAACGCCCTGTAAACATCAATCCCTCTTGAGCCTTATATTTCCCACTGAAGAACCATCACCGCAGGAAGAGCAACCCGCCACCGAGGAACACCAGGTTACAGTAGAGGAATTATGTAATATGGAGCCCACATGCGATGAACTCGTTTTGAACGCCACACCCGCGCATCAAAGGACCACCACCAAGCATCCGCGCACAGGACTTATGCACCCCGAGGAACCCAGGATGGAGGAACAAAAGGATGACACCAGGGAGTACCGGGGAGGACAACATTCGGGATACAAGAAGCATACACCGTAAGGCCCGGAGACGGAAACGCCCGAGGCAGACACCCGGACGACCGACTGCATGACCGACTACAGGAGAAAAGAGGCATGCACCGCAAGGCCAGGAGGCGGAAAGTCAAGCGGAAGAAAAAGAAGTACCGCGCGCGACGATGGAAGCCGCATGCACGTTTCAAACGCCCGAGGAGGACACCGGACCGAAACCAGGATGGAGGACCGGAGATCGACGGCATGCATCCGCGGCACATCCGCTTTAAAGCAGAAGATCAGCGATGTGACCGGCAAAATGGACATAATAAATGGAATGAAACTGGAGCTACTGGAAGGACTAATATGGATTCATACAGGGATAAAAACGGAACTGAAAGGAAAACTACGATTGAAACATGCATGGATGATAATAATAAAGTGGACTATTTATGGAGGTTGATAAAGGATGGAAAGTGTTTAATAAGATTAAAAGAAATAAGAAATTATAATAAGAGAGTGAAAGTACCTGACTATTACATGTTGAGAGATTATATTGTTAAAGAAATGATAAATGTTCTGATATATTATATACTATTTGTTATGGCTGTGATATGGATAAAAGACTGTGTTGTGGATAGGATGAAAAATATTGTATTATTATTACTAAATGAAACTACTATTGATGAGTGGAAAGGTTATGTTGTGAGAAACACGATAAATGCATTGATTTATTTTGTGAGTATTATTATATTTATGGCTGCAATATCAATTGAGGAAAATATCATTAAAGTATTGATGAATGAGGGCGTGTCTTATGTTGAGAGAATCAGTTCTAAAATTTTCAAAGCTAATCTGAAACTCAGAACGATTCAAAATACACCAAGTAAATACTCTAGGCTAGCCAGGATAAGAGAGCTGATGGAGAACCGGTCGTCAAAACCGCCAGATTATTTACAGAATCAAAAGAAAATATTTCTAATCTCAAACCGTATTATCGAGACAATAAGCGATAAGAATATAAACAATAATATTTGGATTCATGGATCTACCTGTCAACAAATACGTACCAAACAAACACCAGGCAACACACTTATTTCGCAGACAAGTATCCACTTCGAACAACAACACCTGAAAATAAAGAAATGAAAAATTTAGAAACCATTTTTTTTTAACACCTTTCTTATTGATGAAACAAGAGAATAAATAACTTCTAATGTTAAAAAGCCAACTTACCTTCATGTAGCAGGAAGAAACATCAAGATGGCGACAAGTGACAAGCCGAAGCCAACGTAAACCAGCTGTACACTACGAAAACCAGAATAGTCAATGCCTATTAAATCATCAAAGTTGATACCCCGAATAAGAAGATCAAGTGTCATATAAATGTGAATTGCATGTAGAGATATTATAGAAATATTATATTATTATTATTTATGTATAAACTATTAAGAAAATCATTAAAATTATCCGCCAAATGATCAAACCGCATAGTTACCACCAAAAGCATTAATCCCAAGTCTCAATGTATTAGAGGAATAAGAAGTTCTTGTTGATAAAACCTACCAAAGATTATCTTTAAAAATATCCATTACATGAAAACAAAGCCCAATTTCTGCAAGAGAATGAAATGAAAATGTACAAGTCACTGTTCTATGTTGAGGGAGAAAATATGTTATACTCTGCAAGTCGGAGAATTATCAGTTTGTTAGGTTGGCAATGATTTTGCACCAACATTCAAACGTGCTTCTGGCCTGAGGGCAGAGCGTGGATTAGAAAAAAGATTTATATTATGTATGGAGGAGGAGATAGTTTATATTGTGTATTGTGTGTAGAAGGAGATTGGCCGATGTAAGGCGTATGTATTTGAATTGAATTTATTTATTGTTGTATATGTTGTTGAATTGTTAGGAGGTAGGATTCTCAGTAGAGTTATTAGCAGACTTTGTAACATGTATGATTTCTGATCCAAAACCACTGGATCATAAAATTTATATTATATTCTCGAATTGTCGTTTTAAATCAGAAATCAGAGGGCGTTTTGTGTCACGTGGTAATTTGAAACCACCAAATATTTCTAAATGAGCCAATAAAATGTAATAGAACTATAAAATTGGAAAGAAGGTTAGACCTATCTAAAGAGTAAATCAACTCCAATCAAGTATTATTAGTGATTAGGAGTAATAGCATTATCAACAACGATAAGAAAATATGTATTATTGTGATTTAATAATTATGAGAACTCATTGGTAAGATCAAAAAATTATAAAGCGGCATAATTATTATTGGCGGATTACAAAAATAAAATAAAATAAAATGCATGAACATTGAGGTTAGAGTTACTTGTTTACGTTTTGAAAAGAATTAGTCGATCTTGGATAAATCGATAATTATCCGAACCAATACTGAATGAATCAGCTGATTATTCGATCAACCCATATGACCGGTTGAATCATATAAAATTCACTCATAAAGGATATATTATGTATACTAAAGGAAGTCGATGTGTAGAAATACAAATAACTATTATTTCTGTACAAATATTTATTATAATCTAAAAAAGCATGATAAATCAAGAGTATAAAAAACTCATATAAAAACTAAATGTATTATCTATTAAAATCGTGTGTTACGATTTATTTATGAATTCAATTTAAGATAAATACCCCATATATCTGTATAAAAACTTCTTTTATTAAATTTTTTCTATTATAAAGCCGAGGAAGCCCTGATTCCCAAGGCAACCAATTGTATTGAGTCTATTAAATTGAGGGCCAATCAGAGAGTAGCTTATAGAATTATTCTAGGAAGAAGCAAATTTTTCTGAAAACCTCTTTCTTCTGGCTTAAGATCCCAACCCGAGAGGATGCACATGGAGTTTAGGGTCTTTTCTTATTCCTTTTAAAAATTTTTTAACGAATTATTAAGCCAAACCCTTTTTTAAATGTAATGTATGTTTGTTGAATGTTAATTGTTTGTGAACTCAGTGCTGTCAAGGAGTTCGTAATTGTAAAGATTCCCATAAAAATAGCTTTAATTCGAAAGAAACTTATAAAAATCTGGACCACACGTTAGCCCAGCAGTGACGAAAAGGAGCCTACCTAATTAATTATTGGAAATAATTAATTCAATCCACGAGAACATCCAGAACTTCAGTCAGTGAGTGATAAGTCAAACCAAATGAGCTCATTTGTCTACGTTCAGTGGGGTAATAATTAATAAAAAAGCGCTATTCCAATTAATTAGAGTTAAAATAAAAAGTCACCACGTGTTGAACAATATCACATAGTTCACAAGAACATTTTATAAATTTATTTATTATATGTAGGAAGCTTACTTCCATGCACTGCCCGAATTCATATTAAAAGCCCTGAGATCTCATGTTCGAATATTAATTTATTAAATATTAATTTTGTTTATTGAACAAAATAGACCATATCAAACTTATAGACCGAACAGGTTTTTATCTGCAGAATTTTATATTGATTGGAAGTCTAAGTACCAGTATTAAATATAATATATTTATGAATTTGAAATTCATTATTGTGAATATTAGCAAAGCCTGTGATAATTACTCAGATTTTAAAAGTAGATTATTTAAGTGAATCACAGATTTATTGAATATTTTATGCATATCTGCTTTATGGGAATATATTTTGTGTTTTATGTCAGCATACAAATCATAGAAATTTATTTTATCCTAGTTCATCTCGTGTTATATAGTTTGAGCTGTTTTAATATCACCAAATATTTAGCAGCATTTAAAATTATTGAATCAAATAATATTAACCTTATTCAAAGCACTCCATATTTATCATCCTTTGATGATATTCAGTTTATCAGCCAGAACAAGCATATTAAGAAATTATAGAAATAAGGTTCCAGTTATATCATATAAGGATCCAGAGAGCTTCAAGAACTGGCGTTGTAAGTTCTAAGGAATTTTGAAAGGGTATATTGGTGAATACTTGTACTCACGACGAGCGTTTTAAGAATCAACTAGAAACAACTATAGTTGATCCTGATTATTCTCTAGTGGTACATGGTTACTGATAATCAGTCATCAAATATTCTTTTAATTTCCTTACTGGTATTCTTCAAGAACTTCATAGAAGCAGCGGTAAGAATTATCAATACCTGGTCCTTGAACCTTATGGTGATTATTTGTACTTATAAAATTCATGTTTCTACCACTGAGCTAGAGCTGAGGTTTGAACCCAGTAATTTTGCGAGCCGGAAGGCCTTAATTTTTTGTGAATTTATTCGCAAAAGAGGGAATTTAGAGACTGCTCTTGTAAATACCAGAAACATCGTATTATCTGTGAAGGAATTGCAATCTACAACTTTTCACAATAGCTTCATAACGTGGGACTCTATCATAAGAGATAACCCCCCCAGGAGCACAACTTCACAATCTATATAAACAGATGAAATCAACCTTGAGTTTGTTGCTGTTAGGAATAAAAATTTGAAAATAATTGTCATAGCGCTATATAGATCACCAAAAGGTGATCTAGCTCTCTTTTTTAATGCATTAGATAGACTAATTTTATCATTAACTAAATATGTGCATGATCATCACTTCATAATAGGAGGTGATTATAATGTAAACATATTGTCTGTTGATTCTAGAAGAACTGGAGTTGGTGAATTTTCTCAAATCTTATAACCTGTAATATTTAAGTAACTTCGAGCCAACAAGAATGAATTCTTGTTTAGATAATGTAGCAACTGACTTGCATCCTGATTTGTTTGAGGTGGCTGTTGAGCCTGTCATGATAGGAGACCATGATGATGTATGCTTTAATATAAAGTCCAACTTCTTGAACTTAAGTGTGGATAATGCATGTAAAAGCTTGAAAGCCGGTAAGTCCTACAGTTTTGGAGCAATAACTACGGAGGGAACCAATCATCTGCGTTCTCAACTCTCTGGTAGGGATTGGTCTAGTATTCTCATTCACAAATCAGCTGAAGACAATTTTCAACCTTTTTTCAATACATTTTATGAGTTTTTCAAGTGTTCTTCTCCTTTGAAAAGTGGGAAGCCCAACAATGACAAAATTAGTAACATGAAACTATCGCCTGCTTTAAGTGGTCTGAGGAATGCGTTACTCATCGCTTACAATAAATACAAGAATTTTGGGTCGGAAAATGGAAAATTTAATTATCGGAATTTAAGGAGAATCTATAGATCTGAATTGAAAGCATCTAAACTGAATACCAATGTTAGGTTTATTGAGTCGGCAAGCAATAAATGCTCAGCTGCTTGGAAAATCATTAGAAAAAGTTCAAATCCATATCAACAATGGAAAACATCAGTCTCTCCAGATGCGTTCAATAAATATTTTTTAGAAACAATAGAGAAGATTAACATTAGTATTACCGTATCAGAAATATCAGCAACCAACTTTTTGGAGTTTTCCCCTAGATCTGTTTCAAGATTTGAGTTAAGAGAGGTATCAGTTGAGCAGGTTCTTGCCATTGTTTCGAAAATGAAATCTACAACTAGTAATGATATCTATAATATATCTAGCTCATTGATTAAAAAAGTTATTCATTAAATTGCGGACCCCTTAACATCATGTTTTAATGCTTGTATGAATGAGTCAGTCTTTCCGGCAGTTCTCAAACATTCTAGAACTGTGCCCATCTATAAAAAAGGTTGCAAGGATCAACCTGAGAATTTTAGACCAATATCTATCCCTCCAATATTTAGCAAAATTTTTGAATACATAATTGGGACTCAACTCTATGAATATTTGGAGAGTAATGGCCTACTCTCAGATACCCAGTTCGGTTATAGGGCGGGCAGATCAACTATTGACGCGGTTAGCTCCATTGTCGAAGATATTATGGACTGCTTCAATTCTAAACGTTATGCAGGCCTAGTGCTATATGACTTAAGTAAAGCATACGATGTTGTAAGCCATGACATTTTGCTGAAAAAATTGCATCATCTAGGCGTGCATGGAAAGTCCCTCAAGGTCATAAAGTCGCATTTGAGTGAGCGTAAACAAACTGTCAATGTCAATAAAGAATTTTCCAAGCTTTGCCATGTACCTCAGGGAGTACCACAAGGTTCAATATTAGGACCATTGCTATTTCTTGTTATGATGAATGATGCAGGTCTCAGCACTGATTCAAGAATAGTTTGCTATGCAGATGACACCACCATTCTCTCGACCGATTCTGACATTGCAACTCTGAAAGAAAAGATGTCTACTTGTCAAGAACAAGTGAGCCTATGGTTCAGGGCAAATAACTTGCTTCTCAATAGTGGAAAGACACAAGAAATGATCTTAGGTTTGAGACAAGTGGATGAGAGGAATGTGAAGAGTGTGAAGATTCTTGGTATACACCTCGACCAAAGACTAACATGGGGCCCTCATATTGATTATGTATGTTCTAAGCTGAACCGAGTTTTGTATCTCCTACGAAGATTGAAGGAATGTGTTCCTAAAGATTACCTTCGGATGACATACTTTGCTTTCTTTCAAAGTACTTTTTCGTATGGTCTCTCTCTATGGGGGTGTTCTCCTGATACTCATAAAATCCTACTGCTTCAAAAGAAGGCAATAAAAACTATTTCCAATGCTGACTACTTGGAGCACTGCAAGCCATTGTTCATCAATCAAGGGATAATGACTGTTTATAGCTTGTTTGTTCTCATGTTGGCCGTGAATGTAAAGAAAAATATGAATGAGTTTATATGTAGGGAAAATATTCACCACCATTATACAAGAAATAGGCAACACATTGATGTGCCCTATACCAGACTTAATAGAGTTCAGAGAAGTTCGGAGTTGGTTTCTTTAAAAATATTCAACAAGCTACCCATCAATGTGAGAGCTATGACAATAAATGCCTTTAAAAATAGATTAAAAATGCTTCTAACGGAAAATCCTCTTTATTCACTAGCTGAGTATTTTAATATGGATGAAGGGATATTTAACAATTATTTCTGAACATATGTTTATATTTCCTATTGACATTATACTTTAAAGTAATATTATTGTATTATAGTACATAGAATTTGAGGAATTGACGTGATTATTTGTTTAGATCTTAATTTAATTTATGGCTGACGTTTCCAATTGTATATTCTGTATACTTAGAGGAATAAACTTTATTATTATTATTATTATTTGTTTAGGCTGAGTGAGACGAAGATTCAAGATGTCAATTATATTTTGAATGACAATGAACTCTTCAGAACCACCTTCACCTTTCCTGCACAACCTGGACAACCTCCAAATATTGGATATACTCTGGAAATCGGAGAGCCTCATCCCGGTATGACGTCAGATGAAGACAAAGAAGGCAGAAGATTTCAAACGTTGATAAGGTGAAGATCACATAAAAGTTAGAATGGATTCTCAACAATATTTTGATAACATTAGTAGATGGGAAATTGAGAAAAAATCAAATGATTGAAGTTATTGTAAGTTTATCTGTTTGTTGAATAGCTGCAGTGGACTCTATCAGTGTAAGCTACCTTATTAAGGTTGAAATTCCTGAATAATTGATCAAGAGATTGATTTTGCAATAACTTTTGTTTTATGTTGATTGATAGTCACTGTATCCACCAGCTGGTGGATCAGAATAAAGTAATGTTCACACCAAAATCTGTAGCTCTGCAGAGTCTGTGAATGAATTTTTTTTTTCAATTTGTTGCTGGACCTAACAATGCAGGTGTTCACACCAACATTCTGCTATCTGCCGGCTGACATTCCAAGAAAACTCTGCTCACATGCAGATTTTTTCAAATTGCTTTAGGAACGATTTTCTCCAGTCATCTAGCAGATATTTCTGATTAAAGATCTACCAACAAAAACTCAAATCCAGTAAAAATGATAATAGTCCAGTCAAATGGTCATTTTTTGGGAAACAACCCCAAAAGAATTTTTCCCAATGGTTCTACTGGGTCCGGCAGTCAAACCTGACGGTTTTTAAGTGGGGATAGGTGGTGGTGGGGGTGACTGGGCGGGTGGGGATGGGCGCCATCTTGTTCACCTTGAGTGGAAGTTCATTAGTTCAGTAACAATAAAGCGTTGGACCGCTGAACATCGTGCGTTTGTAGTCGAGACGTTTTTTAGAAATAATGATTCTGTGATTCTAACGCAAAGGAGTTTCCGTATATGGTTTAACATTCCCCCTCGTGGTGCGATCCCGGCACGAAACACAATTCTTCTGTGGGTTCGGAACTTTCAGAACACTGCGTTTGGAACCACAAGAAGGAGAGGAGGATCACCTCGAACGGTAAGAACTCCTGCTAACGTTGAGGCTGTTCGACATGCTTTTGAACGGAGCCCTCATCGCTCTGCCATTCGTCACGCCCAAGCTCTTCGGATCTCTGACCGGTCTGTGAGACGTATTCTTCATGACGACTTGAGCTTCCACCCTTACAAGATTGCTATTGTTCAAGAGTTACAAGCAGGAGATTTTGGTAGAAGGTTGAATTTTGCTGAAACCATGTTAAGAAAGATTGAGGAAGACCCTGGAATCATTGTTTTGACTTCAGACGAAGCTCATTTCCACCTTAATGGATGTGTTAATAAACAAAATTTCCGTTATTGGGCCCCAAATAACCCACGGGAACTTCATCAGCGGCCTCTTCACTGTGAAAAAGTAACTGTCTGGGCTGCAATGTGTAGGTCAACAGTTATAGGGCCTTATTTTTTTGAAGAGGGTGGCCATACAGTGACAGTGAACTCAGAGCGTTATGTTGCCATGATCCGTGACTTTCTCATTCCTGAGTTACGTCGCCACCGCATACCTCTCAGGAGGGTATGGTTTCAGCAGGACGGAGCTACTGCCCATACCTCGCGGGCCTCCATGGCTCAACTCAGAGGATTTTTCCCAGGCAAGCTGATCTCGCTCAGGGGTGACATTGAATGGCCAGCACGTTCTCCCGACTTGTCCCCTTGTGACTTTTATCTGTGGGGGTATCTCAAGGGAAGAATGTATGTTGACAAGCCAAGAAATTTGGATCAACTGAAGGAGAATATTCGGCGAGAACTTCGTGAGATCCCGCGGCAAACGTTGGAGAGAGTCATGACGAACTTTTCCAAGAGACTCGTACAGTGTACAGAAAATGGTGGTCAACATTTAAATGACGTAATTTTTGCGCCGTAAGCTATTTTTCAATTTTTTTTAATACTAAATGTAATTTCCAATTCTCCTCTTTACAATAAAAAAAAATATTTAAATATATCTCAACAGCTTTTTAATTTATCCAATATCAAAAACCGTCAGGTTTGACTGCCGGACCCATTATATTATGTATTTTTGGGCGCTGAATTCAAATCTTGAATTTTCTGACACACCAGAGGGTGGCTTCACCAAAAACCCCAACAATTTTGGAATTTTTTCCATTTAATCTCGAAAACTTCGAGTTTTAGATAAGAATCATCCCCTACAAGATTGAAGACAATAAAATTCCCAATAAGTTGAGTGGCTGCTCAGTATTCTATCATTTTTTGTTATGGAGCTACAAATTTTCAAAAAAGGGTATTTTTTATGGGGTTTTCAAAACAGCTTGGATATTTTTCCAGTAAAGATAAAAACCACACATCACGTGAAGGAACAATAATTGATTCTGAACAGGATTCCTCAAACATTTTCGAACTTGGTAAAGGTGGGGGGGGGAATACACCCAAAATAGAAAATCATGTTCTACAGCTGAAATAGAAATTCTTCATTATAATACCTTCTCAATGCCTTCCTAATGAAAATGATATACATATTTGGGCTAAAATCATCTAACAAGGGCTATTTTCTATGAGAATCACCCGTTAGAAACATCTGATTTCAGTATTTCCTAGTGGGGAGTACATCATAAGGATACGTCATTTACCGGTATAACTTTTGACAGAACTATCAGATTTCCTCGTACTACGTCAAGGCGATTCGAAATCATGTATCATAACTGGTATTTGATGGAAAAATCAAATAATCCTCCTTTAGTGTATTCTAGCCCATATTTGAATACAGAGAAAAATTGCCATTTCTGTATTGAAGACTGTGTATCTCGGTAAATCGATATGATAAAAGATTATACTTGGTCTTGATTTGAAGAACAGAATCTCCTCTTCCATGTGAGGTTAATGAATTTTGTAAAAATATAAAAGTGAAGTGAGATATGTCTGTTTCAAAAAATAAATTTTTCACAGTCTCGATAGTTTTTCGATGATAAACAGTGATGCAAGATGGATTTAAGGCAACGCAGCTTATAGAGCATGTGATTCTCTTCCATTTGAGACCAATCGCACGTTTCTATCATGTATCTTAATCGTTCAAATATTCCTCCTTTAGTGTATTTTAGCCCATACTTGAAGGCAATTGAAAATCATGTATCATTACTAAAATTTGATGAAATAATCAAATATTCCTCTTTTACTGTATTTAAGTATGGGCTAAAATATACTAAAGGATGAATATTTGATTTTTTCATCAACTTTTAGTTATGATATGCTTTTTATTCGCCTTCAAGTATGGGCTAAATACACTAAAGGAGGAATATTTGATTTTTCCATCGAATTTCAGTTATGATACATGATTTTGAATCGCCTTGACAAGCTAAGAAGAATGAGCTCTAGTACAAGGAGATCTTATCATTCTGTCAAAAGTTATGATTGTTTCAAGTTCTGATCATTGATGTATCCTTATGACGCACCCTCCCACCCCCCAAAAATTGAAATACTGAAATTAAATGTTTCTAACGGGTGATTCTCATAGAAAATAACCTTTGTGAGATGATTTCAACCAAAATCTGTATTTTTCAGTCAGGAAGGCCTTGAAGAGGTATTATAATGAAGAATTTGTATTTAAGCTGTAGGACATGATTTTCTATTTCGGGTGTAGGCTATTCACCTTCCCAACACTACCAAATTCAAAAATTTTGAAGGAACCCAGTTCAGAATTGATTGTGCTTTCACGTGATGTGTTTTTTATCCATACGAGAAAAATATCCAATTTGTATAGGGTAGAAGTGGTAGTTTTGCATAGTTTTGAAAACCCCTTAAAAAAAACCCATTTTTGGAAAATTCTTAGCTCCGGAACCAAAAATTGTAGAATCCAGCGCAACCACTCGCAACTTATTGTTCCAGCGCAACTTAAGTTCCAGCGCAACTTATTGGTAATTCTATTATCTTTAATTTTGTATAAAATGATTTTTCTCCAAAAACGAATTTTTCGAGATTATATGGAAAAATTTAGAAAAGTCCGAAATGTTGGTGGTATTGGGGTGTTTTGTTTTGGTTTTGGGTGAAGCCGCGCTCTGGTGAGTCAGCAAATTCCAGATTCGAATTCAGCGCCCAAAAATAGTTCATATAGAACCGTCGAGAAAGATTCTTCCGGGGCTGTTTCCTGAAAAACGACAAATTGCAGATTTGGGTTCAGCACCTTGGAATAAATAATTTGACTCGCGTTTGCTTAAAAAAATGAAGAGCGTCTCACTGCCACCACACTCTTGCTTGTGCATCTGGTCGCGATTCCAAGTGTCATATGCTTTAATTTAATTCTATATGACGTCACTTGGTGGCTCCTCCAGTTACTATATACATTGGTGCTAGCAATATGTATTGTAGTGCTGATTCAAAGTATATTATTGTTTGAATGAACAAAAAGAGTCCAGAACCAACTTTTCATGCAAAATTTCTTTGTGCTCGGGTGGCTCAAAAACCTCGTATTCTCAGTTTATTTTCCAGTCTCTAGCTTTTTCCGCCCTATTCAGTCATCCGACAGAGAAATGCGCTAACACCTTGATGATGAATGAAGCTTGAAATTATGTGTTCTCAAAATACAAGGAGCATTGTTGTCAGGTGCACCTGGATATCTATATAAGATGGAGCGCTCTACCTGGTCTCAGTTTGTAGAGCACAAAATTAAGCCCAAAGGGATTCTGAATCAAACATTTGGAAGCGAATGCAAAATTATTTATTAGACTGCAAAAAACCAGAAGCGAATTTCTCTCTACGATTACTAGGTTTGGCGGATATAGCTACGAATTGGAGAATGAATCATAAATACAAGGTTTCGATTCGTCAATTGTATCTAGCACAAGGAAATTTTGCTTGAAAAATTGTCTCCTATGTATCCAAGCAAAATATTGAAAATTCAGGAATTCCATATAATTGCAAGCACACTCACTTTTCCATTTCTATTTTGACTGTACTATGAGAGCCGTGTGTGATGTACTGATGACAATAGTGATATTGTTATGATTATATTTATTGTTCTCCACTACTATTCCTGCTTTGGAACAGCATGTATATGGCATGGCTACTACAGTATTTGTGCGTCTAACTAAAAGTTTTCTATTGTAAAGGTGTAATAAATTGGAGTCAGAGCGTTCTATTCCTCAAAAAGTAAGAAATGACGTGATGAGACCAAAAGTCATTTCCCTACGAAAAGGACTTATCAAGAATGATGTTCTTCCACATGAAATAACTGATTTGGATTCGTACTTTGAAGAAACAGGAAAGAAAATATGGGAATGTAAAGTAAGTTTTTTCATTCAGAACCACATTGTGTGCTTAATATTAACACATAATATGTGAACTAGCATATTTTGCTGGTTCACATAATGCTAACGTCCTCAAGCACATACAGAATGGGTGAAAAGTCCGAGAAGCAGCTTAATATCTCATATACAAAGGCTATTTGACAGTGGGTGTGATTGGGGATCCTACTCAAATTGAAAATACTACTTTACTATGACTTCAAAAATATGGTCCACCATCTTGGATCCGCCATATTGAATGCAACTTTATTTTTTTTAATAAGAAGTTTGTTATGCGATACATGATTCCGATACGAAATTCCCATTATAGAAGATAATCAATACTATTCAAAGCGGAAAGAAGAGAGAAAAGTCCGAGAACGGCTTAATATCTCATATACAAAGGTAATTTGATGTTGGGTGTGATCGGGGATCCTACTCAAATTGAAAATACTACTTCACTATGACTTAAAAAATATGGTCCACAATCTTGGATGGTCCGCCATAGTGAATGCAACTTTTTTTTTAATTAGGAAAGTGGTTAAGTGATACATGATTCCGATACGAAATTTCAAGGAAAAATGAATGGGGAGAACCGCATATCGATATATCAAACCGTTCAGAAGATATTCACATTATTAATCAATATCTTCCATATCAGAAATTAAATACAAAAGTGGTATTGATTAATAATGTGGATATCATCTGAACGGTTTGAGATATCGATGTGCGGTTGTCAACATTCATTTTTTCTTGAAATTTTGTATCAAAATCATGTATTGGATGACCACCTACTTATTAAAAAAAAAAAGAAAGTTGCATTCAATATGGCGTGGATCCAAGATGGCGGACCAGATTTTTGAAGTCATAGTGAAGTAGTATTTTCAATTTGAGAGGGATCCCCAATCACACCCATCATCAAATTACCTTTGTGTATGAGATATTAAGCCGTTCTCGGACTTTTCACTCATTCTGTATGTTATAGGTACTGTGGATCTTACACATGTTTCTGTGAATATCTCATTTGACCAATTGGGTGAATAGACCTTATAAAAGTATTTTTATATCTCTTGATTCTAACCTTGTCACCAGACACAATATTCTGATGAAGACCTGGATAGAACATGTTTTTAAATTTTGCATTCAACTCTCCTCGATGAACGTGATGCTGTTCATTGAGTCTGGAAAGCAATTTTTTGTCATGCTCCTTCCCAACATTACATTGGCTGCATACCAATTGTATGATGAATCATAGCATTGTACTGTTTAAGAGGTCATATTAGGATATTTGTCCAGCAATGGGTTCCTTCATAGCCACCTCTAATACACCTTTATTAGAGGTGGCTATGGTTCTTTGCTCTGTGAATTTGGCCACATTTTATTGGTCAAGTGTTGTATTGGATCATTCCACTATTGATGCCTTTTCATAGGAAAAGTTATAGTTAGGCTAGCTTCACACGCATTCGGTTTCACTCCCTTCGGTTCTTTTTTGGTTCATTACCGAAAACGAATGAGGCTTTCATACATGTCAGGTTTTAATTTGTACGGTTCTAATAAGGTATTTTCTTCTCAAACACAGTTGTGTTTGGATTTTCACATTTCATGCTAGTATATTTAAATATAACAGCTGGTGTTAGATTGTAAGATGTTATTTCTCGAACGACAAAATTTTGAAGTTAATTAAAAATTGTGAATTATTTGAATAGTTGCTTTCTGATTATGTTAACTTTGGATGTTTAAAGAGATTATTTTTTTGAATTGAAAATTTGTTCCTTGTTTTGACACATGGTATATGAGCTTCATCTCTTCTCTTCATTGATGAAATCATGTAATATTCGTGGAAAAAAATAAAAATTCTTCCTGAGATTTAATTCATATCTCTCATATTTTTTCAGCAAACTATTCATTGAGAAAAAAATTTCCCTGTGAACTATGTGACATCACATTTTGTAAGCGGGCTGGCATAGCTCAAATTGATAGTAGCGAGCAGCAATATCGATAAGATAAGATGCCAGCCAGCTATTATTCCGATTCATGCAAGTTTAATATAATAAATATTCCATTTATTACCAACACATTCCATTTCAATACCTTATTATAAATGTAAATGTCAGTCAAGTTATATTTTTAATTATTATCATATCCTCACTCTCGGAAAGATGTTTCCCAAATTATCCCTCAATGTTCATTTAGTCCTCTTACATTGAATGTTTCATTTCTCTCTTCTGCAATAATTTAGGGTGCTTACCCCCCAGATTTTGACTTGCAAAATTTTGAAACAGATAATCACGATATCAGGTTTAAATAAAAACAAAAAAGGCAAGCCTGTGTAAAAGACTTTTTTTTCCTGTTTCTCTAGCAACGAATTCGAATATGATGAAACCTATTCGTGCCGAGAGGGCGTTTGGTGCTACGTATTTTTTGTACCGAAATGCTTTTTGGTACCGAATTGAAACCGAGTCATCGTTCCAAACTTTTCGGAATTTCGAAAACGAACCGAAATCGAAACGAACCGATAGTGTGTGAAAGTAGCCTCTCGCTAGCAACGAATTGAAACCTGATGGAATTTATTAGAGTCAAGTGGGCGTTCGGTTCTATGCGGTTTCTATTCGGTACCGAATTCAAACCGAGTTACCGTTTCACACTTATCTTTTTTGCCGAAAACGAAGCGAACCGAATGATTGTGAAACTAGCCTAATGATCAACACCGTACCATACTTTTGCACAAGATGTTGAATCACATCATCTGCTGATTTGCTTTTTATTGGTATTGCTAGAGCATACTCACTTAGACAAGAAATCACTGTTAGTATAAACTTGTAACCTTTGTTCTGTCGAGATTATGGAATCATTTCAACAAGGTCAGCTCTATAGAGGTCATCAAGACCTTTGACAGTTACCATTCTAGTTGGAAAATTCTAACAAATTTGTCTGTGCAGCTCATCACTTGCTTTGGTACGGTAGCCTTCTCCATATTGTATACGGTACTGTCACAGCCAACTATAGATAGAAGGCCGGAACATGTTCAATATGGCAACGTGTGGTTCAGATCTTCAGACCGACTTTGCTTTATTTGATATGCATAGATTCATCACACCATTAGAAAAATTGTATTTTGTAGAATCATTATTTGTTGTATTACATATTTGTTGTATTTGTATTATTAGGTTGGCAGGACTGTTTCTGCCTGTTACACGGTTCCGAGTTACAGTGCCTTTGTTTTTTCATTTTGCGAAATTAATCTACCCATCTCGTCATTTTCATGAGTCTTATGTGAATGGTGAATGCGTATGTGTATGTGTGATGCTTTGGTGTTCATACTGATTTCAGTTTTAATATTGTAATCATCTGTTCTTCTGTTACGTTACGGTTAACCTCAAAATTGTTATACTGCCGGCTCTCAAAAGATCAGGTGTTGCAGGCAGGCAATTTCCTGTGAAATAACGGGAACGGTGTTTACGTCTGTCAAAATCTGGGCTATTGGGATTCGGGTGTTGTGAACTTATCGCTCCAGATAAGCTTATCGGTACAGTTCCTCGTACTGAGTTAGAGAGCATTCCTTGCTTCTTTGAACGGTTTACTTGCGTCGTTGGTTTCCATAGTAACGGAGCATTGTTTACTTGATCGCTTCCATCAAAAGCAGCTGTTCGGCGGCAGTGGCGCAGACGTGGCGCCAGTTTTTGAAAACTACTTGTGGCTGTGGCTTGTGGCTATATGTCTGAACGGCTGTGATGAGAATCTACGTTTCACCTATTTTAACTTGATTCTCTCCTCCTCTTCCCATATTCCTTTCCTTTTCAGGAGCTTCCATATCTCCCGCTTTGACCGCTCTCTTAGCACTCTCTCTTCCCTTATACTTTCCTTTTACCCTTGTAATGAAAATACTGGGCTAGACATCACATGCTGAATAAGTTGACTGAGTCAATCTAAGAATATACCTCATTATTTCCAAGTCGAATCATATAAAGAAAATTATTATGGATGACATTATATTGGGCCAAACCAACAAAGGAAACCAAAAGATTTTTTATAAAGGGTATTCTTTAAGAAAATGTAATGTCAAGTCTTCTGGGGAAATTGTATGGCGCTGCTTGAAGAAGACATGTAAAGTGACACTAGTTACGGACGAGCTGATCAAGGATATCATTGAGATTAAAAATAATCATTCTCATTCCCCTTCATGCGATCCCCTTACGAGCATGGAAGCGATTTCAAACTGTAATGGGATTTGTTCAACACCAACAAATTACACTTTTATTTCTGATTTAGACCGATATTGCAACAATGACGACAGTCTCATTATTCAGTCTCAAACTACATCTCAAGAATGACTGAAAATGAAAAGCTGAGAAAGGAGATGGATACGTTGCGGGATCAATGGGATGATGCAGCTATAAATACATCTATAGCTAATGATTTACGTGAATTAGACAAAACTTTAAATGTTTGCATTGCGAGTACTCAGACTGAACATTCAATGACGTATTTAAATGAGTATGAAGTTCGGTCTGGAACAGAAAAAGCGACTGGTAGGGGCGTCGTTGATGCTGAGACCCAGATTGGGCTTGATGTTGGAGAGGATCAAACAGGTGAATTTATACAAATAACAGATTCTCAAAGCATCTACACTCAAACAGAATCGTTCTACGGGTTGTCAACTACAAAATGCAGGCCAGATTGTGATGGTTTGTATATCATTCAAATCCGAGAACAAATAATAAGAACATTAAATGAAAATAACAATTCCCTTCATAAAGAGATCGACGATTTGGAAGAGGAGATAATAAAGAATTATGACAGAATCAACGATTTATTGAGAGAATGTGATCAATTGAAGGACACTGTATTGCGCCTTGAAAATCAGATTAGGGAAATAAACACCAAGCAAAGCAGGGATCCTATGAATTCAAACTGTAGACGCCTTTTAACTTGTGACTCTTAGTGAACATTGGCTTCCGTTGAATAATAGCCAAGTATTAAACAAACTAAGTGAATTATAATCTTGCTGCTTTCTACGGTCGCGAAGAGACAGCTCGAGGTGGTGTATGTATTTTAATAAACAATCGTTATAACTTCTCTCGTGTCAAGCTGCTCGAAGATATAAAAGTTTTGTCAGTCGAAAAACTATTCTAGTGCATCGGGATTGAACTTACACTACAAATTGGGTGCAAGTCTTTAGTATGTGTTGCTATCTCACTGTATAGAACACCTGACAGTAATGTTGAAATTTTCTTTCAAAAACTTGAAAGACTATTTGATATAATTAAGAAGGACTCAAGAAATGAGCTTATTCTAATTGGAGGAGACTTCAATGTTGATATCCTAAAAAACACCCCGCAGACAATCGATTTCAAAGATTTAATTGACTCATATGGGCTTGAGTTGTTGTTTGACCGAGTGACAAGGGAAACAACATACTCAGCCACATGCATCGACAACATTATTACAAATACACTCTCATATTAGTTGAAACAATTTATTCTAGATTTGAAAATATCAGACCACAAAGCTTTATTAATTGAAATCGATAAATGTCCCATAGAAAGGAAAAATGTGTTCTCCCTCAGAAGAGTCATTACCAAGCCTGCTCTCCAAAATTTCTGTCGCGACCTAGCACTAGTCCCTTGGGAAGGTTGTCTTAAAAGCGGATGCTGTGAAGAATCTTTCAACTCTTTTTTCTCAAATTTCTATAAAATTTTGATCTCTTCTCTCCCTCTAAAATGTATTCAGGTTAAAAATGAGAAGAACAAAAAATGGTTAACAAATGGCATTAAAACCTCAATAATTAGAAAAAGAGAATTACTTGTTGAGTCCAGAACAAATAGGGATCCAGAGTTCTTAATTAACTTCAAAAAATACAAAAAATTACTGCGAAAGATCATTGATGCCTCTAAGAGAAAAATCAATGATACTTATATTAACTCCAGTCGAAATATGAATGAAGCTACATGGAAGGTAATAACGGATGAAATCGGTCATGCTCACATATCCTCCCAACCTATAGAACTGTCAATAGATAATAGAACAATTTCAGAACCTCTTCTGGTTGCTCAAGCTTTTAACAATTTTTTTATATCAATAGGACAAAGCGAAGAGGCGGATAATACTTTCTCTGGATCCAATCAACAGGTATTTGAACCCAACAGCCCAAATCGGTTGCTATCTCAATTTGAATTTTCTACAATCTCAGAAAAAGAAGTATTACAAATTATAAATAATCTTGAAACCTCAGTCACTGGTGGATGGGATGGAATCACACCTAAAGTAGTAAAATCAGTTGGGTTCTTAATCGGTAAACCTCTCACTCACATAATAAATCTGGTGTTTAAAAAAGGAATTTTCCCAGAAAAACTCAAATACTCTATTGTTAAACCAATATTTAAAAAAGGGAGTCCTACTTGTCCTGAAAATTTCCGCCCCATAGCAATCCAGACTATATTCTCTAAAATTATAGAACGAGCAGTTTTCCTCCAACTCAACAATTACTTTGGAAGTAACAACTTACTTTACGATAGACAATTTGGCTTCCGTAAAAGTAGATCAACAATTCAAGCAATATCTGAAGTGGTTGACAGCAGCCTCCGAGCATTGGATAGGTCGCGGAGTATAGTGGATATTTTCTGCGATTTATCCAAGGCCTATGACAGGGTTAATCACAAAATTCTACTAAAAAAACTTGCTCATTATGGGGTCACAGCCAAAGCATTAGACTTTTTTGAATCTTACTTGACAGGGAGACGCCAAGCGGTAAGAGTTATTAACAATAAAGGGGTTATTATTGACTCGGACTGGTTGTTTCAAACCAATGGAATTACCCAGGGAACAATATTGGGTCTAATACTTTTCAACATTTATGTGAATGATCTCCCAAAAAAGCTAGATTCCAAGGTCATTCTATTCGCCGATGATACAACAATTCTAGTTGAGGGCTCAAAAGGGGATATCCAAATCAAGACTCAAACGGCAATTTCAGACTTAAATCACTGGCTCAATGAGAATCATCTTAAACTAAATACCAACAAAACAAAAATTCTTCAATTTACAGCATCCCGTCGAACTTTAAACAACAATATACCTAACGTAGACCTATCAGGATACGATCAGTCAAAAGTGACGAGGTTTCTCGGGGTCGAGCTGCAGGATGACTTGAGGTGGGGTGATCAGGTGCAGCGTCTCTTGCATAGGATATCTGCTATTCTGTTCTCACTGAGGTGTGTGAGGGGAGCAGTAGGGTATAATTCCCTGCTTGCGATCTATCATGGCTATCTCATGTCTGTCATTCGTTACAGTTTGATATTCTGGGGTGGCTATGACACACACCTTGGGGCAATTTTCAGGAGGCAGAAAAGAGCTCTGAGAATAATCTTCAACCTCAGTTCCTGAACATCCTGTAGGCCTTATTTTGTGAGAGAGAGTATATTAACTTTGCCAGCCATGTACTTTCTGGAGATCATCACGTACGTTAGTAAAAATTGGAGGGCATTCTCATCCGTTTTACTTGATCATTCCTACAATACGAGGAGTGGTGACTCAATCCTCGGTTACCCGGCACAAAGACTAACCCTTCTGGAGAAAGGCCCACACTATTGCGCAATAAAAATTATAAATAGACTCCCCCATAACTCTAAAGATTTTTCCAACTTTTCAAAGATGACCGGAAGGATAAGGAAGGTTCTGTTAAAAAGAGCGCCATACACAGTGGATGAATGTGTGGATGTCTTGAGGGAAGAAAATTACATGTCATAGAATTATTACAGAATAAAAATTTCCTTTAAATCAACTGAAATTAATCGATTTCTTCCAGGGGGTGTTCCTTAAGACAGTGTTTTTCTTTGACGTCTCTTCTTTGCACTATTGTATTCTTCTGTGTTTTTTATTGATTGTGACGATCCAATGTTGTGAAGCTTGTCTTTTATATGCAACTACTTGAATAAATGAAATTTGATTTGATTTGTATTATTGTATATAGTGAAATCATTTCCATTTTGTTAGTAGGGATAGTTAGTATTTTATTTATGTCAATAATGTGATTATAAACCCACAGAGATATGTAAAGATAGATTAAACTATCGCTATTGAATATCAATTCTTTTGTGATTTTTTGTATACTATTATGCCTAGATATTATTGAGTTAATGGACAAAGTTTAAGTTGAATGAATTATTATAATTCCAGCAATTAATTCATTCAATAAACTATTAAATTCATTATTGATATGAATTATCACTCCTCTTTATGAGGCTAATTTGAAATTATTAGAACATGATATAAATCTTTAATGCCGTACTCTTTGTATTTCAACACGACTAGTTCCAACTCATCTAAAGCCATTTTTCCTGAATAAAAAAAGATGAGTTGAAAAAAGTCTTATAATAATAAATAATAGAGGGTAGGGTACTTAATGATGCGTTTCAATATGAATTGATGGATATTATTAAGAACAAAAACTGAATGGTAGTAGACTATATCCCTTTGATAGATATTATTGAACTATCGATTATCATTACGGTATATAGCTATGTACTTGTGGAAGCGTGTCCCTATACAACGGAGGAATGTCGTGGTGCCTTCATACTTTGAGTTTATTCAGATGCATACACTTTGCATAGAAAAATGTTCATGACCTGTTACATGCCACTTGAGCTCTGCTCAGATTTGTGGCTTCACGTAACAAATGACAATAAAAATAATAATAATAATAACAGTTATAGATGCACAAAAAGGGAATGCATTAAATTCAGAAGTTTCTTAAAAAGAAGACAATTAATATTCGACTTTCATATTTTTATTTCACATTTAGAAAGTAGTATTCAATACTTTTATCTATTAATGAAATACATTTGATCGTTAAAATTGCTCGTAGGAAATACAGACACAGAAAGTAAGTACAGTGGAATATATAGCCAAGCTAGGCATTATACTTGAAACTTCTAGAGCTAAAGTTAAAATAAGTCTATCAGTTAATATTATATATTTTTTTACTATCATTGAATTGAATTTCTCAGTATTGGTATTTGATAAAGGGCGTGAAGCTGGTAGTTAATCGGGAGTCTACCCAAGTTAATTCACTTTTCTCAGCCTGAAGCTGAGCTTTACTGCGACGTTGCCAAGTTGTGCACTCCAGCCTTTATCTAAAGTAAGCCATTATACTGTACAACAGACACAACATTCTCCAAGTTATACAAAATTGATGCATGTGATGATTGAGCTCTTGATAGTTCTTTCTATGAACTATAGGGTTGAGGGTGGATGAAAAATAAAATAACGGTTTGATTAATCATACAGGTTCAACAGCACCCAGTCAGCCCCTAGATGGCTGACCATTCCACAGAAGCATTGAGTGTATGAAAAAGTCAGAATAACCATTTGATCATTGTTGCAGAGGTGAATTGAAGCTTGTGAGAAAATCAAATTCATTGAATCAATAAAGCTCTCCAAATATCTGAATGCCCTAGTGGAAGTGATCAATAGAGATGAAGAGAAAATGGCCCAAATACCTAGGTATCGATATCAATACACATGAATACATTTCCATGGAATACACATCAATACGTTTCCATGGATATGTATTGATGTGTATTGGCCCAAATACCTATTGATATCAATTAACATCAATAGAAATCCATGAATGTCAATATATAACCAGCTGTATTGATATCAATACAGATCAATAGCCATACATAAGCAGCCTGTCCCCTTTATAGAAAAAATCCTCTTTTAAATCTAGGAGAGCAGCTTGGGATGAAGATAACATTTGCAAGGAATAGAATATTCCAATCCAGCTGCAACTAGCATCAGACAAGAGAGTATACCCGTTTAATTATCTATTATTAATATGAGTAAATTGATTCAGTGAATAGATGTCTATTGACATATTGCTGAAAAATTGAGGAATGTAAATAGTTGAGACATAAGTAATGTGAAAAGTTGTTTATTGAAATAACTCATATGCATGTCATTTATTTATGAAGGAAGGTCACTATTGTGGTGCTCCAGAATACTTTATTCTCTTTCTGTTTAAGGTAGCAATTTTTTGAGCTACATACTGGTTTATGTTACTGCACCTCAACTCAATCTCAATTTCTGAAGCATTCAGATTTTCCTCCAGGATCCGGTGTTTGAACATTTCTAGAACAAATAACAGTTCAAAGTATGAAATCTTGACAAATTAGAAAATAAGGATTTTATTTCCTGAATTAATCTGCTATCAAATCTTTATTATATTAAAGCCACATAGACAAAAAATTCACAGCCAATACGGCTGATTGTCACGGAGAACCAACCTCGGAATCAATTAGGGAATGTACTAGAGGCTATGGGAAAACCTCCAAATCACGAGAATTTCAACCCCCTGGCCCCCTAGAGACCCCCAAATTTTTTCGACATTTGAAATCTGCATCGCACAGAAAATTCGATAAAGCTTCATTGTTCAGCCCCCGGAGATAAGCCAATAGCCATAGTTGAATTTCAACCGAATTCAAATGGGGACCCGGAGAATTGAGTTTTCATCGGAAATTTGAAGTTTTCCCAAATACAAAAAATTCCCAGCCAGAACTATAAGATCGCTGTGAAAACTGAATACCAAATCTGTTGCAAACTACACTGGAGGCTATGGAAATACCTCCGGACCTTCCAAATTCTTTCCCCCGGCACCACTGTGCTCCACCAAATATTTCAGTCACATTCAGATTCATGTCCCACAAAAAATTCATTGGAAGCTTTATTGTTCAGCTCGCCAAGTTATGTGGATAGCCATAGCTAAATTCCAGCCAAATTCAAATGGCGACCCGGAAAATTGAGTTTTCATGGAAAACTTTGAGTGTATGTGTGTGTTTTGTCTGTCTGTGTGTGTGAGTGATCTTAGTATGGCAACACTCCCCTCCAGCGTCCTAGCAGTGTTCCAAAGGCTGGCTTCACTGTGTTGATTTTTCGCTCTGGCTACAGTTAGGTAGGCTAACCGTATATTCATTCCGCTTTCTGGTAAAGTAATGACCTCGTTTGCGCATGCGCCAACAAACTTCGTTTGGCACAGCATTCATTACCGGAGCTTACCTTGTCTAAATACAGCATTTTAATGCCCATATACAAACATATATCCATACATACATTACAATTTGACTAGGTAAGCTTAGTGCATGATTATGTATGGGGATATATGTTGTTGCTTATCTGAATAGAGCATATTTATATTAGAGCAGCTGATTAAAAATTTGGCTGAACGTGAACAGTGAAAATTGAACACTAACTGACACCGATAGTATCACTTCTAATGTTGATTTCAAATCTATATTCCAGGGTTTCGGTAACAGAACCCCTCTTAAACCACCCCCCAAAAAGAAAAAAAAAACAAATCAGGGAGTTTAGGTAATAGATAGATCAGGTCTATGATGATTAGCTCAAAGGCTCTTCACAAAGCTCTTTCCTTGAACTTATCTCTGTTTTGGTGGATGTCACTTGGACTTACTCTTCATTTCACCACCATGAGTACATTATTTGTACTTCAATTGGTGTTATATGAGCTCATACTTTGAAAATAAAATCATCTTTTCTTATTCACTGATATTTTATTCTTTAAGTCCTGGAAGGTTGTAAACTCCATGATTGGAACGATAGGTTACTTGGAAATCAAAACTATGTGACCAAAAACCACCAACACCACAATGCACATGTATATAGTGGTAGCCACTCATGTGTAGATGTTCACAGTCATAATACGCGATTGTGCGGGCGAAGCCCACATCCCAGCCAGAGCGCGAAGCGCGGAGGCTGCTACCTAACACTATACAGTCGTAAAAGACAATAATTATTTTGTCGGCTTCTGCATCCCAGCCGGAGCGCGACTCGCGGAGGCTGCTACTCAACCGGGTGGGTATAAACTGTTCGACTGGAGAGCTTGTCGACAGTCAAAAATGTAAACAAAGATAAACTTGAGTGGAACGATAGGATCGTTCCACGTTTCCACTCTGTAAAAGCTTTACACTTCTCGGTTTAAAGGTTATGTTAACACTGTTTATTGCTTACATGCTTACAGTGCGTTCACATTTTATTTATTTTATTATTATTTGAACTCACTTCAAGTTACAAATCAAAGGTATGCTAACTGATTTAAAACTTAACATACTTATATGAGAATAATTTAAAACAATATATATTTAATACGTTACGTAGAGCTAGCTAAAAGAAAAGTTTGAATCATTTTCACATTTATTTGTATTAATGTATAAAATAAATTATGTAGAAGATTATTTAGATAGGCTGTATTTATTGTAGCTACAATAATAAAGTAGATTCTTTGTTAGTAGTACAGCAACTTAAAATAATTTATTATGAATTAAAAATGTAGGCCCATTATGGAAACTAATCACTAACCTAATCACCGGTTTCATTTTGTTAAAACATTATTATTCTAGTACATTCTTATCAGTAATAATTGCATTGCTTATCTTGTTATAAACTTCACAAAATTTCAATTAGATGTACTTTGTGTAATTTTTGAAATGCAATAATGCACTTCAAAACGCTGTTTTTAGCCTTATCTTTGGCGTAATTTTAATAGGCAATGTTACCGGTATTTGGAAACATTGCATTATTAAAAAAAACTGGAAGAATAGGTAAAGAATGAAATCGGGTAATAGCAATATTCTATTTTTACTAAAATGATTATTACAGACAGATGATTTGTTACAATGTTATTTTTCTCATATTTGTTTGATAAATTTTATATTAATAATCTCTAATTAATGTTAGTTGCACAGAAGCCGGCTAAATTTTAACCGTGATTAATTTCACGAGAACCAATCAGAAAAGGCATTTTTTATAAGACGGTTTGTCTGATAGGCTCTCCTGGAATTAATCACGATTAAAATTTAACCGGCTTTTGGCACTTAGTCATGATTTAACAATGAAACAGACAATCCTTTTTCATGTATTGTTGTGATTGAATGGAATTCAGTTTACTCAGTGGATAAGTTATTATTTAAAGGTATTTTATATTGTATTAATTCAACATTGTGTTTGTAAAAGCTCTTGATTTAATAAAAGCATTATTATTGTTATTAAATGGTTATTTTTTATCACGGCTAAGTATTAGCTAAAATCTGGTTGAATTGAATATAAATGTGTAGGTATTACCTATACCAGACTTGTAATAATCTATACCTTTTTAAATTTCATTGAGAATAGACATTTGTATTTTAGAAGTTATCACATCATGTAATATTAAGAATAGTAAATTGTATTTGAGAAAGTATGAATTCAATTTGAGATGCGGTAATAAGATTTGTTAGTCAGAAGTTTCTGTTTTAATTAAGAAATCTGATTGAAAATCCAGTTGATCATGAATTAAAATTCATGCAAAGAATGCAAGTATGGAATATGACGTTGGACAAGTGGATTATTTTCTAATCTTCAATTAACAATTTCCCAAGTAACTTACATCTTTCTATTTCTCAATTACAATTCACAATTCCTAATTACAATTGACAGCTTCCCAAATAAAATTCAAAATTTGTAAAAATATTCATTTTCAAAAGGGTAAAAATATGATATTCAAAGTTAAATATACCGTATCTCTACCAATAAGAGTCAATCATAGGTACGGTATTGGAAACTATGAGCCGAATCTGCAATAACTGGATCTGAATAAACTGCTTGACTTGCCAGATTAGACATCCTATGTGTAATGAAAGTTTCATCCTAAATGAAAGTATCAGACAACTCCATAATTCATATCAGAAATATTCTTAGTAATATTTAAGGCAGTTTTGCTACTATTTGGTGGTATCCGTTGGAAGGCTTTTCAGTGGCTAGCTAAAGCTGCGTCTACACCAAAGTTATTAACAAAATGTTTATTTTTCCTTCCTCATAGATTCTATTAGATTGAACATACTGTAGCTTATCATACAAATGATGTGCCTATGTGTTTGTCAAGATCCGTTTAATCTAATAGAATCTATAAGGACGGAAAAATAAACATTTTGTTAATAACTTTGGTATAAACGCAGCTTTAGAAGACCGACCGAGGTGATTATTGATAAACAAGTCATACGGTGATCAAACTAGAAAGATTTCTAGGCCTTTGAAGCACTTGACGAGCCAATCCTGTTAATTTATCAATCAATAATATTGATTATTTATTATTTTACAAAGGCGACTTTGTAGAAGTATTGTAAGCCTAGGTGATGATGATGAGATGAATGATAATACAATGAAGGTGGAGTTATGAATGAATAAAAATGATAGGTTATGCTATCCTCTTGAATTGATTTGAGTTATTTTTTCAATCCAGAAATAAAACTAAAAATTTTTATTTGATTAAAAACCGAATATAATAGAATGATGACATTCAATAAACTCTCAAAACTTGAAGATATTGAGTTATTAAGAAAAATTTTGAACCAGAAATAAACCACAAACTAATTATGACATTTTTTTCAAATCGGGCAACTTGAAAAACTTTTGTATTTCAGAAAAATAAGAGTTTTTTTAAATAAATATCCTTATTTACAATATTGACTATTCAATGGGTAAAATTATTCAAAGTTCCTACTTTAGGGAGTGTCTCACATCTTCGACTGCATATTCCTACCAGACAAACAGAAACAAAAGTAGGACTTTGTGATGTTCATGAACATGGGACGTTGTCACAGCATTGCGTTTACATTGCAGGCTGATACACAGGCAGTCGAGTCATAAATAAACATGACCTAATAAATTGTATTTTATTTGGTTCAAAGGTAAAAGAAAATGTGTGGGAGTTTATGTTTTGGCTTTTAAATGGCAATATGTTACTGCTGGCAAGCAGCTGGAGCAAATAATTGAAAATGCACGTCCACGATATAGAATCAATGTGTCTAAAAGCTACTTCAAGTTTTGGTTGTACAATAAAAATTCTAACAAGTTTTTATCGAACGTCCAAAGTCTAACTACACACACATCAATTTTTGAATGAACAATTTTTTTTCGTCCTTATAAACTCTACCAGGAGCTTGACAAACTCATGATCACATCATAATATATGTTTGTCAAATTTTGTTCAATTTAATCAAATTTATTAGGATGGCATAAAAAAGTTCAAAAATTGATGTGTGTGTTACTAGACTTAAGACTTATTCACACAACATATTCCCAAACTTTCATAATAATTTATTGGTCTAGTAGTTTCTCAATCACATATAAACACTCATTTGTCTTTTTCTTTAGGGCTTTTTGTAATATAAATAGAAATACAAATCTCAGTACTCTTTTAAATTATTTTATCACAACATGATTCGTACATTAAATGCCATTTTCAAGTCTGAAACATTCAGATTCATTTTCAAACTTGAAAATGGTATTTAATATCTGAATCATGTTGTGATAAAATAATTTAAAAGGGTACTGAGGTTTGTATTTCAATCTATATTTAAACATTCATTTATATTTTTCATTTTTATATTTTATCCAAGTTGTATTATAATTATTGTGTGATTAAAAAATAAAGTGATAGATTTTATAAATTAAATAGTAAGCACTATTATTCACATTAGTCCAATCATATTTTCTTATGACTCTCAATCTATTTCTTGAATATTCCAATGCTGTCTGCTGTACATTATAATTTTTATAACTTTAGTCGAGTCAGATCTGTAATGCAGGAGGAGTAGGTGGGCGAGGAGGAGGAGGAAGAGGAGGAGGCGAAGGAGAAGGTAGAAGAGTGAGAGGAGGAGTTGAGGAGGAGGGGGAATAGTTAGAGGAGGAGGAAGAGTAGGGTGAGGAGGAGGAGGAAGAGAAGGGTGGGGAGGAGTAGGTGGGGAGAAGGAGGGGTTGATGAGGAGGTGAAGGAGGAGTAGTTGGGGGAGGAGGAGGAGTAGGTGGAGGGTTGAGGAGGTGATGGAGGAGGTCAAGAAGGAGAAGGAGTAGGAGGAGGAGGAGGAGGCTTGAGTTACTATAATTCATCTCAAGTTTATAAACACTTCAAAGACTTAATATAGAATATTTATATATGGTTTAGTTTATAATAAAGGTTTGTGTTAAAGTTGGTGTCGTGTGAACAGAGGTTTGAGCAAACTTGGCTCAAAGCCTTATTGTAATAAACCACTATCACAATAAACCTCGGTTTAGGACTATGATTTGAAATCCATATGTGATATGAATTTGGATTTAACCTACCACATTGTGATGTATTATTATTTTGAAATTGATCAGCTGACTAGTAGTTCAATGAACAGTAGACCTCGCGCAGTTCAAAACCACAGCCTCTTGTAATACTGTCCATGAGAGTGAATTATGTCCTGTCCTTACGTGTCCGTGTCCGTGTAGTTATATAATAATTATAGTTTTACAATTAAAAAGGAAAACAGAAGAAAATAATAACGAACTTAATTAAATATTCTCAACGATTCAGTATAACTAATAAGATTAGAAGAGAACAGTATTTTAGTTAGATTCAGGTAAGTTAGTGAAGGGGTATAAAAAGGGGTATGAAAAATATGTTTCTACAAAGAAATAAGAAACAGTTGAAAGAAGAAAGAGTTGGTAGAGCTCAAAAATAATAATTTAATCATCAATTGAGCAGCATAATTTTTCACAAGATTTTTTTCACCAAGAAGTCTTTTTCTATTGCATGGAACATGGCAATTTTTAAAATTGCTGAAATCTGGCATGAATATTATTATTTAGAATTCCATATAATAAATTAAATGCTCTTAAGCTGCGTTTACACCAAAGTTATTAACAATATCTTGATAACTTAATCCTTATAGATTTCATCAGATTGAACATAACTTATCATAGTTACACATGATGATCATATGAGTTTGTCAAGTTCCGTTCAATCTAATAGAATCTATAAGGATTGAGTTATTAGCATTTTGTTAACAACTTTGGTGTAAACGTGGCTTAAAGGATTTTCTGGTTTTTAAGTCTTGGACTTCAAATGTTTACCTCGAAGTTTCAGTGGAAAAGGATATTGGACAAAATGTTTCATACTTTTTCAAATAAAGATAACACAATAACCTTCCTGAATTTATTAAAAATCAATAAGAAGTCCTGAAGTCGGATAAAGAATATTATTTGCTAGTAGCAGTCACCGTGTCCAACTTAATATCACTGCAAAATTTCATGACCATTGGTCGAACGGTCTAGGAGGAGTATCCCAACAAATAATAACAATTTCATGTATAAGAGCTTTGCTCACCTTCGGCTCGCTCAGAAATTAGAAATGGAAAATAAAAATTTACATGGATAAGGCGGAGCACCTGCAATTCTTAAGGTGCGTACAGATATACGCGCAGCGAACATGAGCAATTCACTTTTAATCAGCTAATAATAATAATGTCGAGTTACCTGGCTGGCTCAGGTCTGGTGACAGAGTTTTCAGGTCGCAACTGATCAATTTCAGGGCCTCTGACATGACCTAACGACTGCTTTTTAGGCAGCCTGGACCGATGACTTAACGTGTCCATCCGAAACAGCTGATGCCAAGCTTTTTATATCTGTTTCTGTGAAAATACAGATATAGTCAGCTGATTAAAAGTGAATTGTTCATGTTCGCGGCGCGTATATATGTACGCACCTTCACAGATATGGCACTTGTGGCAGGTGATGATCTTACCAATGTCAATTTATATTATGAGCTTGATCAAAATTGTTGGAGTGGTTTTTGAGAAAACCGCGGTTTTTTATATAATTTTGATAGAACTTTGAATCACAACTATTATAAATGCTGAATAAATGCTATATTTTATGTTGAATTCATCTGAATGCAGGTACTGCTGGTGGCGGACATACAGAGATTTTTACAAGTGCATCCTTCTTCTTTCTCCATTCCTCAACATTGTCACCAACTGTCGGCTTTCTTTCTACAAAATTCTTGGGAACCCTTCTATTGAAAATCTTTGAAATAATGTAGACTGTTTCAAATAGAAAAATATTAGCTATGGTACATTAGTATATGGTTGGTTGGATTCAGAGACAGAATTCTTTCAGACGTATGCCCCTTATTAGCGTCTGTGCTCATATTGTTGCATTAGTGCGCCAAAAGTCATCTTTATCGTTGTGGACACTGACGAATTTATTAACCTGCTTGGCCTTCCCCAACACTGTCCACAAGACAACACTGATTAGCATGACCATGCTCGTAGCACGGAGTGCCCTTTCTACTTTTTTGTTTGAAGAGTAGGGTATTCATTTCGGCGCCATTCGCTCTATGTCTGCTTCTCTTTATTCGAGACCATGACATGTGACTTGTATCTCCATTATGGCATTTGTTTTTGACATCTTCACCCATCGACTAGCCGGTCTCACGTCAGCCTATATATATATATATATATATATATATATATATATATATATATATATATATTATTATAAAGCCCACTTTCGATATATATATTATGTTTCAACTATTCAGGTTATTAAACCACGTGAAAAAACTCATTCCTGGTGAATTTCTCAATCGATATTATTATGAAGAAAATTTTCTGCAGTCAATATTATATTTCACTCACACTCATTTATAGAAGTACAGATAATTGTAATAATAAGCATATTTTAATACTCTGTTTAGAGGTAGATAATATTCTTCAATGTTGAATAGTCATAATGCTATATTATAATGCTGTAATTAAGCCTATTGAAGAATAACAAGATTACAGACACTATTGGTCAGTGTGAAGTTAGCAGTACATTTGTCAGAAGTACATTAGAAAACGATATTTCTGGATGCAGACACAATAGTTCTATAGTTCCTGATAGATATGAGCAATAGTTCCATTGATATAATGGAAAAAAATGATTTTGAAAGAATGCACTGCCAACTTCTAATAAAAATCCTATTCACCTCAGCAGTACACATAGAAACGCTTTCATGACTGTTACAATAGGAGATATGAATGTATAAGAAGCCACTTACATGACTGGTGGGTTCCAATCTATTAGTCTAAACCTTATTATATGCTAAAATCTTATCTATTATAAGCTAAACTAACGATCTATACAGTTTTCAACCAATTCCATTGATTAATGTAGTCTGTGGCTAGGGTGTGAAGTTCGCCCGGACGAAAATTTGAAACTTCCAAATTTGATATTTAGAAACCTAAATAAATGTCAAATTTGTCAAAACATACCTAAACTAACGCTAAACTAACGATCTAGACTATTTTCAACTAATTTTATGAAAATTCCCAGGCTGGTGTGAAGTTGGCCCGGAAAATTTGAAGTTTCCAAAAATTTGGTATTCAGAAACCTAAACAAATGTCAAATTTGTCAAAACAAACTTAAACCAACGATCTAGACTATTTTCAACTAATTTTGTGAAAATTTCCGGGCTAGTGTGAAGTTGGCCCGGAAAATTTGAAACTTTCAAATTTGGTATTTAGAAACCCAAACAAACGTCAAATTTGTTAAAACAAACCTAAACTAATGCTAAACTAATGATTTATAACACTTTCATTGAGAGGGCTGACATCATCCGGGCCAACTTCGCAGACGTGCTAACTTCTGTTGAGAGCGTATCATGTACTTGTCGAGCGGAAATTATGAGGTAATATGATGGATGAACGTAATATGATGGCATGATGCGTTATCCTATTGGAATTCATCATATTTTAAAAATAGTTCTTCTCTGGAGGCTGCAAAGGACCTGGCTACTTACAACCATTCCGTCTTCTGGCAGCATCTTAGTTGAGCCCAAATTATGAAAGTTTAATGTGATAGCTGAAGACTTGATTCATAAATTCTCATCACAGTTTCCTTCAATAATTCTTACCTGGGGCAGCAAAGGACCTCATTACCTACATCCTTCTCCTCCGCTGACAGCATGATTTTTGATCCCAAACTATGAAAATGGTATAGAACTGAAGCCCAGAATTGTTTTCATTGATTCACACTTTTTTCCAATCTGGACGTAGTGGAGCTGGCCTGCCAAATTTGAAAACTTTTAAAGTCTCTCACGGTTGAATTTTTTGAGACAAATTATGAGAATAGTATAGGAATGGGCTCCATCGAATGAGACCAATATGAAAAATATTCAATATCACTTTATTTATGAATCTATAAAAGATATTAAATACTTCACACAGACACATAAATACATAATGCAGAATTCAAATAAAGTTCAGCATGATAATACAATTCAATAATTTGATAGTAGATGGTAAGGGAAAAAACCACTGGCGTGAGATGACTCTTGATCGCCAGTGTGAGTAGGAAAAAAATTAAATTTAAAGTTCTCTGAAATATCTTATACTAAACTACGGAACTCTCTTCCTTATTCATATTTTATACAGTGTACACAGGATATAGAACACATTATTCCATGGGAAATCGGATAAGAGAATAAGAAGTAATTTTGTCAATAACTTTACTATAAATAGTTACTATAATGACTCAATTTTTCCATTTTCTAACGTTTTACTTGGAAAAGTGAGTAATTTTCGGTTAAATTTTGCATTTGAGTAAAACATCACGTTCAATAAATGACTCACATCTCTATTCAAACAGTTGAAAATGTTGTCTGGTAGTCTACACTATTTTTAGTTGTAATCCTCGCCTGATAATTTTGAAAGCTTGTAGAACTTCTTGATCTGATGGATTCTTCTCTTCAGATTCGTCACAGTCATCATCATCATCATCATCATCAGCTCTAAGAATTGAAATGTGTGACAAAAGCAGAAGGATGGGAAAGTCCTGTCTACCTGCCTGTTCTACGAATGATAGGTTTTTGAAATTCTATTTCCAGTAACTTGCATTCAATTTCCAACATGTGTTTCAAACTCTATTCACTGTTTACCATCCTATCTTCTCCCTACCTGAACTTGTCATTATTTTTAGTTTATTGACCTTTCTGCTGAAACTAAACAATTCTGACTGTTGGCTTCTTATTCACACTACATTTTGTATGTTGAAGTGAAGAGAGATAACTTTGTAGTTGAGAGGTCCAAAATTCGTTATAGAAGAAAATAAGGAGCCAAAATTCTGAAATGTCATGGGACAAGGTAAAAATATTTGTTGCTAAGAAGAATTTATTAAGTGGTGGCTTGTTATAGAGAGGCTCGACTGTATAGCAATTTGAATATGGTGTGCTTGTATAAACTGTATAGCAATAGGCCTATATAGATGTAGTAAATAATATATAATAAACAATATATAGGAACATAATTGACCGAGCAAAGTGAGGTCTAAGATTTAAGTCGACGGTTTTGCATTTCTCTTTATGTTTATAATTATGTTCCGCATTTACGGCGAAACGCGGTAAAAGATTTTCATGAAATTTGACAGGTACCTTTTTAAGTTGTGGGTCAACGTATATACAAGGCTTTTGGAAATTTTGCATTTCAAGGATAATATAAATGGAATAGGCGCATCCTTCATACACCAATATTAGAGTAAAAATCACACTAGAATATTATTCATCATAGATCAGCTGTCGAGAGGATTATAAATTGCATGCAATGACGCAAGCAATTTAATATATCAATGTAAATTGAAGAAAAACAGCTGTTGTTCGATTAATATCATCGATTAAATCTTTGTTGAATAAATGAATAAACGTAGGATCTCATAGGCCAGCTCAGAAAATTATGAGCTGCATAATCACGTCACCGTGGTTGGGAACCCAACTGAAATTTCGATCCTAGCATAAGTAAAACTGCAGGTCTATCAATTGACCGAGCAAAGTGAGGTCTAAGATTCAAGTCGACGGTTTGGCATTTCTCTTTATGTTTAAATGTTATGAAATTATGTTTAAACGGTGAAACGCGGTAATAGATTTTCATGCAATTTGACAGATATTCCTTTTCAAATTGCGCGTCGATGTATATACAAGGTTTTTGGAAATTTCAAGGATAATATAAAAGGAAAAAGGAGCCTCCTTCGTACGCCAATATATTAGAGTAAATATCAGACTATAGAATTATTCATCATAAATCAGCTGTCGAGTGGATTATAATAAATTGCATGCCATGACGCATATCTCAATGTAGCTTGGGAAAGAAATCAGCAGCTGTGTAGACTATTGATTGCATGCCTCATTGAATGCAATTTTTATGCACTATTAAATGAACTATTGATTGCGTGCAATAACGCATGCAATTAATAACTAAAATACCATAGTATTGGCTCTCAAATTTTCTCTGCTTTGAACTCGGGCTGTCCTGTTGCCAGTATGTCTTCAAGGAGATTAGCTTTTGATGTTAGCATTTTTGATACACCAACCCGAACAGCCATTAGCCGTTTTCACACCGATATCTTGCCGACACGACACGACAGGATAGAATTTACTCTGATGGACAGTATATGAGGTATATGTTCACAGAACTACTAGTATTATACTTCGGTCAAACCAAGTCTACACATATAATAACATAACATAATATATGTTAACATAATAAGTTCTTGTTGATCGTTGCTCATGCTTGAGAATATTAGCAATTTTTGTAAATTCGATTGATCGATCCAGCGCATGTGCATTGCTTCAAAGTATTAGCAATTATTTTAAGTTTAGGTTTCTCTGAACCACGCAGCGTTATTGTGGGTTCTGTCAACCGTGATACGCGAAAATCACGCGTGTGTGATAAAAAAGCGGGTGTTTTCTCTGACAGCAACCTCGCAGCGCGCGATTATATTTTCAGTCATAGGCAACATAGATGTCCAACATGTTGCTGTAGCTAATGATCTATTAATGAATTTTGTAAATGAAAACCCATTGAACTTTTTATTGACTGGGGATAAGAAGGGTTTTCTATAATTGTGATTACCAGGCATCTGTTTGATAAAGATACCAAGTTTAGGGAATATTTTAGGCTTTCAATACATTTTGTTTTATGAGGTACTGTTCTGTGAATAGTAGACCTCGCGCAGTTATAAACCACAGCCTCCTCTAATACTGTCCATCAGAGTAAATTCTGTCCTGTGCTGTTGTGTCAGTGGCATATCCAGGGGGGATATGAGGATGTATCCCCCCCCCAGCGAAATGAGACCTACATTTATTTCGTGGCCCATTCAGCAACTACTTAGTTAGCTTTCTTTATATTGTATGAGTCGAACAAATATCTAGGAGATGAGAGAATAGCACAATGATAATTATGAAATTATAAGCTAGACAGTGAATGGTCTAGTATATATATATGGACTGAGATAGCATGAAAATAAAAAGATAGCACTTTAAAGTGAGTCAATTTTGTTACTTTTCACCATCTATTATTTTGAAGAAATTCAATGTAGCTTATATTTTTTCAGAGTTGATCATAGTTTATTGAGTTTCAAGTATGTGGTTGAGAAGACAAGTATGGCCACCTATAGTAGTTCATATCCTTAAACAATGCACCAGCAGCTTCTTCTACCCTTAAAATTTCCCGGTTATGATAAATGGGGGTAGCCTAATTTCCATCGTTAACAGGGGAGATACATCCCTGAATATTTGGGAAAATTGTTTATTCCTCTCCCCTAGAAAAAATTCAAGTTCAAGAACTGAAGTAAAAATTATGAAAAATTGATCAAAACAGTTAATGAAAAGTATCTAATTATGATTTTGGTATTATTTATGCTTACTTTCGGTTTTATTATTTTATACTTTTGTTTATAAAATTATGCATTCTCTTTTATTCGTTTTGAATATGTATTTGTTGTATGGCAAATAAATGATTTGATTTGAAACCTATTAGCATTATTATTTTTTGGAACAATTGAATTACTAGTAAAATTCTTGAGTGCCCAACGCAGAGGGAATTACAGAGATTGCGCGCGTGAAGTCAGAGAAAACACTTCCCTAGCAATAGCTGCAGCAGACTTTTGCGTGATTACGTCAAGAGAAACCTAGGCTTTAAAATGTAGTGGCTAGTCGCGCATGTAAATTCTATTGGTCGATCCAGCGCACGCGCATTACTTCAAAGTATTAGCAATTTTGAAATGTAATGGCTAGTCGCGCGTGTAAATTCTATTGGTCGATCCAGCGCATGCGCATTACTTCAAAGTATTCATAGTGGAATTGTGGAACGCTAGGAACTTCAAGGCCATCTCTGTTTACTGTCGATCGGCTCTCCCATCGAACAGTTGGGGCGGAGCCCGCCTTCCAGCTGGAGCACGAAGCGCGGAGGCTGCTATCCAACTCTACTCAGTCAGAAAAGGTGATTGGGCGGGCTTAGCCCGCCTCCTAGCTGGAGCGCGAAGCGCGGAGGCTGCTACTCAACCCTATACAGCTATAAACCTAGCGCCGCAGTGCAGGATGGTTTCTTACAGCTTTGCGTTGTTGTCATTCGGGATGGGTGACTGGCTTGGAAGTGTTTTGGCCGCATTGCAGGATGACTGTTAACGGTTGCCGGAAGATCAACAGCTGGATCGTTTTTTTTTCGTGATAGAGAAATTCTGATTGCAGATTCGTTCTCAGCGACCCCAAGTTTAGCCTAAAGGCTCAGAATGTCAACAATGTTTTTTCAAAAATTAAAAATCATCATGAAAAGTAATTAATATTATTAATGTATTAAATTCATCAAAAACACACAAAACAAGACAAAACAAAATTACAAAGATTTACAAAACAAATGAAACACAATAAAATGTTACAAATATAAAAAACCATGGACTTAGTTTTTGGGTGTGTTGGAGAAGAGAAAAAAAAGAGAGGAAGATACCTAGCCAACTATGGTTTCCCATGTAATAGGCAGGCAAAGAAAAGAAGAGAAGTTGGTAATCCCGTCCTGTCACTAAACCTATGGATTGGGATACAGTTAAGATTTAATTCATGAAAACGTCGACAGCCCCAAAAGAAAGTCTATTAATTTGCACTAACCTTGGAACTGGCGAGGGAGTGGACTGTATATCTCGAGTGTAGAAGTTGTGGTGATATCCTGTCTTCATGTGTAGGCCTATATGATATTGTACATAATTATATCATGAAACAGAACGAGGTAATTGCATTCAACTCGAACGCCACGGAACAGGAGAAACGGAATGAAACGTTGTTGACTTCTCGAGCACGCTTCTTGAAGTGCTGGGTTGAAAGATAAACGGGGAGGATGAAGGAGGGGTGAGGGAGAGAGGTTATCTTGCCTCTTTGGTGGAGGGGGAAGGGGAAGAAAGCACAAACCAACCAACCTGCAATCAAGGCTGCCGATCCTCTGTGAATCCACCATCTCCGCCCACCTTGGAATGCCCCATTTTCAAGAACATGAACTCAAAAAAAACTAAAATTAAAGTAAAAGAAAAACAAAACAACATGCAATGAATGGTAGAAGAGGAAAAACGAAGGGAAAAAGAAATAGGAAAGGAAAACGGAAAACTTGGTGTGTGGGTTGAACTAATAGGGAAGTATGGGGGCAAGTTTCCTAACTGGCCTAACATACTCACCAGAGTTAGTTTTCACGTGAGCTGAGCGCACAACACCCTTAGCATCACTTGATTTGGGTGACTCTACCTAACAGGTATGATAAGGGTTATGAATTGTCCTCTTTAATCCATACTAACTGCCCTACCTGAAGGTTTGTGTCACTCTCAAACCACTTATTCTTCTGTTGAAGAGTGTGGAGGTATTCACTCTCCCACCTCTTCCACAATCTCTGAGTGAAGCGATTAACCTTTTCCCAACGAGACAGTCTGTGCTCGTTGACATCACTCACGTCAATTTCAACTGCCAACAGAGGGCGATCAACAAGGAAATGTCCGGGAGTCAGCGCCTCATAGTCATCAGGAGATGAAGAGAGCGCATACAACGGTCTCGAATTGAGTATCGCCTCAATTTTCACCAACAGAGTTGAAAGCTCAACAATAGTTAGGACTGAATTTCCCACTTCACGAAACAAATGGAATTTCACATTTTTAATATTAGACTCACAGATTCCATTCATGAAAGGAGCATGTGGAATATTAAAACGAAATTGGATGCTTTTAGATGACATCACATCACAGACGTTGGATTGATTTTCTGATGATCTGAGAGATTCAACAATTTCCTTCAATTGTCGCGCAGCACCTTTGGAACTCGTCCCTTGATCACAGAATATTTCTTCAGGCAATCCATGCCTAGAAACAAAACGATGGATAGTGTTAATAAACTCTCCGGATGAAAGACTTGTATGCACCTCAATGTGACAAGCTTTTGTTGCCAGACAGACAAACAGTGCAAATTATGCCTTGTACGTACGAGCTTTGGGCCGAATACTCTCTTTGACAGTGAAAGGACCAGCTAGATCGACTGCAGCCTTCAGAAAGGGAGCACTGGAAACAACACGAGAGCTGGAAAGATAACCCATGACGGGAGCAACAGGAGTTGCATTGGATAAACGGCAACGAGTACAATTGAAAATCACATTTCCGATAACACTGTGTGCTCCAACAATCCAAAAATAACGCTGAATAAGAGCACGCACTATTCTTGGTCCAGCATGAAGATGAGAAATATGATAATACTCAATGAGGAGTTTAGTAAAATGACTATCTTTATGTATCAAACAAGGATGCTTGGCTTCATATCCTAAAGCACTATTTACCACCAATCTGCCACCAACACGAATCACACCATCACAATCCAAGAATACAGACAATTTTTGGAAACTCTTATCACAAGGTTTACCCTCTTTCAATAGGTCGAGTTCACGATTGAAATGACACTTTTGAACAATTTTAACACAATAAATTTGTGCACATTTCAACTCTTGAACACTAAGTGCGCCTGATTTACGACAGACACCACTAATTGATGCTTTACAGTTATTCACGAAACGTAAAACATAAGCACAGGAACGTAACAATCTCATGTATGAGGAGAAACGTGTTATCTGAATAACAGCAGTCTCTTCAGTGATATTCAAAACAACACCTTTATTTTGTTTCACATCAGGCAGAATTTCAGTAGCAGGGTAAGTCATAGATGACAACGGCCAACATGACAACGAATTAGAACACCACGTTGGAGCATTGAACCAAACTTGCGAATTGCACAAGTTTTGGGGAGAAACGCCTCTTGAACCAATGTCGGCAATATTGAAATCAGTACCAATGTGATTCCAATCTGAAATATTAGTCAACTCTAATATTCTCACAACACAATTTGCAACAAACGTTTGCAACTTGTAAGGAGGTATATGCAACCAAGATAAAACAATAGTTGAATCACTGAACAGAAACGTAGATTGAAGATTGATTTTTTCCAGTGAAGGAAGGACTGAAACATACAATCGCGAAAGCAACAACGCAGCTTGAAGCTCTAATCAAGGAATAGACAGAGTTTTCAACGACACAACTTTAGTTTTATCTTTCAACAGGAAGCATTTCACCATAGATTCTGACAACACAACTCTCAAGAAGATACAAGCACAGATTCCTTTCTGCGATGCGTCGGAAAACCCAAGTATTTGACAAGAAAAAGCATCGCCATAAACGCATCGAGGAATTGAAATTGAACTCAGAGCAGGAAGCTCTCTCATCAGCTCATTCCAGCATTTGTTGTAGTCAACAGGAATCGGCATATCCCAATCGATGTCCAACTTCCACAGCTCTTGTAAAAAACATTTCATTTTGAATATTACTGGAGCTATAAAACCGAGAGGGTCATACAGACGCGCGATAACGGACAGAACAGTGCGCTTAGAGTTTTTCTTTTGAAACTCTGGAACGGAGACTTTAATATGAAAACAATCAGTAGTTGGGTTCCACATTATGCCAAGAACTTTCACATTTGAATTGGGCTCATCACTGATATGAAGTGGTACTTGAGTGTTTTCAGAACGAATCAAATCCAAGAACTCAGGAGAATTACTGCTCCATTTATTCAACTTGATATGAGCACAGTTTAGAAGATTACAAAGTTGTGATTTTATTTCACAGATTTCTTCCAACGAATTAGCGCCTGTGAGAAAATCGTCGTGATATATATAATCACGAATAGCTGCTGCTGCCAACGGTAATTTATCTCCTTCATCTTTCGCCAGTTGAATGAGAGCACGTTGAGCGAGAAAACCAGATGGTTTCAAACCATATGTGATTGTTTTGAGCTCATAAACGACAATATCATCGGAAGGATCTTTACAAAACAATATGTGAAGGAAAGAACGATCTTCTTCATCAACGAGGATAGTACAATACATTTTCGTAACATCACACGTGAGTACGAATGAGTGAAGTCTGAATCTAGTTAACACATCACATATGTCATTTAACAATTTTGGACCTGAATGAAGAACTTGATTCAACGAAATGTGACTCTTTTTAGCAGACCCATCAAATACAACACGAACCTTTGTTGTAGGTGATGACGGATTGAATACACAAAAATAAGGAATAAAATATTTACCTGGTTTTTTAGCAACTTCCATATGATCCAAAAGAAGATACTCTTCCTTAAATGATACGCAATCAGATTTCAAACGAGCATCACACAGCCTACGACGCTCCAATGACAGAAAACGATTTTAAGCAACATCATGAGATTCATGAAACTTGAGTTGATTAGTGTCAACTTTGAAAGGAAGACAAACAACATATCTTCCTTCAGTATCACGCGTGTGAGTTTCAGCAAAATGTTTCTCACAAAACTCATCATCAGGACTAGGGAATTTATGATTAGGAATTCCTTCATTCACTTTCCCAAAACTTATGAACCAAATTATTCAACGAGTTCTCAGAGGTTGGACACGTCATTAATGCAGTCAATGACTGGTTAAGAAGACCGGAATGATTTGGAAATTCACCGAAAATAATGTCACCGAAAACGGTAGGAATCACGCAAAACGAACACTTTTCACTAGATGAGACTTGACTATGATGACGTAATATTTTGTTGAATAACTGACATCCCAATAGCAGATCAACGGAATGTTGTTCATAGAACACAGGATCAGCAAGGTTGAATTTTTTCAACTCATTTTGCACTTTTGAACTGAGATAAATAGGGGGCAATGAACCAACTATTTTATCAATCATTTAAGCCTCAGCTTCTAGACGAGGGTGATTTGAGCCCTTAGGTTTCAACAAACATTTCACAACACCAGAAGAATTCCCTACACTCGAGGAATTCAAACCAGAGAAATTTTGATGACAATCATGAACAGATAAACCAAGTTTCATAACAAGATCTTTTGTGATGAAATAAGCAGTACTACCAGCATCAATCATTAAACGAACACCAATAAACGAACCAGATGAATTTTTAATAACTGCTTGAGCAGTACCTAGAACAACACTCATTTTAGGAATTAAACTAAAAATTGATGATTTATCAATAACATTATCAGTGATACCACAATGCTTAGAAGAATTTGAATTCTCAACAACATTCATAGTGCTATCAGTTTGAGTAATCGAATCAATGAATTTCGATTTCAAAGCAACTTAAGAGTTGTTATAAGTACATTTCTGATAACGAGCAGGAGAATTCGAACGGCTATTATCACTACTACGAGGATAATGAAGTAATTTATTATGCATACGGCCACAATAACACAACGATTTAGACTTACATTGGTTCACAGCGTGAAATTTGGAGAAACAATTGAAACAGACTCCCAATGATTTAATAAATTCATTCCTAGCTTCTGGATCTCTTTTCAAGAAAGCAGGACATTTGAATAACGAATGATTCATCGAGTTGCAAAGTGAGCATTTTGTTTCAGTACTATCATTTAATTCACAAGTAACTGAGCTGCTTTTATTTCGAACGCTGTTATCAGCCCGAGTAGATAAGACAACCTTTTTCTGAAATGACTTATTTTTTGGCTTTTCGATAGATTTTTGTTCATCAACAGACGGCACATCAGATGCAGATAATTGATAAGATCTAACTCTCCTATTTACGAAATCAATCAACTGTTGACAAGAAGGAAAGCTCTTATCAGCTACCTCGAGCTCAAACGATTCACGTGATATTTTGTCTAATTGACGAATAGCTAAAGAGTACAAGATATAATCAGCCAAATCAGGAACTTTCAACGATTTCAGAGTGGTAATACTATCACCTACTTCAACAAGAAAATCTTGAAGCGATTGTAATGCTGAAATTCTATTGAGTTTACGGACTTTGTTACACCTAGAAAAACGATTAAACTAAGAAATGAACACAGACAGGTCAGATCCATAGAAACAGTAAACCGATTTTCGGTGCTCTCTTCAAATACATCGTCACCTTTGATACCATAAAAAATACAGGTGATAGCTCAGGTTCATCAACCCCCCTCAACTCAAAGGAAACCAAAGACTCATGGTGGCGAGCTTACTTCCAAAAAGAAAAAAGAGTCACAATTCTAGCAGATAGTCAGGGAAAGCAATTCTGTAATTTAACGAGTGAATTTGGAGATGTATTGGAAGTTTTAGTAAGTACCGTACTAAAGCTAGTGCAAAGTTGAAGCATGTTATTCAGCAAGGTCTTGACATAGTCAAAGATTTAACAGAAGATGACTGTGTCATTTTATCGGCGGTCTCAAATGACCTCCATCGTAACGAACCTTTTCAACTGACATTGGACCAAGCAATGCGATCTCTTACTTATGTGAATCTAAAAACTAATATCCTGGTATGCAGTGTGCCCTACAGGTACGACGATCCTGCCCTCAATGAGAATATCAGCTACGCCAACGCCTACCTATCAAGAGCGGTGAAAAACTATACAGGAGGACTCAACATTCACTTCATGGATATAAACACGTTCCTGAAAAGATTCCACTTTACGAGGCATGGGCTTCATCTCAACCGACGAGGGAAGAGGATCATGGTCAAACAGCTTGCGAGATATGTGAGAGACTTATTTGGTGCCGATCTCGCATCGTTAAGAACTGAAGTGCTATTGGATAAACCTAATCTCAATGCTTGCTGTTCTCCAGCTATACAATATGTAACTGATACGCCCACGATGGTTCCAAAATCTCTTTGCCTGACTCCCAATGTGACTGTTCATACTCCTATCCTACATTCAAATCAAAATTTCTCAAATATGTCAGCTTCTTCTCAATCTATGAATTTTTTAGGCTTGTCTCAGTTCCCGGTCCTGAACAATTCAATTTGGATGGTCACTGTAGTAAAAATAATTTTTCACTATTCTTTTGTAACGTACAAAGCATTGGGAACAAAATTAATGAAATCAATATGTTGAACAATAAACATAATTTTGATGTGCTTTGTATATCTGAGCATTGGTTGAGGGCAAACACTTTAGAGTTGGTTGAAATACACGAGTTTTCACTTGTATCTGCTTTCTGCAGAAGTGAGGCGAGGAATGATGGAGTCGTCATCTTTGTGGCAAATAAGCATACTGATCAAATCAAGGTAATAGATGTGACTGCATATAACTGTGAAATTCATCATGAATTCGCCGGGATAATTATGAAAAAACTGAATATTATAATAATAGCTATTTATAGATCACCGAGAGGCAATCTGAATCTCTTCCTTGAAGCTTTAGAAGAACTTATTGTATATTTGAGAGTTAAATATAAAAATAGATATAATTTTATAGTGGGAGGGGATTTTAATGTGAATGTTTTGTCTGCAAACTCTGAAACGTCTGACTTGATTAATCTCTTGAAGTGTATTAACCTAACTCTCACAAATTTCGAGTCTACTAGACTTGACTCAGCATTGGACAACATTGCGACAGACTTGAGCTCGGAATCTTTCTCGGTGAAGGTGGAACCAGTTGCTCTGGGTGATCATGATGCAGTGAGTTTTCATCTGAAATTGGATTTTTCGATGTATCCACATGAACAACCCTTTAATATTCCTCATAAACGGAAATTGAGACCAATTACTTTGTCTGGACTTGGAAGCTTCTGCTCGCGATTGAGTTCAGTTGACTGGTCCAAAATTATTACATACGGAAACGCTGAAGAAAACTTCAATGAATTTTTTGACAGATTTCAGGAATTGTTCCTACAGTCTTTCCCATTTGTTAATTATAGTCTGAAATCTAATAATTTAAAAAGAAAGAAATCTTGCCTTTCTTCACCTGCTATGGAAAGTTTGAGATGTTATGTGGTGATTGCATATGACAAATTTGAAAAAGACAGAAAAGACTCAGCCAGATTAACGTATAATAAATCAGAAAGACTGTACAAATATGAGTTGAAGATGACACAACTAAAATGCAATGCCAACTTCATTGAATCAGCCAAAAATAAATGTGTAGCTGCTTGGAAAATAATAAGAAAAGGTTCCAAACCACCTCTGTCAAATTCAACATTGGTTTCCGCCGAAGACTTCAATAATTTCTTTGTAAATACTGTCTCTGAAATGCGGGAAGCAATTGAACCAGCTAATGTGTCAGCTGAGGAGCTTTTAGCGTCTTCTCCCGGATCCAAGTTTGAGTTTGGTCTGAGGGAATTGTCATCTAAAGAAAATGCAGATATAGTATCCAAAATTAGGTCATCTATCAGTAAAGATATTTATGATCATTCCAGCTCTATGATAAAAACTGTCATAAATGTTATTTTGGAACCATTAACTTTTTGTTTCAATGCCTGCATTAGAGAGTCCGTTTTTCCACGGATACTCAAGCATTCCAGAACAGTGCCTATTCATAAAAAAGGTTGCAAAAATTCACCCAAAAATTTCAGACCCATATCCATCCCACCTATTTTCAGTAAGATATTGGAATATGCTGTTGCTAATCAATTGTACGAGTTCCTTGAGAGAAATAGTCTGTTGTCCACTTCACAGTTTGGTTTTAGGCAAGGAAAATCTACTACTGATGCAGTCACTTCAGTTGTGGCCGAAGTTGGAAAAAATTTTGACAGTAAAAACTACACAGGTGTTGTACTTTTCAATCTGAGTCGAGCTTTTGATGTTGTTGATCATAATATCTTAGCGAAAAAACTCCATCATCTTGGTGTACATAACAAGGCTCTAGAATTTCTTCAATAATATTTGAGAGATAGAAGTCAGACTGTGTGTGTGAACTCCAGTCCCTCAAGCCCTCTATCTGTTCCTCATGGAGTTCCTCAAGGATCCATTCTTGGGCCTCTACTCTTTATAATCATGATGAACGATATTGAGTACAGTATTGGTTCTAAAGTCGTCTGTTATGCTGATGACTCATCCATGGTAACTGTGGATAGGGACTTGAATGCTCTTCAGCAGAAAATGATCAAGTGTCAGGATGAGAATGCAGTGTGGTTCTGTGCAAATTATTTGCTTCTGAATAGAGATAAAACTCAGTTGTTGGTGCTTGCACTGAGACAAATCACTGAGGTCGCTGAGGGTGCAGGAAGTGGCAGGCTTCTTGGTCTCACACTTGACCGAAAGCTTTCTTGGAGTGAGCAGATAGATAGTGTATGCTCTAAACTCTCTAGATCCATATACTTGCTTCGTAGTCTAAGGGAATCAGTCCCCCAAAAGTACCTGAGGTCATGTTACTTTGCGTTTTTTCGAAGTGTCTTTGTTTACGGTCTGGAACTGTGGGGCTGTGCCCCAGATGTCCAAAAAGTACTCCTTTTGCAAAAGAAAGCTATTAGGATAATCTCTGGTGCCGCTTATCTTGAACATTGCAAGCCTCTCTTCATTAAGGAGAAAATTATGACAGTGTATAGCATGGTAGCATTTAGGCTTCTAATGAGTGTGAAGAGGAGAATAGACAGTTTCCTTTGCAGAGATAAAGTGCACAGTTATAGTACAAGAAACAGATATAAAATTGATGTTCCTTCTTCTAGGTTGGGGAAGATTTTAAAAAGTCCCAAGCACATTTCCCTTAAGCTTTTCAATGTGCTTCCATGCTCGGCAAGGTTTTTGCATGAGTCCAGATTTAAATCTGAACTGGAGGGCATTCTTTTGCAAAACCCTTTATATTCTTTTGATGACTTCTTCCAGATGAGAATGGACAACTTTCTCAAGCTTTAATTTTTCAACTCAGTTTAAGTCCATGATGGCCATATTGAGCTTCTCGATTTTTCTACTTTCCACAAGGCTGACCATGGTTTCCTATTATTTCCTGTGTATGATTATTATAAAATCACTTCATTTTACACATGTGTTTCCAAGTTATTTTATAGTAATTGTATTTTTACCAATGTATTTTAATTATAATTAGTATTATATTGTATTGACATTTCCAATTGCCATTTTTTATGTGCTCAAAGGAATAAAAGCATTCTTATTCTTATTCTTAACGAAGGTTTAAATGGGATTGAACTAGTTTTCAAAATCTCATTCACGTAGTAGTTAGCTAGCACCCTATCACTTTCATAACGCTTGCATAGAGTTTTCCATGCCAAACCGAAATCACTACTTATCTGAAAAGATTTCACTACTCTGGCTGCTTCGCCTTTCAACAAATTATGCAAAATATGAGATTTATGAACAGGAGAATGATATTTATCATCCACAATCAATGATGAAAAGATATTTTCGAATCTAGGCCAGTCTGAAATATCAGAGCCATCAAACGGTTTTATTTCAGTTGGAGGTAATATCATGTTCAAACGGGGAGAATGAGAGGTTGAAGTTGAGGGTTCACTTTTCTCCTTCGGTTTCTTATCTTTGATTTGATTCAATTTATCACGAGCATTTATTATTGCACAGGATAAATTATCAATAACGGTAAGTGATTGATATTCAGGTTCTTTAGTAGGTTCAACTTGATTAGATAATTCATTGATTTAATCTAAGAGTGCAGAATATTCTTTCACAGTATTTTCAATAGATATGCTTCTTATCAAAAATTGAGATTGAATTTTAGGATCATTGATGTCCTTCAACAAGTCATAAGCTTGTTGAACACGGCTAAACAAAGTTTCTTTCTTCTTCACACGAATAGTAAGCAAGGCTTGTGCGCTTGCCATTGTAACTAAGTAACTGATTAGATAAACAAGGAGATTTGGAAAGGAACTTTGTAACTGGATTTAACATGGATATCAGTGCATGTATCAACAAGTAACTCTACCATTAACGAATTGAAATTTAAATTGAGAAATAAATCTCTTGGAAATAGAACATATCCCAGGCCTGGTAGGACCATGTCGTAATCCCGTCCTGGCCCCAAACCTAAGGATTGGGATACAAATAAGATTTAATTCACAAAAACGTTGACAGCCCCAAAAGAAAGTCTATTAATTTGCACTAAACTTGGAACTGGTGAGGAAGTGGACTGTATATCTCGAGTGTAGAAGTTACTGATGATATCCTGTCTTCATGTGTGGGCCTATATGATATTGTACATATATCATGAAACGGAATGAGGAAATTGCATTCAACTCGAACGCCACGGAACAGGAGAAACAGAACGAAACGTTGTTGACTTCTAGAGCACGCTTCTTGAAGTGCTGGGTTGAAAGATAAACGGGGAGGATGATGGAGGGGTGAGGGAGAGAGGTTATCTTGCCTCTTTGGGAGAGGGGGAAGGGGGGGAAAGAACAAACCAACCAACCTGCAATCAAGGCTGCCGATCCTCCATGAATCCACCAGAAGTAATGAGGAAAAAAAGAAGGAAGAAATGGGGGGAAAAAAGAAAACAGAGGAATAGGTACTCAAAATAATGGTAAGCGAGTCCACTGAAAAATGAAAAAACTAATGAAAAAAAAAGAAATCTCGAGTCATATATCTGAATGGAAGAAGAAATTTCTGTATGTCCAGTTTTTTATATCCAGTTTAATTTTTCCGCTGATCTTATTGTCCATGAGAAAGTGATTTGGAATGAGGTTTATTATTTTATTACCTATGTAAATTAATTGCCTCCTTATACATCCAATATTAGTGTTATAGGTTACATATTTGTTAGCAGTGGCCCTTAGATTATAATAATTGAGAGTAGAGTCTATTGTGAGAGGAAAATCGGATCTTTATTTTATTAAGTACTCAATTACGGTTTTCATGTATAATTGACATAATATATAGTCATGACCTCAGAATCACTAAATACCATATCCGTTGGATAGAGCCTGGGTTTGCTTAATAGAGTTTTAATTATCAGTGTTTGTGCTACAAATAATTCAGCAATATGACAGTTGAAACAGCCTCCCCAAACAACTATGCCATACTGCAAAATTGACTCGACTAGAGCATGATACATCATTTTCAGGTGGTTCTTATTAAGAATTCTGTTAACTTGGTGAAATTTAAAAGATAAATATATAATTTTTCTATATATGTTTTTAATATGAACATCCCATTTAAGGTTTTCATCAATTATAATTCCCAAATACTTGGTATTATTGACTTTTTTAATGGTGGGACAATCACCCAAGTTTAAATTGCATTGAGAATGGAGTCTCAAATCTTGATTCTCGTTAGGCTGCCCTACTCCATTTGCAGAGAAAGTTATGTCATTAGTTTTTTTTCAATATTTGAACTTGGGGTATTCTCATCTAACCACTTCTTAATTAAGAGCATATTATCTTCAGCTATAGTATGAACTTCATTCCATGAATTACCGTGAAAAATAGCTGCAGTATCATCTGCAAAGGATATCACAGTTGAGTTTAGGAGTCTTAAATTTGAAAAGTCATTCACATAGAGTATGAGAAGGATGGGAGGAAGTACAGTACCTTGAGGAAGACCATAAGGAGCTAAGTTAGTTACACTAGATTAATCATTTATGGTTAGGGACTGGGTTCTATTACTCAGATAGCTTTTGAACAATATAAGTGAGACTTCTCTGAAACCATAGGACTCCAGTTTATTGAACAAAGTATTATGAGGTATTGTATCAAAAGCTTTGCTTATATCCAGGAAGACCACAATAGTTTTCTTATTGGAGTTTATTTTATCAGATGAAGTATTGATGAATTTTATTAGAGCGTCAGATGTACTTTTACAATTTTGGAAACCGAATTGGTTCTTGTTGATTATTTTGTTAAGATTCAAGAAAGAAACAACTCTTGACTACATTAATTTTTCCATTATTCTAGCAAGGTTGCTGATAAGACTAATCGGTCTATAATTACAGGGATTAGTCGGGTCACCTTGTTTGAATAGAGGTTTTATTTTGGCTGATTTGAGGTGCTCGGGAAAATATCCCTCCTCAAAGCATCTATTAAAAATGAAAGCGAGAGGTTGAGATATAAAATTGGCTATTTTCTTCAGCGTAATATTACCTAGACCATCAATACCAGGACTGCAGTTGTTCTTTAGATTTCTAATAGTTGCCTCAACTTCAACTGGGCATGTTGGTTTCATAAAAAACGTGTTATTGATCTGTATTGCGGGAAATCGATCACCAGTATTATCAGGGATATTGATAGTTTGAGCTTGTAATTTACCCACATTTGTGAAATAATTGTTGAGGGAGTGAGCGTCAAGTTCAGTACTCTTTTCCTTGATACTGGCCTCACCTTTAACTTCGTTTATGCACTTCCACAACTTCATGCTGCTGTTATTACAATTTTCAATTTTCCCTTTATAGTGGACTTCCTTTGCATGATTTATGATCTTATCCAAACCATTACGATAAGCCTTATATTCATTCTTCAAGATATTGTTATTAGGATCTCTTCTGAGTCTAGAATGCATTTTATCCCTCGTGATTATTGATCTTAAAATGCCTTCAGATATCCAGGGCTTCAGGGGACAAAGTCTGTTAGGTATGACTTTTACCTTATATGGTAGTACCGTTTATGGTATTACCTTTAATATGGTAGTACACCACGTTTTCTGGGAACTTTCTACTGGTGACTGGAGTTATCATTGACACACAAAAATCAAAATAATCGTGAGAAAGAAAACTGCTGATGAACGCAAATAAGACCGCCACTCCATTGTTCTATTGTCCCGGCTGCTTGACTGAGCCTGGCTGGAGGGATCAAATAAACGACTGGTTTGATCTTTCATCTGTCCACCAGGCAGAACTACGCCTACCATTGCTGGGTGGAAGATGTTACTGTGGCCTCACGCATTCAAATCAAATCGAATCAAATCAAATCATTTATTCCGCCATCAAAAAAAACAAAAAAAAAAAACAATCACAAAATAAAGAGCATATCAAAAATGATGAACAATAAATTTAAACAAAATACAAGTGTTAACTTAAAAATAGGAAAATAATAATACAAAATCATAGATATCTCTTTACATATGTATATATAATTAACGTACTATATATGGCATCACCAGCAAAAGAATAAACTTTGCCCGCTGGTGACTGTTGCAAATCGAAAATGGTATAATAATATTTCAAATAAAAAAATCCTCATCATCCTATCAACGCTGCTATTATTTGCTGTCTCAGTGCCTAGTCCGATTCAGCCAAGCAACCAGCCTGCACTGCAGAGCTAGGTTAAAAGGCGATTGGGCAGGCGAAGCCCACCTCCCAGCCGGAGCGCTGCAAGGGAAGTAAACTCAATGATTGAAATGATAGGTTACTTGGAAATCAGAACCATGTGACCAAAAACCACCAACACCACAATGCACATGTATATAGTGGTAGCTGCTCATGTGCAAATGATCACAGTCATAAAACGTGATTGTGCGGACGAAGTGCGAAACGCGCTTCCCAGCCGAAGCGCGAAACGCGGAGGCTGCTATCCAACAATATACAGTCAAAAGGCGACTGGGCGGGCGAAGCCCGCATCACAGCAGTAGCGCGAAGCGCGGAGGCTGCTACCCAACCCTGTACAGCAATAAAAGGTGATTGGGCGGGTGGAGCCTGCCTCCTAGCCAGAGCGCGAAGCGCGGAGGATGCTATCCAACTCTACATAGTCAGAAAAGGTGATTTGGCAGGCGAAGCCCGCCTCACCCCGGCACCCCTGTACTCACCAAAATATTTGGAACACATTTAAATTCGTTTACCACGAAAAATTTATTTCAAGCTTTCTCGTTCACCTCCTGGAGATAAACCTATAATCATAGCTAAATTCCAACCAAATTCAAATGGTGACCCGGGAAATTAGGTTTTCATTGAAAATTTGGAGTTTTCCCAATTACAAAGAAGTGTTCCTTCCCCCCGGCACCCCTGTACTGGCCCAAATATTTGGGACACATTTAAATTTGTTTCCCACAAAAAATTTATTACAAGCTTTTTTGTTCAGCTACCGGAGATAAGCTTATAACCATAGCTAAATTCCAACCAAATTCAAATGGTGACCCTGGAAATTGAGTTACCATGAAAAATTTGGAGTTTTCCCAAATACGAAAAATTCTCAGCCAAAACTATAAGATCTCTGTGAAAACTGAATACCAAATCTGTTGCATATTACACTGGAGGCCATGGGAAAACCTCCAGACCTTCCAAATTATTCCCGCCGGCACCACTGTAATCTTCCAAATATTTGTGACACATTTAAATTTATTCCCACATAAATTTATTACAAGCTCTTTTGTCCAGCTCTTGGAGATAAGCCCATAATCATAGCTAATTTTCAACCAAATTCGAAAAGCGACCTAGGAAATTGAGTCTTCATCGAAAATTTGAAGTTTTCCCATATACAAAAAATTCTCAGCCAAAACTATAAGATCGCTGTGATAAGTGAACATCAAATCTGTTGCATACTTCAATGGAGGCTACGGGAGAGCCTCCAGACCTTCCAAATTTTGCCCCCCGCCATCACCATGCTCCCCCAAATATTTGGGACACATTTAAATTTATTCCCCACAAAAAATTTATTTCAAGATTTTTTGTTCAGCTTGTCAAGTTAAGTGTAAATCCATGGCTAAATTACAACCAAATCCAAATGGCGACCCGGAAAATTGAGTTTTCATCGAAAAATTTAAGTTTTCCCAAATACCAAAAATTATCAGCTAAAACTATGAGTTCACTGTGGAAACTGAACACTAAATCTGTTGCATACTACACTGGGGGCCACGAGAAAACCTTCAGACCTTCCAAATTTTGCCCCCCGCCTACCCTGTGCTCCACAAATATTTAAGACACATTTGAATTTGTGTCCCACAAACAATTTAGAAGGAGCTTTTTTGTTCAGCTCGCCAATTTAAGTGTAAAACCATATCTAAATTCCAACCAAATCCAAATGGCGACCCAGGAAATTGAGTTTTCCATTGAAAACTATGTGTGTGTGTGTGTGTGTGTGTGTGTGTGTGTGTGTGTGTGTGTGTGTGTGTGTGTGTTTGTGTGTGTGTATGTGTGAGAGATAGTTGTGATGTGGTCGCCGTTCCTGGCATCATTCCAAGTTATTTACTTACCAGCAGCTGTGATCTATTATTGAAGAAGAAAAAGAAAAAGAAAAAGAAAAAGAAAAAGAAAAAGAAGAAGAAGAAAAAGAAAAAGAAAAAGAAAAAGAAGAAGAAGAAGAAGAAGAAGAAGAAGAAGAAGAGAAGAAGAAGAAGAAGAAGAAGAAGAAGAAGAAGAAGAAGAAGAAGAAGAAGAAGAAGGAGTGAGAAAGGAAGAGGAAATAGTAGAAGAAGAAGAATAGAAAGATTCAACTAAATGGGACAAGCAAATTTGATAGGTTTATCACCTGATTATCAAGTGCAGGCCTGTTACCAAGATGTACAAAATAGACAGGGAGTTCAATAAGTCCTTCTTTTTTAAAAGTACATAATCTTTTTATATTGTATTTTTCATTGTCAAATGATGACTAAATGTCCAACACTCAGTTAAATCTGCTTCCCACAAAAATGTATTAGAAGCTTCTTTGTTCGACTCACCAACATTAATAATATTATTTACATTATATCAATAGCTTTCCAAACTTGAATGATAATAATATTATTATTACTACTAATATGAATGATAAAATATTCGTTTCTTTGAATGATGAATCTGATATAATTTTTTATGATAGGGACAATGATCGTACTTATATAGGGACATAAGGGAACAAAATGCTGATTATCAAGTAGAAATATTTAGTTTTCACTTCATATTTGTTGATAACGAAAAGTTAATCCAACCTACACCCAACACAACTAACTTAATTAACACACCATCACCCTCAAAGTCGAATTTTGTTCTCAATTAAATTTATTTACAACACACATAAATACAACGAGGAAAAGCAATATACAACAAAACAATTACAACAACTCTGCAAGGAAAGTGTTTTTGAAAAAATATTGATGGTTCATCCCTTTTCAAGCAAAATGATTGTGGTGAGGGATGAGTCGCTTAACATAATAACTAACTTTATCTTGGACTAAATCTTCGATAATCTATTAATAAACCAGAACACATTCAAACAAACCGTATTATCATTCAAAAGGCAATTGGGCGGGCGAAGCCCTCCCAGCCAGAGCGCGAAGCGCAGAGGCTGCTACCCAATATTGTTCAGTCATAAAAGGCAATTGGGCGGGCGAAGCCCGCCTCCCAGCCGGAGCGAGAAGCGCGGAGGATGCTATCCAACCCTATACAGTCATAAAAGGCGATTGGGCGGGCGAAGCCTGCATCCCAGCCGGAGGGCGAGGCGCGAAGACTGCTATCCAACCCTGTTCATTCAGAAAAGGCGATTGGGTGGGCGAAGCCTGCCTCTCAGCCGGAGCGCGAAGCTCGGAGGCTGCTAACCCACCCTACTAGGGGTGCAGGGGGCGAGCCTCCTGCCGAGCGCAAAGCGCAAGCTTATTTAATAACTTAAAAATGTATTCAAATATGCATGATTCTCCCTCTCGTGAAAGGAAATTCCAAGATAACACAAGAGCGTTTTTTTCACGTGAAAATTATGTCCTCATAGTTTTACATCATAACGTTATATTCTGGTGGAAAAGTCGAGAAACCCCCATTTTTCATGTGAAAAAATGTGGAAATTTTCCAACTTTTCACGTGAAAAGTACATGAAACTAAAATTCGAAAATAACATTTCTTGTTTTGTTTTTACATTTCCACGTTGAACTGAACATATAAAGACTCTCAGAAAAGAACATGAATGAAATGTTTTTTTCCTACATTTCTCGTCCTACATCTGGTCATCTCTTTCTCATGAAAATTTCCAAAAATTGTCATAAGAAAAACGTTTTTTAAAAATATTTTTACAATATTAAATCTTATAAAACTTCTGAATAACCACAATTTATAATATGAAGTAAATTCTTTACCCTAACTTTACAATAATTCTACTTAAAATTGAATAGAAATTAAATTCAACTATAAAGTCCTATTCAGACAAATGGATTTTTCCTAGTAGGTGATATATGCAATCTAACAGCTGGACACTATAATTACAGAATGGAAGCTCATTTTGATCTGTAATCATTCAACAGCTGACAAATTTCAAATATTTTTCATGTAAGCTTCTTTTTTCAGCTGTTGGACTTTGTATCAGCCATTTGCTAGTATTAGCTTTGCATCACCCATTGGGAAAAAACCATAAATGTCTGGATGGCCAATAGGGAGATTCTTGCTTAAATAAAGTGAAGAAACAACAATAATTTATATTAAAATTGAATTTATTCTCAAAACATCACAGTCATCAACCCTCCAACCAAGCATCACTTGGGGGTTGTAACTCAAATATTTTGAATGTAAATACCCATTGTGTGATACATCATCTTAAAAGCCTTTTCAAAATGAGAGAGATGACATCAATAAAAATCTTCTAGTATCATAGAAGATTTTTTTTGATGTCACTTAAAAATATTTGAGTTACAACCCCTCATTTCTTTACAAACTATAACTTCAATCAGCCACCGTTTTGAATACAAATTTCATAGTACATTTTTATTGGTGTCATTTTCTTAAAGCCCTTCAAAATAATGTACCACACATGGGCGTTTACATTAAAAATATTCGAGTTACAGCTCTTGAGTCACCATATTACACATTCTGAACCTAGTCAACCCCTAATGAAGGGGTTGAAATTCAGTTGTATGTCAAAAGTTAGAGTATTTGACCAGTAACATATCCTGAAGGTACAGTATTATATCTGCAACAGTCTCTAATTTATTGAAAGGTACCCATACATTCGACTCACTCTGTAAAGTTACTAACTAATAATGATTAGCACAAGCCTAGAGCTCATGTGGGCATCACCCATAGAGAAAAATTGTTCGACTTCATATTCTGTTTTGAAATAATCAAAATTGAGACTTACTTAAACCGAGTTTTTGAAGACTTCAGCCAGTCTTTGATTACTGTTTCCATATCTTTTTCTTTTGTGTTGGAAAATTTCATCACCACAGCTCCAATCAGAGATGGAACAAAAGTTTACTCATAATTGAACATATTTCAAACAATATTTCTTGACTCAAAAATTGAAAAAACGCAGTCTCACTCTTTCTTATTATATGAAATATATATTGCTAGAATGAGAGGACTACAACTATAGTTTTTTCCAAATTGGAATAAGAAATAAAGCTATCAATATAAATAAATGAATCACTTGCTTGTTGAAAAAGTCCAAATAAAGCCTGCCGCACCAGGCTTTTGCTCCTGCAAACTTGGTTCAGACAGGACTGAGAACCAAATGGGTGGTATCCTATTGAATGATTGGGAAAATGGCGGATGATGGTGTTGAATACAAGTGCTGTGTGTGCGGATTAGTGGTTAATGATAATGAACCGGCATTGATGTTTTTTTTTTTTTATTATTACTTCCATTAAAACTAGTCACTAGGACTAACCATTAATTTTGTTCTCTTATTTCTTATCCTTGAATATTAAATTTTATTGCTAAAGTCTTCCAGTGAAGCCTACAGTTCTAATCTATAATTCTTCTACTTTAAATTCTTTCGCTACACATTTATTTAATTTATACTTTTTTCACTTCACTAGCACTACACCAACTCGAAGGGCTTTGTTCTCTTCAACCTCCTTGTAAGTTCAGTGCTGTCTAGGAGTTGGATGACTTCGGTTTTGTCGTGTTGATGAAGACGTGACTCATGATGGGCTGCCAATCGTCTCATTTAACTGGACGTTAACAATGCATTGTAGACAATTTTTGCAAGAGACAGAAAGTGCAAGAAATTCACCTCTTCACCCGAATCAGTCATCAAAAATTCATTGTTTCGGGAAAATTGAAAATCTGCCAAAATTATTCAGTTTTTAACTGCATTTAAAATTACTGCAAAAGGTCTATGTATCGTTAACCTTGCATTGTAGACGATTTTTCCTGGAGACAAGTAGTGCTGGAAATTCACTTCCACACTCGAATCAGTCTTCAAAAATACACTGTTCTTGAAAATTGAAAATCTGCCAAAATGATTAAGTTTTGAACTGCATCTAAAATTACAGCAAAAGGTCTACATATCGTTAACGGTGCATTGTAGTCGATTTTTGCAAGAGACAAGAAGTGCTGGAAATTCACTTTTGCACCTGAATTAATCAACAGAAAGCCTAAAGTGAGACTTTTTTGAAAACTCAAGAAATTTCTCATCAAAAATGTAATTGGCATGAAATTTTTTTATCTCAAAAACATTGTGTTGTAGACGATTTTGCAAGAGTTAGAAATGGGTTGAAATTTGATTTTACATCCGAACTGTTGGTCAGAAAGCCAGAATTGAAAGTTGAAAAAATGTTTGATTTCCACTTTTCACATTTTCACTTTTTATTCACGTGAAAAAACGTGATTTTTACATTTTGTGTTGACATGGGTAGTATCATTTTGGAAGCTCAGAAACTGGTTCTTATTAATATCGATGAAGATTCAATATAATCAATACATGCTCATTGATTGTATTTGCCATGATGTCTATTTGTTTGTATTCACTTCTAATGATACCCATTTACATTTATTGATATTACTAAGAGTTCATTGATATCAATAGATCTTCATTGACTGTATTTATCATTATTTCTATTGATATCCATGAGCACCTATTGATATCACAACTGTATGCTCAGTACAGTAGAAGTTAATTGACTGTATTTACCGTTATGTCCATGAACTTTTATTGATTTCCATGAACATGTATTGATATCCGTGAGCATTCAATCAGTAACTCCACAGGCCACCTTCGTCTAAACACGAAGGAGGTGGAGTGGGAGTAGTTGAAAATATCTATCTTCAATGCCATTTTGATCTAGAGCAACATGGCAATGTTGATCTACAGTCTCCCATGGACATATTAATCTGGTGTGATAAAGGTCTCCATGACCGTGTAGAGTGACAGGTCCTGCATGACCATCTTGAGCTGGAGTGATGCGTCCCCCCCATTGATGCCCCTAATGCTGGTGGGCATGGCCATTGGTCATGTGACTGAACAGTGACTGAACTGTAACTGAACAGTAACTGAACAGTAACTGAACAGTGACTGAACAGTAACTGAACACTGACTGAACAGTAACTGAACACTGACTGAATACTATGAAATTCTATTATGTTAAATATAACTAGGAAAAAATATCCTCGTTATACAATGGTTTGTTCACATTCTAGGATTCATATCTGAGACTCTTGAAAGCATACATGCTACCCAGAGGATATCTAATAACTGTTTGGATATTCAAGATCCTTGTATATTTTATAGAATGATCACTTCTTCTTACATTACTAAATGTGGGTGAAGAGGATTTGAGGAATAAGAATCAGCAATTTATTGCTAATTTTATTGAACATATGCTATTTTATTAAAGATCAAAACGGCAGCTGTGTGTCCTAGGATACTTTTTCACAAAGTCTTGCTGAAACACCAGGTTCTAGGAAGCTGAATGTGTGAGATGTGTCCTGTATGGCTCTTAACTGAACACTGATGGTCCCTCGACTGTTGTGAACACTATATTATACACTCCAGAGTGAGTGGGAGACCTTCTGATTTATTTTTATTAATTTTCTATTAAAAATTTTTTCCCAAAGAAGTTTTTGATGATTTGAATTTGACTTTGACCTTGACATTGACCTTGACCTTGACATTGATCCTGACCTTGACCTTGACTTTTGACCTTAAGGTTAGGTTAAGTTTGTTAGTTTGGGTTAGGTTAGGTTGAATTTTTTAATTTAGTCAGGTTAGGTTAGGTGGGGAAGTCTGGGACATGTTGTCCCAGAGCACACATTTCATAGCTACTTACCCACATTCGAATCATAATAGCTTCTAGTTGATCGATTGTTCTTTCAGATGAAGTACTCTTGATTTGATGTTCCAGAATGAACCTTTTACACTACTCATATAAATTATAGTTCATTATATTGAACAAGAGTGGATAGTTAATATTACATCAGTTATACTGGTATCAGCCAGCTATCCTGTATAGATGGTGGTGGCAAGGCAGATAATATTGGCATCATTGTTCTTTTATCTTTCTCCACCGCCATTATAACGTGAACCATGACAATGAATGAGCCTTTGGTCAATAATGATGCACATTTGAGGCTCGGTTTCACGAGAGCCAATCAGAGAAGGTCTTTTTGATTAGATGGCTTCTCCGATTGGTTCTTGATGTGGAATTAATCATGATTGAAATTCAACCGGCTTTTGTGCAAGCAGCACTTTGTCTTTACAGCTTTGAATACCATTGCATTTCCAGTGATAGTTTTGGACAATTAAGGCTTGAATTACTATGAGTATCTTGGGTAACTCCGAATAATATCAAAGGTTGCTGTAATGTGTAATCAAATTTGAGGATTCCGCACTTGAATATGAGAAATTGAAACCTTTCTGGTACTTCCACAGGTACTTCCACAGGGAACAGCAACTCTCTACAGAGTACAGACTCGAATGAAGTTGAAACCAGATAAAAAAATAGAAGTGATCTTTTATCAAAATGGAGTGAAAATTTATGAGGATTACAAGGATCAGAGACATCTCATTGAAATTACCTCATATTTCGAGAAAAAGACTTCTAAAAACGAGAAAAAGACTTCTAAAAACGAGAAAAAGACTTCCAAAAACAACAAACCAGTATTTGTACAAGTTAAATTTGGTAAGATAACCTATCAAAAAGAGAATCTGAGACTTATAAATTAATTTACCCATATCTGCACAATATTCTAACAAGAATTGATGCTTTATGATTGATCTCATGTGTTTTTATTTTTTCCAGAGGGTCTTGTGATTCTTCCCTCCAATGATCTAAAGGAGAAATTCATGGATGATAAGTGAGTTCAACACTGATCGTCTTGACCTGAGATACATTTATAATTCCCATTAATATAAGGATAAATATAGATATCTCGCATTATACTTGGTTACTTGGAGCTCATGATTCTTAGTCATCCAAGATAACATACTGAAACATCTTTAAGCGCACATCTTTAGTACCGTATGTATGAATGAGTTGATACTTGACTCTAAATATGAAGAAATCAGGGTTGCCAAATTGTGTAACGTTACAGACCGAAATATTCTGATTCTAGGTTACCTCAGGATATCCGAACCACTTGATGCGCATTTGGGGGTCGCGACTGGGCCGCGTAATGGCCGATTCAAAATGGCCAACCCAGCGTTCATTAAAACGGTCATAGAATGATTACCATCCATGATAGAGACCTAAAGAGAACGCGAATCGAATTACAATGAACTATTCTTCAAAGTTTGTTCATAACACATTTCCACCTCAAACATGATTTTAACCAACAAAAATGCACTTTTTGAAAAACATTCCATTTTTCAAAAGTATTTTTCCTGAATAACTACTTTCAATGACGATTTTTGAATATAAAGTGCCGAACAGAAGTTCTTTGTAATGAAATGTATTGTTTATTTCAAGTTTTTATCATTTTTTGTTCTGGCGCTATGATTTTTTCCATGATGACATTCTAGCCGATGAGTCAAGTAAAGGCCATTCCACACAGCACGTGGCGTGCGTGGCTGGACGCACGCCACATGCCAATTCACACCGCCATGACTGTTGCGATGCTATACCGGCCACGTTTCCCGTCAGTATGCAGGAAGATGTCAACTCCGACGGTCCCGTGGTGTGAATCTGGATTTTCTTGTGGCTTACCTTGGTTTGATGACTCCAGCAGCAGCAGTAGTAGTGATAATGAGCTGGTTTTATTGTATTCGGTGACAGCACGGGACCAGTGGGTACATCCAATCAATAAAAAAAGGAAGACCTATGGCGAATTCCATCATTTAATGCGTGACCTTGAGGCTGACAAATATAGTATACGTTCTATACGATAGTATACGTCTAGTATACGTTCTGCGCATGCTCGGACCAAAACGTGGCCAGACACGTTTGAAAAGATCGCTCAGAGAGCGAACGGTAGCCACGCGTGGCTAGTATAGCAAGCGTTGCCGCGTGGCCGTGGCTGCTATGTGAATTGCTTCATTTGATTAGCTGGGAAGCGATGTTTTGAAAAGTAGCTAGCGTGCGTCCAGCCACGCACGCCACGTGCTGTGTGGAATGGCCTTAACTATCATTAAAACTGAACTATAAATTCGATCTTCCTACCATTTATTTCATGATGAAGACTACTTGCAAAAGGTCTCTCTCCGTTGATTCTTCAATCTCTTCCTTTCTGTCAACCAGCAAAATAAGAATATTGATAAGAAAGCAAAGAAAATATTTCTCATAATTGATAAAATCGAGATGGCGGTCATAACTGACAAATTTTCTTATATCGATTGCTTTTCAGTTATAGTGAGAGATATCAAATCGATTATATCACCAAACTGTTCATAACTAACAAAAATATAATATTGTAGAGATAAATATTATTTCAATAATTACTCTTTTCATGATTAATATACTTTCAAAAACTTGAAACATAGATTACATTCTTTGGGGACAAAATTTCAGTTTCCACTCTGTAGATGTAATCACAGTGGACATAACCTACTATTACTGAGACTGTTTTGTAAAATATTCCCAAAATGACCTAGTTGAGGGCTGGAAGTTCATTTACCACGGCTGGAGCGTCATTGGAAAAGTGAGAAAAGTAGGGTTTACTGCCGAAATCACGTTTTTCCTTCCTTATTAGGCCTATGCCAAACCTGACAATAAATTGGAAAACCGTGTATCTCAATCAATCCTTGAAGGTACAATCTCTTCGCTATCATGTGTTGGAATAGAATATCCGTGATGGCAATCTTGAAAATATTTGTCATCATGAAAAAAGATGTTGGCAAAAAGTGTAAATATTCAATAAATTGCTTGTAATTCTATTTATATTGGTGAAAGAGAATCTGTATTTGAAGTGATATCTCACGGACTGTAAGACCCAACTCACACTTACGGACTCAGGTCGAGAAGAGACTCGACTCCAGTCGAGAGCATGTGCTTTCAAATGGTGACGTCGCAGAGACTAGAATCGACTGGTCTGAGTGTCACCATTTGAAAACACATGCCCTTGACTAGAGTCGAGTCTCTTCTCGACCTGAGTCGCGTAAGTTTGAGTTGAGCCTAATTGTAACTGTAACTTTAAATGCTTTTGTCAGCTGTCTTTTACTTTCCTTGCCCTATTACCATAGGTAAGGAAAGTATTGCTTTCCGAAAAAAACTAAGGTACCCCAATTTTCAAATTTCTATACGTTTCAATGTCCCCTGAGTCCAAAAAACTTGTCTTTGGGTATTGGTCTGTATGTGTGTGTGTGTGTGTGTGTGTGTGTGTGTGTGTGTGTGTGTGTGTGTGTGTGTGTGTGTGTGTGTGTGTGTGTGTGTGTATGAGTGTATGTGCGTCTGTGTACACGATATCTCATCTCCCAATCAACGGAATGACTTGAAATTTGGAACTTAAGGTCCTTTCACTATAAGGATCCGACACGAACAATTTCGATCAAATGCAATTCAAGATGGCGGCTGAAATGGCGAAAATGTTGTCAAAACAGGGTTTTTCGTGATTTTCTCGGAAACGGCTCTAACGATTTTGATCAAATTCATACCTAAAATAGTCATCGATAAGCTCTATCATCTGCCACAAGTCCCATATCTGTAAAAATTTCAGGAGCTCCGCCCCATCAATGCAGATAGATTCCCAATTATCAGGCTCCAGATACAATTGAAACAGAAAAATCAAGTGGAGTAGATTGAGCATGAAAATCTCTACAATTCTGTAACATTTTCACCTAAAATTGAAAATTAGCTTTAAATTCGAGAAAATGTGATTATTCAATTGCAAATTATTGTTCATTCTATTAAATCATTCACTATGAAGAGATAGCAGACCTCATGTGTGTCTCCAGCGTTATTGCCCTGTAACCAGCTGGCTCAAATCTTTGAATAGTAGACTTGAGATGCGCGGGAACACTAGCGTCAGGTGATCAATTTTCATAACGGCAAGGTAAGTTGTGTGAGTGCGCCACACCAGATTTTTTTCATATTCTTCAGATATTGAATTCTCTTTGAATCGAATAATAGGTTATAATTTAAACATATATGTTATGTTTAAGATTATACGACCTATATTGAATTTTGAGTGCAAATAATGATATTTGGAATTCTTTTTTGTGTTGACCTCAACATTTTCGTTCAAACTATCATGTCCAAATTGAAATATTCAAGATCTCGGAATAATGTATTCACTATGATACAAAAACTTGCAAAGATGAATTATTATCAATGTAATATAGACACAAAAAACATGATCATACAAAATCCATAGCAGTGATTGTAGGAAATTCTACAAAGGCCAGACTGTAAGAGATTTTCAAACATGATCAAAGGAACATTTTTGGGTCACTGAGATAAAAGAATAGTCTCATACAAATACCATCCTTCGTCAATCACCTTCCACATTCATAACATATTATTATTACACGATTATCGACCATAGTATTATGTCAATATTGGATTTTGGACATGATGGTGAAAAATTGAACAAAGAAAAGAATTCCAAATAATATTTGCACTCAGAGTTGAGTAAATGTAATATGTTAAACATTACTCACACTGGAAATAAAAACTCAATATTTGAATGAAATTTAAAACATGATATATGGATTTCTATAATTATACATCTAAGTATTATTCAATTTCAATTCAAAATCCTATGATACTGATAACCAATTCTATCTTGTTTTCAGGGGGAATTTTCCACACCATCTCGATAAACCAATTTTCCAATTTTCTGCTATCAGTAGAGAGACTGGAGTATCTTACCTAGTTCGATCAGAGTTCACTACCACGATCGATAACAGTGCTGGGGGAATTGTGTAAGTAATACTACCGTATGCAAAAAGTGTTCAATGTGTTCATTTTAGTTGGGGTGTCTACTTTGTTATAGTATCAACTGAATATTATCCTGTTAACTGAGACAAAGCAGATGGATTTCTACCTTCAGAAGGATACGAATCTACTTATTAATCTCCAATAGGTACTTGATCATTTAGAACTCATAAAAAAATATATAAATTTTTGTCATGAAGATAATTCAAGACAAGCTAAAATGCAAAGACATCAGCGAAGCAGTAGTTTCACAGAAGTTTAACATTCCAACCTTAAAAAGGTCTCTGTCGCCGGCTTGAACAATAAGGATGGTCACACTGACATCAGCGTATCTGAACAGACGTTTTCAAAAAAGATAAATAATTTTATTTCCATCATAAATTTCATTTGACATCCATTCTAAGTTTTGGAAATTATATGACCACTTTGACAAGTTTTGTGGTCATTGTTAGTAATGTATTTAATTGTAATTACTTAATTGTTAAGTCATAGATTATTTTTTTTTTGGAGCTCAGTTCATCACTTTACAGACATCTCAGCGCACGACGTCCGTAGCATCCTGTAAACTTCAATCACTATTTCCAACAAGCCAAGATAACCAGCAAGGAGCAGAAAATCAAATATAACAAGATAACATACATGAGTAGATCTCCGTACAGCACAATGATATACAAACATACAATTAACAAAAAAAACGAAGCAGCACACGAAAACAATACCCAAACTGAAACTTAACTGGATTCATGAATTTCTAATCAACATAATCAACTCTAAATAAACAGTAAAACAAAAAATTTCAAACCGGGTTAATTCTTAGAACATCAACATCCGTTTGGACCCATAGCCATGCTTTAAAAATTTATTTTTATTATTAAATTTCCTGATATCTATTGACAATTTATCAAAATATTGTGTACCCAAGTAATTTAAAGAATTTTTGAAAATCATTGTACTAACTTTTAGAGATCTGAAAAAAATTGAAACTGCTCGTCTAGTATTATAAATCAAGTTATCTGTACCCGTATTTCCACTTTTTTCATAGAATAATCGCAGAACCCTGTGTGAAATTTAGTCTTGGAAAAGAGTGGACTGTATAAATAGGAGAGAATGAATCAAATTCTGGAAAAAGAGAAACAATGTGTCTTGACTGATTTGACACCTGACTGAAATTCCACATGAATGCAAGAACTGTTGTGCGTTCAAAAACCTGTGCACTGGAATAAATGCAAAACAGTTTTAGGCAACTCAGTATTAAAACTAATCAACAAAATGTAGGCTAAGGTGAAATGCCAAATGAAAAAGTCGGTTAGTAAAAGACAAACTTCAGTCAGCATTAAAGAATATACCAAAAGTGAAACCAGTAAAATAACTGACATCAATAGTATGAATCACAAACTATTAAATCACATGAGCAAGAATACAAATGTAGTTGATCCTAGTTGACATAAGAAAAATATGATGCCAACAAAATGATTTGAAATAGAAAAATATTCTGTAGCTTTGAATACATGAAATGACCCCTCAGGGTGACTGGTCGAAAATATAAAATTGAAATAGAATTTAACTTTGTTATGAACAAAATTAGGATTAAGTTTAGAAAAAGATTAAAGTTGAAACTTATCACAAATCAAAAAACATGAAAAACTTGAAAACAGCATTGATGATTCTAGTAAAGAACAGAACAAGTAAAACAGTACAGTAATCTGAATGCAAGAACTGATTGCAATGTAACAATTTGAAATAGTAAATTATAACCAAAGATAATCAGGTAATGATGTTGCCATTATGCAAACATCCCACACAAATTAATTATCAAAGAGTGACAGTGAATAGTTATGAATATAACAGCAATGCACATAGAAAATAATCTATCTGGTTACCAAAATGGAATAATGAAATATAGTTACTGAACAAAACGTTCATACAATACCAGAGTCTATAATAAGAAGTTTTCAATTTAAACCTACAATTGTCATTTTTAATAACAAATGACACATGGGAAAATTGAAATGTAAATATGTTGAATTGCAAGGCTTCAAAATTTGAATTAGTTCGATACCAACAAAAAGAAACAGGTAAGTTGAAATTAACCATAAGGTTATATATGAATAACAGTAGTCTATACTGGAATAGCCTAATTGCAAAATGCAAAAACTACAGCTTTAGCAATAATCAAACAAGAATAAAAATAAAGAATTAAATAGGATTGATAACTGCAATGTTCACAGAACATTCATGAATTGCTTACAAAACTGACAAACAATTCTCAAGAGCAATTTGGCTAAGCAAATATAACTCATAATAAAGTAAAGTTCACCACAAAATAAATGAATTCCTAACCTGAAAGACAAAAACAATAGATTAGGGCAGTATTGAAATACAAAGTAGGTGATACAAAATACTTAGCTGTGGAACATAATGCAAGAGCCAAGGTCCCGGTTTGGTCTAGGGCCTTCAAAGACAGCGTGAGCTTCCAATTTAGCTAAAATAGGCCAGAGTCAAGGTCCCGGTATGGTCTAGGGCCTTCAAAGACAGCGTGAGCTTCCTATAGCTCAAATGGACACATCAGGAGAGAAACAAGATTCCAACTTGTTTGGAATGCCGATGAAACAGCAGCCAGTTGAAGAGGAAGAGTTTTCAATCAATGTTTCAGAGGAAATATTTCCCAAGTTTTGGAAAAAATATCAGTTGCAATACTTGTAATGCAATTCAAAATAATTGAGAGTCACACTAATCAGTGAGATTGGCAATATATCACGATAATTATCAATAGAATGAATGATGGGTAAAAACTTCCAGTCCCAAAGCTGCAAATAAAGAATTACTAACAAAGTTAGCACTCAATGTAAAACAAGAGTTCACAACATGTAAAACAATTTTAAACTTGTAGAAAGATGCAGTGACGCACACAAGCGGCCATTTTGAGAATGCTGTAGTGGAATGAAAAAAATTATGCAAAACTGAAACCAGTGTTCAGATCTTGAAAAACTTATAATAGTTCACAGAGCAAGTCGAGATTATCCAATAATCAAAATAAACAGACAGGGCGAGGTGAAAATTATTTTCATGAGAGATGAGAGTTCAAGTTGTAACTTACAAATTGTACAAGGAAGTGTACACACACAAGCAAGAGTTCACTTTAAAAAGTTAGAATTGAGATAGTAAATGAACTACTTATCCGAATTTCAAAGTTGATGGCTCTAAAGAACCGAAAAAATGTCTCCAACAAAATAGAACAAGCAAAACAGGGTGAGGTGAAAACTAATTTCATGAATAAAGCCGAGTATTTGGAGACGCACAAAAAGTTGCTGCCAGACATTGAAAACTATGAACAAGAAGAAAGAATCGGGTTGCATGCAAGTGCTACCTCGATCATGAAATCACCAATAAAATTGATGTTTAAAAAGATGCAAAAATATCTGGAAGCCAAACAACAAATTGACAAATACAATAATAAAATGACAAAGGCTTCAGAATATATCCAAAAACTAAAACAAAGATAAGTATAATATGCAAGGAAATGCCTAGTATCAGGTCGGCAGTGGACCACTAGTGCTCCAGCGGCAAAGATACAAACTAATGACTACCGCGCAGAGAACATGACAATTAAAAATCAAAAATCATAGAAGAGATTGTTTGAAGATGGAGAATAGTTTTAACACCCTGAATACAAAAAGATTATGAACTGGCAAGACATTAATTGTTTCATAAAGTGGAGAAGAGCTTTCACGCCTTGGTTTCTTCAGAACTATTCTTATAAAGTGATTTTGAGTAGGTAGTTCTTATTGGTTTTATCAATGTTTTAAAGGTTTCACCCCAGCATGTTATGCCATATTGCAAATTCGACTGTACCAATGCATAGAATAGCATTCTTAACACTTTTTCATCACAGAAGTCTCGCAGGTAATAAAATAAGATCTCTCATTTATAAACCTAAACTTAAAAATTGTGATAGCAGAATTTTCATTCCAGATTCGGATTCAGTGCCTTGAATTAATAATTTGGATTGTGTTTGTTTAAAAATGAAAAATAAATGTAATAATTGAAAGTTTGCAAATGAGAACAGAGCGAAAAACGCTCTGTTGTCCCACAGATGTTTTTTGGTGAGAACACGAACTCTGCGTTCGTTTGCTCTGTTGCTCTGCAGAGTAAAATTGCTTGGTCTAAAGAAAGCTTGAAATAATTTGTCTGTAGTATTGGTTATTGTGAGTGGAATATGTATTTTTCAGGCAGTTACTTGTCAGGTCAATGATTGATTCAGAAAATTGTGCATTTTGATTCATGATGATTAGGGCTTCATCAACAGGGATGTTGGGGTACATGGAAATTATGTCCAAACTTGCTTGTATGACCCACGAGCTCAGGGATATATCTTTTATTTGGTTGATAAGATCATTGGAGTTTCTTACATATGATTGTGATTCTTCTATGACTGGTCGAATGAGGTTGGCTATGGATCGTTCAAGTTTGTGGGTAGGTGAGTTAATAGCACTCACAATTGTTCTGAGTGGTGACTGGTATCCAGCTTGTGTATTTTCGGAAGGCCATAAATTTTCGGGCATCTACTGGATTTCTCTCTGGGAATTTATCTAAGTTTGGTATCTGGGTCGATGTCAGATTGTTTGATTTTTGACTTTGTGATTTTCTCAAGGTAGGCTGTGGGGTCTCGTTGGACTGATTTGTAGGCTGCATCTTTGAGGATATTCTCTAGTTTTTCTCTGTATACGGTTTTGTCCATAACTACTGTAGAGTTACCTTTGTCAGCTGGTAAGATTACTATGGAGGGATTTCTAGAAAGGGTTTCCAATGCTGTAATTTCTTCTTTCGGTAAATTGAGCCAGGGGGGATTTAATTTTTTCAGAATATGAAAGATTTTTTCTCTGATTTCCTCTGCTTCAATGTGTTCCAATTCTTTAAGAATTTGTTCAATAGAGGATATTATTTCCTCATGAATTCCAGCCAGGATGGAGGAACACAAACTGAGCATTGGAAACAAACAATCAACCTCAGCTCTTTACAACCATGAAAAGAACACAGGGCACAAAATAAACTTCAATAATTCTGAACAAATAGCCAATATTCAAGATTTTTTGGTTAGGATTGTACGAGAGGCTCTGATGATAGAGAAAAAAAGTAGCCTTAACAGAAGAGATGACAGTACAAATATCTCTTCTCTTTGGAAAATCATTCTGAACACAACAAACACATCACAGAAGCCAGACACCTCTCCGGGAATTCCATTCACCCAGCAGCGCGTGGAAGAAGGAGAGGGGAGGAGGTACTCCCTTCGACCACGAGGAAGAATTTCGAAGCACAAACAGGAGTCAGTGTAGCATGTAGCATTACCTGCGCTCCGAAGATGTCATTGGTGATAATGACAAAATGTCAGCAAGTAAGTGAAACTGCTAATCAGATTTACCGAGTTGATAATTTACCATATTCATCAATTCGCGAATTTTTAAAAGTTAATATATATATATATATATATATATAATATATATATATATATATATATATATATATATAATAACTGAGTTCAGAAATTCTTCAGATGTAATGGAAAGATGAACTTTGTTTCCAAGTAGTCAACTACTAAATTAAGAAAAACTACGTTCAGATATTCTTCGGATGTAATGAAAAAATAAACTTTGTATCGAAGTAGTCAACATCAGGACTTAAAGATAAAGTAATGTCAGCTGGAATGATGATACAACTACACTTTGTATTATATAATTTCTATTCGAGGAATGGTGTTGTCATTTTTATTGAATGTAGACTTTAGAAAAACTTGAAGTGACATGATATTCTTGAGATTAAATAAAAAAAGTTCCTTCCTGGAATGATGATACAACTACACTTTGTATTATATAATTTCTATTCGAGGAATAGTGTTGTCATTTTTATTGAATGTAGACTTTAGAAAAACCTGAAGTGACATGATATTCTTGAGATTAAATAAAAAAAGTTCCTTTAGTCTTGCACAACAGTGACACAACATCTATATAAGTTGGTGGATATGAAGGTGGTTCAGACGGGGCCACGGAGACACTCCACTCACACTCGAGATGGAGGAAGGCGACACTATTGAAGTGTACCAACAGCAGACCGGTGGTGGCCCCATCTGAACCACCTTCATATCCATGAATTTATATCGATGTTGCTGTGTCGCTGTTGTGCAAGACTGCAGAATTTGGCATAAGCTCCTCAAAGAGCTGGTAAGAATCATATGCTATTTTTATTTCAGCAGGTATTAAGTTTTCAGAAATATTAAAATATCTCATGATCTACCGACAGACAGCCAGCTGGGCATATGTAGGTCAAATATGGCTCTACAATATATGAATGAATATATATTGAATTTTCTACTTTCATGAAGAGACTAATTTCCTCTGTGGATGTTGCATCGTTGATGGGATGCTAACTCTCATGTTTTCATAGCATTCGTATCAACTTTCTCGCAGGCCAAACACAGAACATACAAGAAACATGTGCTGACTTTCAATAGAAGTCAACCTGAAATAATGAATGAATATCAATTATTCTATAACGTAGAAAACCTAGAGAAGAAAAAGTTGACTGTGATGGGATATGAACCTGCAACCAACAGCATCAGATTTAGAAGCCCTATGCTCTCAGTTATTGAGGCTTGGAAAAAGGGGGTCAATTTTTAGTGAACTTGAAATATCTTTCTGTTGTTTGTTAACCGCATGGCCGACAATCCAAAAAAATTAGTCTGTAAAATGTATTGATAATTATTAGCCCCCCTATTGAAATCCCTGGTCAGAAACCATCCCCATTATTCACACAACACATATCCCCAAAGTTTCATGCTGTTCTGTCAAGTAGTTTTCAAGTTTTCAACGAACAAACTTACAAACTAACAAACAAACACACAAACAGGAATTCATTTATATATATATATATATATATATATATATATATATATATATATATATATAAGTTACATCGTGAGAACCTACAGCAGTCAGCAGTTTCTATACAACTTCTTGGAACTCTCCTGGAACTGTTGGAGCCAGCTTTCTCACGCATCGAGTGTCAGTCCTGCTTACAACATCGAAGCAAGATGTACTCAAAATTCACTTTTCTAAATTATTAAATCCCAAATTTTGTGTATGTAAAATAAAGATTTCTTCTCTTAAAAAAAGAAATCTTACTGAACACATTATTTAGCTGGCGCAGTCGGTAGGATGATCGGGATTAATAATGAACATAATCTTCAGTTTTAAAACTGTTAACGATTGTTCGTAATATAAGGACCTCACATTCGCGACATTCGAAAAGTGTGGTGAATTATCAAGCTGCGAAACACCAACATTGTGAAGTGCAGTGGATACCAAACTTCGATATCATCATCACCAAATCTTCTTCATCGAACGTGCATCATCAACGCTGAAAGGACATCAGAAGAGATGAGCATAGCATTCGTTTCAGTGTAAGTTTTAATATTGTAATATTTTAGTTTAGTTATTCTCGAAACATTTAAATATTTCAGAATGCCTAATCAATCAGTAGATACAGCACCCTCTGCTGCTACCCCTGTTTTAAGAAAAGAATTCCTGGATATGATACCAGAATTCTCTGGAGAGCCATCATTATTAAACAGATTTGTATCAATTTGCGATAAAGTAGTTGCTAAGTTCTTTGTACAATCGAATCCCGATGATTTTCAAAATGAATATCTATTTTCCACTATTATTTCTAGACTCAAAGGTAGAGCTTTAGAACTTGTAACCAGTGGAAACAGTTATGCTTGACCTGAAGTGAGAAGAGTACTTCTAGACGGCTATCTTGACAAACGTGATTGTTTCACGTTGAATATTGAAATGACAGAATTGAAACAAGAAAGTAGCGAAAGCCCTTTCCATTTTCACGAGAGAATTCGAAAGATTCTCAACTTACAACTTGCATATTTCCTTACGAAGATGGCAGCAAACTCAACTATTCTATGCGAATATGCAAAGCAGCTTGCCCTTAGGGTATTTTTGAGAGGTCTGAATGAACCGATCGGATCACTGATGAGAACAAAAAACCCTTCAAGTCTAAGTGAAGCTTTGAGTATGATCACAAACGAAATGCAGTACAAAACAGAAATAGTAATTATAATTTCAATCTCAATAAGAGACCAATCTCACAACCATTCCAACAACTTCCTCTGACTAAACAAACCAATACTTTCCTCAGACTAGACCAATGCAAAACTTTCCCCAAAACAAGACTTATCCGAACTTCCAAAACCAATCACAACAAAGACCAATGATTACACATCAAAATAGCAATCAACAATTTCGCAACTTCAGTTCAATGAACCAACTGAGACCAATGTTTCAAAGGCTATTTTTCGGTCAACAACACAGACCACAAATGCAATCGCAACCATCTCCAATGAGTATTTCAACCAGAAACACTGAACTTGAACCCCCGAAAAAGAACCCCAGACTCAATCAACTGACAACCGAATTCACTACAAACAATGACGAATTACTCAATACTAACGAAAACGAACTCTTGACCGACAATTTCTCAAATGAACCGTTCAATTACCCCGAAATGACTGGAAATCTCACGAACAATCCTGAAAACTTGGAATTGAATGATCATTACAATAATCAAATGACTTCCGACCAAACAGAACAAAATCATTCTTTAGAGGAAACAAGCCTCGGAACAAATTCTCAATTATGAATTCGCAAACAAAAGATAACAAGCTCTCCTACTTTCTAGACCCACAAATGAACTTTCGAGTACTGATTGATCCCGGAAGTATGCAATCCTCCATAAAAAAGGTAATTGCACATGAAGGTTTTAAAGATTCCTTGAAACCAACACCATTTGAAGTTACTACAGCCCATGGTAAATCAAAAGAAAAATTCAGTGCTAAAATACCATTCCTAGGAAGAAAATTTGATTTTCATAAAGATGTCGATCTCTTGTTAGGAATGGATGCTATGAAGCAATTGAGAGTAAGATTGGATTACATTAGTAACAAACTTTACTATGGAAACAACAAACAAGTACCGATACTGCATTACAATACAACTTTGCAACACAATGAACCTTCTAAAGTCAATAAACCTCGTCAACTGTGGACTAACTTGATTGAAGCACGTAGTCAGAAAACAATATCAATCCCGATAAAAAACGTGTCAAACAGAGAATGCTTTCTCAAATACCAAAATCTCTCTGGACTAGGAATTCCACAATCTATCCTAAAAGTTGAAAACAATAAAGCAATCTGTCTAATTACAAATTCATTTACGAAAGATAAAAAATTGACAATCACACGACCTTTTGAAGTTAAAAGTTTGGGAAACTATGAACTAGTCCCTCATTCAAAATCCACCTTATCTCCAAACAGTAATAACTTGAATAATTCTGAAGTTGACCAAACTAGATTAGATCTTTCAACAATTAGAATTGAACACATGAATTCTGAAGAAAAAGAAGCAATAATAGAACTGATAAAAGACATTTTTCATGTAGACGGAAATAAATTGACATTCACAAATCAGATCAAACATGTTATCAGAACAACTGATGAAATCCCAGTTTATTCAAGAAATTATCGATATCCTGTTGTTTACTAAGCAGAAGTTGATAGACAAATCCAAGAAATGCTAGATCAAAAAATTATCAGACCCAGTCATTCAGCTTGGAACTCACCAATTTGGATTATACCCAAAAAACGTGATGCATCCGGAAGACAAAAATACAGAATTGTGATAGATTTTAGAGGAGTAAATGCAAAAACTATTGATGATAGATTCCCATTGCCAAATATTGCTGAAATCCTGGATAAATTAGGAAGATGTCAATATTTTACAACTCTTGATTTGGCAAGTGGTTTCCACCAGATTCAAATGCATCCCGATAGTATTGAGAAAACAGCTTTTTCCAAAGATACATGTCACTATTAATTCCTAAGAATGCCTTTTGGATTAAAAAACAGCCCACCTACATTTCAAAGAGTACTTAACAATATCTTGAGAGGTATTCAGAACGAAAAATGTCTTGTCTATTTAGATGATATAATAATCTATTCTACCAGTCTCCAAGAACACATCCGAAGATTGAGAGAAGTATTTGATAGATTACGAAATGTTAACTTTAAAATTCAGCCAGACAAAACAGAGTTTTTAAGAAAAGAAGTAGATTATCTAGGACACATAGTCACACCAGAAGGAGTTAAACCAAACCCAGAAAAGATAAGAGCAATACAACAATTTCCTATCCCAAAAACTACTAAAGAAATCAAAGGATTTCTAGGACTGTTAGGCTATTACAGAAGATTCATAAAGAATTTCGCAAATGTAACCAAACCACTAACAAAACGCCTAAAGAAAGGAATTAAAATTAATGTTGAAAATGAAGATTATGTGAAATGCTTTGAATATTGCAAAACCCTTTTGTGTAATGACCCAATTTTACAATATTCTGGTTTTTCATCCGAATTTTTATTAACAACAGACGCTAGTAACGTATCAGTAGGAGCTATCCTGAGTCAGAAGAAAAATGGTGCTGATTTACCTGTAGCTTATGCTAGTAGAACCCTGAACGGAAGCGAAACCAGATATTCGGCAATAGAAAAATAATTATTAGCGATAGTTTGGGCAACCAAATACTTTCGTCCCTACTTGTACGGCCAAAAATTCAAAATTTATACTGATCACAAACCATTGCAGTGGCTATTCTCAATAAAAGAACCAAATTCCAAACTTCTCCGCTGGAGATTGAAACTAGAATAATACGATTACGAGATTTGTTATAAAAAAGGAATTTTGAATCAGAACGCTGATGCTCTATCTAGGATCCAATTGAATAATAATGATGTTATTCCAGGTCCTTCAAGACAAAACACAGGTGAAGAAGTAGATAAGATAATAAACGAAGCTATTCAAATGCATTTTTCTGAACTTGACGATAAATCTATGATAGGAAATGTAGACGACAATGATGTACGTGACAACAACCTTGACATTCGAGAAGAACAACATGACTCTGACGATCAAACAGTGCATTCAGACTATTACGGTAATGAAATGATTGGAATTCAAACTCTTGACGGACCAGTAAACTTTGCTAAAAATCAAATATTACTAAATCTAGTGAAATACAATCCACGAAAAGTGAAAATACAAAAACTATTTGAAAACAAGTGCCGAATTATTGTAGAAATTTCCGAGAGTAATTTTGAGAAAGATGTAGTAGAATTTGAAAAATAATATCTAGTTCCGAATGTAAAATATTGTCTGTACTTTGAAAATGAATTCTACGAAAGATTCACTGTAGTAATTGCAACTTATTTCAAAAATACACAACTCAAACTAGTACGTTGTACGAAAAAACTGATTGATGTCACAAACGAGGAAGAGATAAAAGAGATAATCGATAACTATCATGTCGGAGAGAATAATCATCGTGGAATTCAAGAAACTTATGAGCAAATTGAAAGAAAGTTTTACTGGCCAAATACTCGAAACAGAATTCAAAATTTCATCAATTGATGCGACATTTGCTTGAAAACAAAATACGAAAGAGTACCCTTGAACTTGGAAATGAAAATCTAACCCCCACTGCCTCAAAACCACTTCAAACTATTCATATCGATAGCATTACTTTTGACAAAAGAACATTTTTGACGATAATAGATATTTTTTCACGTTATGCACAAGCCTATCCACTTCCTACTGAGGAATTGAAATAGTTGATAAACTACTGGATTTCTTCAGTCATCACGGTGTTCCAGAAAGTATAGTTTCAGATAATGGCACAGAGTTCACTGATAATGTGGTGAAAGAATTGATGGCACTTCATAAGATAAAGATTCACTTTATCAGCACACAGCATCCCCAGTCAAACTGCATGTGTGAAAGATTGCATTCAACCCTTGTCGAGCATATTAGACTCCTTGATAATCAAACTCAATTCAAAGACGATTCTATCGAGAGAAAAGTGAAACATGCAATTTTAGCGTACAATAATAGTATTCACTCTGTAACAAAACTAACTCCATTTGAAATTGAACGGACACATGAACGCAAATGCTTTATTTGACATTGACATTGGCAAACAGATGATGAACGACTATGTCAATCAACACAGAGAAAAAACCAAAAAGCTCTATGAACACATTAGAGAAACGAATCAAGCAATTGAAGAAAAGGTTATCTAGAAAGTAAACGAGAATAGAGAACCATTGCCTGAAATTCCATCCGATATCTACGTTAAAAATATGCAGAAACAGAGTAAGACAAAAAACAAATATAACAAAGAGAAAATCGAATCTGTGAACAGAGACCTTAGAACAGCTGAAATCGTACCGAGACACCATAACACAAAATCTAAAATACACCTTTCCAAAATTGAAAGACCTAGAAAAATCATCAAAACTAATGACATTGAAAAACCTAAGACAGTGACTCAACTGACTATTGACAATGACAATCCTTTTCCAGGTCCCTCTTCATCCTGTACGCAGCAAGATCAGGAACAGCAATAGACATTAAGAATTTTACTATGAATTCTGGAATTGTACCAATTAACCTTGGCAAAACCAAACTTGTATATAACTCGCACGTTTTTGTACATAATTATGATTTGTAATTACTATTTTTGAAAAAATATTAGTATAAGTTCAAAAACCGATTTCGTTACAGAAAACAGTAGTAAATTAAGAGATGCAATCAACTATTTGAAATTCATCAACCATACAAAGTCTGTTATTGAAGAAAAATTGGAAATGATTTTGTTTTACAATGAAAACGTCAAACGCAATAAAAGAGGTTTAATAAATAGTCTTGGATCTGTTTTGAAATTTATCACTGGTAATTTGGACGCATATGACGAACAAAAATACAATAAGTTGATTCTCGAACTGTATAATAATCAAGATAACTTAGCCAATCAAATTTCAAACTATTATTCAATCAGTCAAAACATTATTGTAGAATTCAATGAAACAATTAAATTTGTGAACCGAAACTTCAATGAATTGAAAGAGAAATTCTTGATAATTAATGATGATTTAAACGATTATTTTCATAGAATGAGAAAAAATTGAAGATATTTTGAATCAATTACTTATAGCTTATAATATTTTATTAGACGTAGTTCATGACATTGAAAATTCTATTGCATCCTGTAAAGTAGGCGTTCTGCACCCTAGTATAATGTCTACTAAAGAATAATTGTTCAATGAACTTGTGAAAATTTCAAAATTCTATGACAAGAAATTCCCATTAGAAATTAAGTATAATAAGATGTTAGAAATACAAAAATTTATTAATGTAGATTGTGAGCTAATTAGGAGCGAAATCATTTATTTTCTCAAATTTCCGATTGTAGAAGAAGTAACTTTTGATCTTTTTGAGTTATCACCAATATCAAGTAAAGTAGAATCAAATTTTGTAACAATACTTCCACAAAACGAATTCCTATTGAAATCTTCTGATAATTCTAATACTTTAAAAATTGAAGGATTGTATAAAGAATGTAGATTGATAGGAGATAACGAATGCTATCTGTGCTCATCCGAAGCCATCTCCCATCAACAATTGCAATGTGAAGCGGCTATCATATCTACTGGTTCCACTGACAACTGTAAATTCACCGCCGTCCAAATTGAAGAGAACCTTAACAAATGTGGATCTCCTTAGTTTGAAATAATTGCCTCATGTATAATCATAAATAGCAGTGGAAAGATTCATTTATAGAACAGAAAGCCAACTCATGAAAAATGCCAAGGTATATCTACTGTGAAATGTATTAATACGAATTTCCTATTATCGTAGTGAAGGGCACCTTAGTCATCGAATCCTGTAATGATTCAATTTACCTTTATTTTTTGAAGGTCGGTCATCCTCTCGACTGTGTGGACCCTCTTGGATCCTCCCTCGCCGATAGAGATCTTGATCCTCCCGTCCGATGACCAGACATTCCTATGCCCATGACGGTTGGCCGCAGCGTTGAGGATCTTGAGATGCTCCGCAGTCAGATCCTCGCGAATGGTGACGCCGGAACCCTTCAGCTTCCTCTTAGCGTCGAAGATCATCTTCCTGGTCCGGTAGCTGCAGAGTCGTACTATGATGGGTCGGTCCTTGGGTTTAGCTTGCCCTTGTTGAGGTGGTTGACGCCTTCCAACGCGATGCGAGCGGTTTACATCCGCCAGAGTCACGGGCACGTTCAGCTTCTTGTTGAAGACATCGAGCGCCAGCAGGTCCGTGTCTTCTTTGTCGCTCTCCGGGATCCCAAAAATACGTATGGAATGTCGGCGCCCATATTGCTCGAGGTCGTCGACCTTCAGATGACAAGACACCTCTAGCTCACGAATTCTATCGTGAAGCTGTTTGTTCTCCTCCTTCAATGCCTGAAGTTCCTCAAAGATAGACTTCACTGCCATTGATACAGCACAATGGACAGACTCTTCGATTTGCTGTCGAATAATTCGGAGGGTCTCTTCAGACAGTGATCCAGAAATAGCTGGCCCTGGCTTCGGAGCATTGACCTCATTCCTCGGTGTGCCTCTGTTCGGTCGAACCATCGTGTACCGTTAGGTGGATTTACACTTTTACAGGCGAGAAGGTGGACTGAAGAATTGGGAATGTTTTTTCAAGATAAATGAAAAGAGTGTGAGTTAATCAAAAATATAATTTCACTATTGAATTAAGCTCGAGAAACTGAATAACTAGATGTATAATTTGAAGTGAATTGAACTGTATAACCCTACGAAATATTTGTTAGAAGACGGAGCCGAACTGACACACGTTTACTCACTCGACATAACCAGAGAGAGCTCTGGTAGGAGCTTGATAGGAGATAACGAATGCTATCTGTGCTCATCCGAAGCCATCTCCCATCAACAATTGCAATGTGAAGCAGCTATCATATCTACTGGTTCCACTGACAACTGTAAATTCACCGCCGTCCAAATTGAAGAGAACCTTATCAAATGGATTCCCGAAATACAACAATATTTGGCAGTCTTACCAAAATTGGAGACCTTCCACATAGAAACGAAAACCGAAACTACTGTGACAGCACTTCAAGGAATTTATTTCATCAATACAGCTGAAGGAAAAATTTACTATCGAGGAAAACCTCTGTTCCACTCTTCCCAAACGAGAGGACATCCAAAATTTCTTGAAAACATCCAATTAAAACTTCAAGATCATCAAATTCTAGGCTTCCAAATTCATTTGAAAAATTTAGACAACTTTAACCAATTCAAAAACATTCAAGTGTCTCCAGTTATCCGAATATCATATTGAACCACCGACATCAATGTTTTCACAACCATTTTGTACATTGTGATTGTTCTTTGCGTGATTTTCACTGTGTACAAAAGAATCTCCAAAAGAGGACAGCAACCTTCTTCAAGAACTTTGCTACCAACCCCCGAAGTTCTCTTTAGGGAGGGAAGAGTTACATCGTGAGAACCTACAGCAGTCTGCAGTTTCTATACAACTTCTTGGAACTCTCCTGGAACTGTTGGAGCCAGCTTTCTCACGCATTGAGCGTCAGTCCTGCTTACAACATCGAAGCGAGAGGTACTCAAAATTCACTTGTCTAAATTATTAAATTCCAAATTTTGTGTATGTAAAATAGAGATTTCTTTTTTGTAAAAAGAAATCTTACTGAACGCATTATTCAGCTTATATATATATATATATATATATATATATTATATATATATATATATATATATATATAGATTGCTTGTTTGTCCTTTCTACGAACGAACTTAACAATGATTGATGGAGGTAGGTTTTCATCCCCTTGTTTTAGTCTGTTACAAATGCCAATTGCATCTGCTTTTATTTTGTGTCCCAATGCTCTGCTCATTCTATAAATGATTTCTGTTACATCTTCATCCTGTTTTTTGGGTATACTATTTATTTCTAGCATGTTCGATCTTGAGTTTTGCTCCATATCCTCGAGGCGCTCCTTCTGTTCTGCATTTTCTCTCCTGAGGCCAGCTACTTCTGTTGAAAGCTCATTGATGTTGATGGGGCATGCGCTAATTTGCTTGTTTTGTTCATCAAACTTCTTATTTATGTCGTTAATCGCTTGATGACATGATTCATTTGATTTTCAAAGCTCTAACTTCATTTTCTTAATATTCTCCTTCATTGATTTCTGATTTCCTGCAATTACCTCTAGAAATGCTGCGATTCTTGGAGATTAACCTCCTTGTTTCCTGTTGGCAATTCACTAACCATACTTTTACGACGTGTAGGGGAACAGCTGCCACATCTCCAAAATTTGTTTGTTTTTCTTGTAGTCCACATCGTCCTTGTCATTTTCACACATCCTATATTGAAATTTGCTCAACAGTCGACACATGCAATCAGCTGAATTACGAACGGATTTACAGTGAAGAGGACGAGACATTTTTGGATCTTCAACTGAAATAGTCACCACATCACGATTCACTAGTACGAAATATTTTGTTACCAAACGTTTAAACTTTGCACAGCTGATGCAGCAGCCACTCCTATACAACCACTCTCGTCAAGCTCAAATCATTACTGCATCATCATCATAAGAGGTGTTTTCTGAGGCATTGTCACAAAATGAATTTTGTGACGAATGGAGAACCGTCTTCCAGTAGTATATTATTATCTAGTGAATTTCCTCTACTTTAGTAGAAGAATAGGGTCGACAATCAGATGTACTTTGCTAAGCTTGGAGTTGAGTGTGTAAATCATCATCATTGACAACAACCCTGTGAATTATGAGCAGCGGATTCATCAGAACCAGAAGTTTCCAGATATTGTTTACTAGTTTGAGCCTTCTAGTATCTATTATTGCAGCAGCAGTAGCCATATCATCGAAGCGATAAGCAACTACCGGGATGAGTCGGTATCGTTCTTCATGAAATTTCTGGTGAGAAGGATTGTTTACCAGCCTAATTTATTATAGAAATTAGCATCAGCATTAGTGAAATCATATCCTGTCACATGGCCGGTGGCGTGATCGTCTCCTAAGACTCCTATTGGTTGGTAATCTCTTTTCCTTTATAGTGCAGTTGTTTGGTAGTCAAGCGTGTGATCAGGTCTCAAATCTCCTCTCCTTACGGCGTTCCCGGTACTAGTTTATCAGTAGGGGAATTATTCTATTTTGTGTGTTAGAATAGAATATTGTAGGACGAGTTCCAGACAACTTGAAGATAGATCTTCCTTGGGGATTTCCTTTCTTGTTGGTTATTTCTCCAAACTCGTATCACTGGGGGTGAGCAAGTTATCCTTGGTTTGAAAACCTGGAGGGATCTTAAGTTTGTGCTACAAACAGTTTAGTGGGAAATTTAAATAGGCTCTTGTAGCAGATTATTCTAGAGTGCTTGATATATAAGTCTCTACTCTGTCCCTTCGGGGAATTTTTATTTATATATGGGGATTGAGAATCGATTCATCATTCTTCATATCAGTATCCATGTCGATTCAGGTAATTGTATGTCAGGACTGGTAGTCCGTGTGTTTTTCCTTCTCTGTAGTGAGGTGGTCTTCAATTTGAAGAGTAATTTTCTCAATCGAATTTTATATTTTTGTAGGGAAATCTCTGTCCTTTTTGAAAATAGTTTTCTCGATTTATTCATATCCTTGTAGAGAAATTATTATCATATTGAGTAAATTTTCCTTGCTTAATTTCCATATTGTGGAGTGGCCCCTGTATTTATCTTAAATTTCTAGTAGGAAAACCTAGATATTTTTCCTAGAGAACTCAGGTGCAGCTTGAGTTTGTCCTTGTCGAAGTCATTAGACTGTGACGTCCCATCTCTTACTTTCTCCTAACTTTTCCTATTCTAAAATCCTTCCAGCTCTCAGGTACAGCTTATGAACTTCCCGGTCGAAGTCATCAGACTGCGACAAGCTTCCTCTCACTCTATCCTAGTTTTTCCTATTCCAAAATCCTTCCTGATCTCAGTTCCAGACTCGGGATCGACCCCGTTGCAGTCTCAGACCCGTGAAAAGTTCAGGAAAACCCTGTTCAAATTAGGATCTCAGTTTCAGAGTCGAGATTGTCCCAGTCTCGGGTTTCCAGACCCGCGAATCCTTTCTAAAATTCCTAGAAACCTGTCTTCTCTAATTGAAAATATTATTTTCTCATTCTCCCTGTGGAAAGTTCACGAATTTTCCTGTGATCTCACTTGCAAATTGGAGATCGATTTTGTTGTAGTCCTTAGACTGGCAATCGCTTGGAAGAGCCAATTGAAATCTTTTCCTGAATTAAGAGTCTCTGACTCGATATTCTCCTTGTGAAAAATCCTGGGAAGATCTTTTCCTATCCTGACAACGGCAGACTGTTGTCTTCCTGATATTATTCTACAAACTGTGTCTGTGAAAACCTTTTCTATACTTTCATAATAGTCGACATACTGACTATTGATTTGAAAGCGTTTCAGACTATTGAGAGTGATTCCCATTCCCTTAAGGGCTGTCACAGATTAGCCCTTGATAACCGGCGTGGAGTTGCTAGACTAGCGCGGAAATCCTGTTTAGCAGTTTCAGGATTGCTGAAGATCCTTTCGCAGCTGCAGGATCGCGATTCAGAAATCCTACACCCGAAATCCTATATACTGAACCTTAAATATCCTGTATTGGAAATCTATACCCTGTATTCAGCTAGTGGGTCCAGCTTGCTGAGAGCTAGAGCGTAACTGTCAGATTGCGGATTATTGAACTATTGAACAGATATCTGTTTGCGATAGAGAATAATAATCTTATTATTGATTCTCTGTTCCCTATACCCTATACTGTATACCTCATACAGTGCACACCATTCTCTACAGCTTACACCCTATACCGTACCCTATTTAACTATATCTTAAATACCACTAACAACTCCATAGTTCTGCCATACCGTTACTCCATAGCCCTCACCTTGAATTCTGTAGTAGAACCTCTTTCCGGGCTCGCATATCCAGTCTGCCCGCCATCAACTCGCAGTTGGTTCAGATAGCATACTTCCTTCACAAATATAGTTATTTGTAGGGATCTGATAGTCAGATCTGTCTTCTTGTATAGGGTTATCCTAATCTCCCTTAACACCCACCCTGTATTCCAAAGGCCGAGGGCCGGACCGGCCAGTAACGGCACGGACAAATAATCTTCCCCTGAAATTTAAAATCTCGAGAAAGGAGCAGAGGGTGAAGAATCAGAGGGTGATAGGGGGAGAAGTGTAGGTCAGGTATCTCCACCTGTCAGTATGGAAACTAACCCTGGCTGTAGCTAGTCCACGTCATAGCAATACTTTGCAATTATTAGATAACCTAGGGTGTGGAATAGGTGTATCTGATAGCATCATCATAAGTGATCTTTTCTGAGGCATCATAAAAAGTGTTTTTTTCTGAGGCATCATCATAAGAGGTCTTTTCTGAAGCATTATCATGAATGTTCTTTCCTGAGGCATCATCATTGGTGATCTTCTCTGGGGAATCATCATCAAAGATCTTTTCCAAGGCATCATCATTTAAGGTCTTTTCTCAGGCATCATCAAAACAGGGGTTTTCTGAAACATCATCGTGAATGGTCTTTCCTGAGGCATCATCATAAGTGGTTTTTACTGGAGCATCATCATGAGAGGTTTTCTCTCAGGCATCATCATAAGTGGTCTTTTCTGAGGCATCATCAATGATGGTCTTTACTGAAGCATCATCATAAGAGGTCTTTTCTGAGGCATCAACATAGGTAGTCTTTTCTGAAGCATCATAATAAGAGGTCTTTTCTGAGGCATCATCATAAGTGGTCTTTTCTGAGGCATTAACGATGATGGTCTTTACTGAGGCATGATAATGAGTGGTCATTTCTGAGACATCATCATAGGTGTCTTTTCTGAAGCATCATAATAAGAGGTCTCTTCTGAGGCATCATCACGAGTGGTCTTTTCCAATGCATCATCATAAGAGGTCTTTTCTGAGGCATTATTATGAGTGGTCTTTTCTGAGACATAATCATAAGTGGTTCTCCCTGAAGCATCATGATAAGAGTTCTTTTCTGAGGCATCATCATAAGTGGTCTTTTCTGAGGCATCAACGATGATGGTCTTCACTGAGGCATAATTATGAGTGATCTTTTCCGATGCATAGTCATTAGAGGTCTTTCCTGAGGCATCATGAAAAGTGGTCTCTTCTGAGGCATCATCATGAGTGGTCTTTTCTGAGACATCATCATAAGTGGTTTTCCCTGAAGTATCATGATGAGAGGTCTTCTCTGAGGCACCATCATGAGTGGTCTTTTCTGAGGCATCAAAAATGATGATCTTTACCGAGGCATTATAATGAGTGGTCTTTTCCAAGGCATAGTACTTAGAGGTCTTTTCTGAAGCATCATCATAAGAGGTCTTCTCTGAGGCGTCATCATGAGTGAACTTTCCTGTGGCATCATAATAAGAGGTATTTTCTGAGGCAACATCATAAGTAGTCTTTTCTGAAGCATCATAGTAAGAGGTCTTTTCTGAGGCATCATCATGAGTGGTATTTCTGGAGCATCATCATGAGTGGTCTTCTCTGAGGCATCATCATAAGTGATCTTTTCTGAAGCATCATAATAAGAGGTCTTTTCTAAGGCATCATCATAAGTGGTATTTTCTGAAGCATTATCTTAAGAGGTCTTTTCTGAGGCGTCATCATGAGAGGTCTATTCCAAAGCATCATAATAAGTGGGCTCTACTGAGGCATCATTATGAGTGGTCTTTTCTGAGGCATCATCATGAGTGGTTTTCCCTGAGGCATCATCATTAGTGGTTTTCCCTGAAGTATCATCATAAGAGGTCATTTCTGAGACATCTCCATAAGAGGTTTCTCCCGAGGCATCAACATAAGAGGTCTTTTCTGAGGCATCATCATGAGTAGTCTTTTCTGAGGCATCGTCATGAGTGGTCTTTCCTAAAGCATCATGAGTTGTCTCAACTGAGGCATCATCAAAAGTGGTATATTCTGTGGGGTTATCATGAGAGGTCTTTTCTGAAGCATCATTATAAGTGGTCTCTCTTTTGGCATCAACATAAGAGGTCTTTCTGAGGCGAAATAATAAGTGATCTTTGCTGGGGCATCATCAAAACAGGGGTTTTCTGAGGCATCATGATGTGTGGTCTTTCCTGAGGCATCATCATAAGTGGTTTTTACTGGAGCATCATCATGGGAGGTTTTCTCTCAGGCATCATCATAAGTGGTCTTTTCTGAGGCATCATCAATGATGGTCTTTACTGAAGCATCATCATAAGAGGTATTTTCTGAGGCATCAACATAGGTAGTCTTTTCTCAAGCATAATAATGAGAGGTCTTTTCTGAGGCATCATCATGAGTGGTCTTTTCTGAAGCATCATCATAAGAGGTCTTCTCTGAGGCGTCATCATGAGTGAACTTTCCTGTGGCATCATAATAAGAGGTATTTTCTGAGGCATCATCATAAGTAGTCTTTTCTGAAGCATCATAGTAAGAGGTCTTTTCTGAGGCATCATCATGAGTGGTATTTCTGGAGCATCATCATGAGTGGTCTTTTCTGAGGCATCATCATAAGTGGTCTTCTCTGAAGCATCATAATAAGAGGTCTTTTCTAAGGCATCATCATAAGTGGTATTTTCCAAAGCATTATCTTAAGAGGTCTTTTCTGAGGCGTCATCATCAGAGGTCTATTCCAAAGCATCATAATAAGTGGGCTCTACTGAGGCATCATTATGAGGGGTCTTTTCTGAGGCATCATCATGAGTGGTTTTCCCTGAGGCATCATCATTAGTGGTTTTCCCTGAAGTATCATCATAAGAGGTAATTTCTGAGACATCTCCATAAGTGGTTTCTCCCGAGGCATCAAAATAAGAGGTCTTTTCCGAGGCATCATCATGAGTAGTCTTTTCTGAGGCATCGTCATGAGTGGTCTTTTCTAAAGCATCATGAGTTGTCTTAACTGAGGCATCATCAAAAGTGGTATTTTCTGAAGGGATATCATGAGAGGTCTTTTCTGAAGCATCATTATAAGTGGTTTTTTTTTGGCATCATCATAAGAGGTCTTCCTGAGGCGAAATAATAAGTGATCTTTGCTGGGGCATCATCATGAGAGGGGTTTTCTGAGGCATCATGATGTGTGGTCTCTTCATGATGATGACTTGATGAGTGCATTGACTTTTTAATTCTGAATTTTAGAGTTAGAAGAGTGTAAGTCTCAAATGACTGATTTTACAGGAGAGTCAAAAAAGTATTACACTTTGTCACGTTATTTTTGTCAATAACGAGCTGCCCTGCTTGGCTGCAGTCGGTAGAGCATGAATAATAGAATATATAACCCTTATTGGGATTCTTAGAATATATATAATACCAATTTCTTACTGGCTCGACCAGGAGCTCCCGCAGTTCTCTGCTCTTGCCGGTTACTGATGTCGGCTGCTCCAACAGTTCACAATTTCTGTGACTGATTTGTCGAATTCCGCAAATACAGATGCGAGAATTTGCGCTGCTGCAACTGAATGCTATGATTTTGAGATTCTTCAAATCGTATTTAATGATACTGGATGATTTATATAAATCTCTGGAATGTATTATTTCCAAAGATTTTACAATCAATGCTGTATATTGCTGTCTTACCCAACTTATTCGGGGGAGAATATAGTCGGATGGTAATCTTATTAATATTTCAATACTGGTAACTAGATAGATTATAACGAGATTGGTCATACATGGAGATAGGGAAACAAATAAAGGATACACCATGAGAATTGATATAAATATATTACACAAATATCAACGAATAAAAATATATATATATATAGAGCAACAAGTAAAAAAGTAAAAATAAGAACAAAAATATATATCAAAAAAGTATCACAGCTTAGCTCACTTATTAGGTTTTAGTTTTCAGCACGAAAAGTTACCATGTGCTTCTTAAATCATCAATCATATGCATTTAGATTATGCAGCTCAGTTATTGACTTGCTGTTGCTTGTCGAATAAAATCTCATATACCATCTTTCCAAATTAATAAAAGTAATCAATTAATAGAATATTAATCTCAAATATATTGATATATTATCTCAGGGCTGAAGGTTCGGCCTCTGATGGAAATGAGATAAATCAATTTATCCCGTGAACATGAGCTTCATTTATATCTTTATAATTTACTAATAAGATCAATGATTGAGTGAGCAGCATATATATATATATATATATATATATATATATATATATTATATATATATATATATAATATATATAATTTTATATTTATATATTACAACATTTAATCCAAATATTTATTCCATCTGTGACACTTAGACATGTGAGTCTGATATATAGTTCTCAATTACTAAAAAACATTTTTGGACTTTTCAAGACTTGCGCAAATTTGATATTAATTTCAATATTCATATAACCTTTCGACGAGCTAGCTTTTTTGAATCTTGTTCCACTCAAAGCACTGAGGGCGCCCCAGATTTATATATTTCTCGTTAATTATCAATCACGTGCTGAAATTCACAAGATGATGATGGCAATCCAAATTTCACGCTGTCTTGGGTTTTCTGGTGGCCGAAGTCGTCTTCTCCAAGGGAATGAATAAATATCTGAATGACTTACGCCTTAATATGGCATCACCAAGTCTTATGAAAATTAATTGTTGAATTTGAACTTAAATCTTTTGAATGTACAATTTAACAAAAAAGGGACTTGTGCTCTATAAAACTAGTGGCGTTCCATGGTGGTGTCTGGCAAGCAAGTGGGCTCTGATCTACCCCCATTCTCTACAATCATACTTCTTTATTCCAATTTGCATATTATTTAAATATTCAACCACTACGCCATTGTATAATCAAATAGTCCGTGTCAATGTGCCAGGCTATATCTCATGTGTTAAATTTTATAATCACTCGGATTACATCCAATACATGAACTGAGTAGTGATAACTTACAAATTCCTATGATTTATATAAATCTCTGGAATGTATTATTTCCAAAGATTTTACAATCAATGCTGTATATTGCTGTCTTACCCAACTTATTCGGGGGAGAATATAGTCGGATGGTAATCTTATTAATATTTCAATACTGGTAACTAGATAGATTATAACGAGATTGGTCATACATGGAGATAGGGAAACAAATAAAGGATACACCATAAGAATTGATATAAATATATTACACAAATATCAACGAATAAAAATATATATATATATAGAGCAACAAGTAAAAAAGTAAAAATAAGAACAAAAATATATATCAAAAAAGTATCACAGCTTAGCTCACTTATTAGGTTTTAGTTTTCAGCACGAAAAGTTACCATGTGCTTCTTAAATCATCAATCATATGCATTTAGATTATGCAGCTCAGTTATTGACTTGCTGTTGCTTGTCGAATAAAATCTCATATACCATCTTTCCAAATTAATAAAAGTAATCAATTAATAGAATATTAATCTCAAATATATTGATATATTATCTCAGGGCTGAAGGTTCGGCCTCTGATGGAAATGAGATAAATCAATTTATCCCGTGAACATGAGCTTCATTTATATCTTTATAATTTACTAATAAGATCAATGATTGAGTGAGCAGCATATATATATATATATATATATAATATATATATATATATATATATAATATATATATATATATAATATATATAATTTTATATTTATATATTACAACATTTAATCCAAATATTTATTCCATCTGTGACACTTAGACATGTGAGTCTGATATATAGTTCTCAATTACTAAAAAACATTTTTGGACTTTTCAAGACTTGCGCAAATTTGATATTAATTTCAATATTTATATAACCTTTCGACGAGCCAGCTTTTCTGAATCTTGTTTCACTCGAAGCACTGAGGGCGCCCCAGACTTATATATTTCTCGTTAATTATCAATCACGTGCTGAAATTCACAAGATGATGATGGCAATACATATTTCACGCTGTCTTGGGTTTTCTGGTGGCCGGAGTCGTCTTCTCCAAGGGAATGAATAAATATCTGAATGACTTACACCTTAATACGGCATCACCAAGTCTTATGAAAATTAATTGTTGAATTTAAACTTAAATCTTTTGAATGTACAATTTAACAAAAAAGGGACTTGTGCTCTATAAAATTAGTGGCGTTCCATGGTGGTGTCTGGCAAGCAAGTGGGCTCTGATCTACCCCTATTCTCTACAATCATACTTCCATATTCCAAATTTGCATATTATTTAAATATCCAACCACCATGCCATTGTATAATCAAATAGTCCGTGTCAATGTGCCAGGCTATATCTCATGTGTTAAATTTTATAATCACTCGGATTACATCCAATACATGAACTGAGTAGTGATAACTTACAAATTCCTATCATTTATATAAATTAGGAGGGTTATTTTTGAATCGACTTGTTATTACCGCCAATCAACCACTGCAATTTGATTGGTTCATCTAAAAGTTACAAGTGTATCCATGCGCCTAATAGAATATACATACTTCCTTGATATTTTTATTCATTTTATGTATTTTGTACATGCTCATTTCACACAATAAATTTTTATAAGTTTATTAAGTTGTTTTCTCATTTACAATAACATGCCATGTGGTTACCAAATCCTCTGGTTGAATGCTATTTGTTTACAACAAAAATTTGCCAAAGGTGTCTGGCTAAATTTCAAATTATACGGCTTGATCGATTATTTAGGTTGCCAACTAGTAAGTATTATAGCCTAACCTCAAAATTTTAATATTTTATATAATTCAATAAATAGCAAATAAAATTATTTCTATTTGGCTGTTCTAATTGTAGCCAGGATACCTGTTATTATCTATTCTCTCACTTGTTGATATCGCACCCGGCGATAACAGAGCAGCTGTTTGCTCAAGACCTATAAAATCTTTTTATTTAGTGATTTTGCTTGCTATACAAGATAATTTGTTATAACTTCCTGCTGGGTCTCAAAGATCGTGAATCAAATCAGCATTACAGTAACTTGTTGATATTATTGGACTCAAATTGTTCCAGTTCCAATTCTCACTGGAATGATGCACTTTGTGCTCTGGATATCTTCAATACAATCAACTGCAAAGGACTCAAGTTATCTTGAATCTATAGAGTTCGAAAAACTGAAAAATACCTACTAAAAACATAATTTTGTTAAAAAAATGAACTTAGCTAGCTCCTCTAGATTTGAGGTACCGGATTTGACTCAAGTGAATTATGTGGAACTCACAATATTTCTCTCATTTCAACTCAAATATCGGGGGAACGAGCTTCACTCTGGAGTAAAAAACATACGTTAATTTTATAATGAGAGAGGGAATTATAATATTTTATTTGAAACTTCTTTATTGTCAATACAATTTTACAAAACAAAAATATATAGATATCCTACAAAACAATAAAGCCCAAAGGTAAAAACCTGTTTGGGAAACATAAATTTTAAATATATACACACAACTCTAAGAATAACTTCAGCCGGCCTTAAAAACTAATAACAATTTGAATTTCAGCGAAACCTCTAAACTATTGTACTATATTTAGAATAAGCTTCCTTATCTTCATATAATAAGAAGGTTACAATTCAATTATACTACTATATTAAAATATTTGTTAATGTCGTCCTCCATTAAAAGATGCTTATGGTTTTTTTTCCAAAAAAATATTCCTCACCTGACAATCTTTGATATCATTCGGTAGGTGATTGAAGAATGTTGGTGCTGAAAAAAGAAAGAATTTTCTGAATATTGTTAGTTTAGGCTTAGGTACAACGACATTTGATCTGTTTTGAGAAACTCTTTGAAAATCACAAGTTCTTCTCTCTCACCACTCCTATTGAAGAATATTTTCAATGTTTTGTGAATGAATAAATTCCTGATTGGCAGAATATTAAGGTTTCTAAAAAGTTGTAACATGTGCTCAAATATTTTTTTAAATGTAATAATTCTTATAAAATACTTTGTAGGACAATTATTGGCTTCAAAGTAGTAACGTATGTGCCTCCCCAGACTTCTAAGCCATATTCCATTCTTGAATTCACCAATGCGAAATACAGGGATCTTAATAGTTTTGGATAACAAACTGTACGCAGCATGTAGAATATTCTCATGTATTTGATCAATTTGCATTTCAAATATGTGACATGCTTCTTCCAATTCAACTTACTATCCACCCAGAGACCTAAATACTTTATGAGCTCAACTTATTCGAGATCTGCACAGGTGAACTCATTCAATTCAAATGTACAATAATTTGTTTCATGGTACTTCAAAGGTGATATCAAAACAGAACTCTTTTTCTAAGACTGAAAATAATATACTTAGTCTTTGTACTCATTTCCATCAAATTCTTTGTGAACCACCACCTAAATGGGTTTATATCATTTTGCATGTTATTGTGTAGTTCGATCCAGGAATCGGCCTTATAGAAAAGAGCTGTATCGTCAGCAAAGGCAACCAACCTACCCTTTAGCACACCATTACATAGACTATTGATATGAAAAAAAAACAATGAACCAGATAGAACAGAACCTTGGGGAATTCCAACCTTCTGTTCACCGATACAACTGCATACATCATTAATTTACTCTTGTTACTTGAGTTCTTCCAGTTGGATACGATCGGAACCAAACCTGAGCAACACCTCTTATACCTGCTAGTTCCATTCTATGCAATAGTATATTATTGTCTACAGTATTGAAGGCTTCCATGACATCTACAAATATTCCAGCACAGGCTTCTCCCTCATTAATTCCTGTATAAACTTCTGACATAAAATCGATGACAGCCAATCCCGTATTCAATCCACTTTGAAAACCATACTGATTCTTACTTATAAATTTTTGTTTATTGAAAAATTCAGTAACTCGTATTTTAACTATTTTTCCATGTAATTTTGAAAAGATTGAAAGTAATGAAATTGGACGATAGTTAGTTGACTGCAGTTTATCATTTTTCTTAAACAGTGGAACTACTGCTTTTTTCATCTCAGAAGGAAAGTCGCCTGCTCTTAACCTGAGATTGAATATATGCACAAGAACATCAACTGTAGTTACTTTATTGTAACCAGGTGCTTTATTATTATTTAGGCTGGAAATTATTCGCAAGATTTCATCTCGGGACGTTGGATAGAGAATTATTGAATCTCTGATAATGGTGTCTTTGAAGTTTTCTCTAAAGATATTCAAATTTGCATTCAACTTCGCATTATCCTCCACTACTTTTTCTTTCAAATCATTTGCAACTTAGCAGAAATATCGTTTCAAGACATTTGCTACTTCATTTGGACTAGTTATTAGAGTTTTAGTTTGATCTTCAAGAATTATATTATTTTTTTCATTACTTCTACCAATTATTTCTTTTATACAATACCAATATTTTCTCACATCATTTTTATCTCTTTCAAAAATATTGGAATAGTATGTCTTCTTTTGTGCTCTTAATTTATTAAATCAAGCGATTTTTTAAAAGATTATATTCATTTTTCAATCCTAGATTATTTGGTTGCTTAACATACTTTTTATACAATGAATTTTTCCTGTCCACTCCTCTTTTCAAGTCACTATTCATCCATGGATTTAGAAATTTTTTCTTTGATACAACTTTTGTGAGTGAACTTTTCACAAACTCTTCCGTCCTATCAATGATTTTTTTGAAAGCTATAGAAGCTGATTCACATGTATATATATCACTCCAGTCAACATTTTGAAGAAGTGAAACAAAAACATTATAATCTACTAGCCGTCAGGCTCGCTTCGCTCGCCATATCCGTCTAGCCAGGGGGCTCCGCCCCCTGGACCCCCGACTGGATCGTCCAAGAATGAGATCAGCAGGCTCGCTTCGCTCGCCTGCATTTTTCATTTGGGCATTTTTATCATAATGTTAGGACAATCCAGTCGGGGGTCCAGACTAAACGGCTGGCTAAACGGATATGGCGAGCGAAGCGAGCCTCACTGCTAGTAATATAACATTCCCAGGATTGAAGTAGCAGTGCCCAATCAATTTTTCCGCGATAAATGCATTTAAATCTTCAACTTGGTGCCAACCTAACAAAGTCAACACAACTTAATGCCAACCTGACAAAATTATTAATTTAGTTGCCAGTTAACAACTGCTTCGAAGAGGTACTCTATCTAGATTATAGCTCTATAGTAACATATGATATGGAAATTTCAATTATAATTAAGAGATTGGGAGAAGAAGAATATACATGCTAAAAGACGAACTTTAAACCCTTAAAAACAACCCTTAGAGTTAAAATATTGCCAAAAGATTTCTTAGTGCGCCTCTAAAGGGCCAACTTAACATACCTACCAAATTTGAACGTTTTTGGTCCGGTAGATTTTTAGTAATGCGAGTGAGTGAGTGAGTGAGTGAGTGAGTGAGTCAGTCAGTCAGTCAGTGAGTGAGTGCCATTTCGCTTTTATATATATAGATTTTATCGTATACTGAGGTCGGTTCTGTGTTTTTTATAATATTTGTAGATTTTATGTAAGCAACGGTCATCATGTGATCAGTAATACAAGTCTGTATAATATTTGCAATGAAAACTAATTTACTATGCTCCCTCCATTGGAAGAACCAAAATTTTCCCATTTTTCAGCCATACATAACTGAGTCCTTTGTCCTTTTTGAGTGCTCGAACTTCCTTGTAAATATTAAATTTCTTCTAACCTAAATTTGGTTAAATTTTCGTTTATATAGATTATTTCTTCAGGAGTAGTTTTGTATCCGATATGTGTTGTATTCAGATTTCTTCTCACTCTTCTTTTCTGCAATATATCTTCTTTCACGGCTCTTCTGGTGAACTTGACTATTATGCCACGATTATTGCCTTCACGCTTACTTCCCAGACAGTGGCATGCGTCGACCATCGATGTCATCGGTTATATACACTCCTAAGGCATGGCCTACTTTCTTGACTTCATCCAGAACGTCTTCATTAGTCTTATCAGGAACTCCATTTATTTCGATGCAATCAATTCTAGAGTATTGTCCTGACTCGTCTAGCAAATTTTCCATTTCTCTTACTCACTTAAGTCGTCAATTTTCTTCTCATATCGAGTAATTACTTCAGTTTGTTTTTCAATAATAATCTTTAGTTCAGCAATATTTTGATGACAGTTTCCGACTGACTTACCCAATTCTTATTCCAGGTCTCTATTTTGTTTCTTGTTCTCAGCTCTAATAACTTTCAACATTTCCATCACATCACTTGAGTTGGGACTGTTTTCATCAAGTTCAGATTCAACTAACATACTGCTTCGTCTGGCTTTTGCACAATTTACACATCTCCAAATTTGATTGTCCTCTTGGAAAAGTCAATTTCATCCTTGGAAAGTTCAACACATGATCCATGAAAAGGCGAATCACAATCGTTGCACCTTATTTTTAAACTCTTCATACCTATATTTTTGAGACACAACTTGCACTTATCGGCCATTATTTCAACTGTACTTAATCTCACTGGATACAAACTTGATGTCACGTGATATTTGGAACTGAATAAGTCAATTGAAGTTCGAAAACAAAATAAATGCACTATTTAATAACAGGAATACCAACTTCGTAGCAGGAAGCCAACACGCATATTGAAACATGAACAGCGCTACTATAATAGTAATCTTATCTTTACGGATAAGGCCGGCTGTCGGACGTATCTATATACTATATCAAATCAAAATCAAATCAAATTTTATTTCACCACAACAAAAATAATAATCCTCAATACAAAGTTGAAAAGAAAAAAAAAACATATTGATCTATACTGGGAAGTGTAAGGAATCAATGTTAGGAAGTGTAAGTGTATCTCATTCTCTAGAAAAAAATTGAAGATGAACTTTTCTTATGAAGTAGGCTACATGGTATGAATCTGGAAAGAGTCGATACATCTAAGGATTTGGGTGTAATCTTTGATAGCTGTCTCAGGTTCTCAGTGCACATAGACTATAGCATAGCTAGAGCCAATAAAATGCTAGGTTTTGTTATGAGGAATACAGCTAACTTCAATAACCTTGATGCAATATGTACTGTTTATGTGTCATTGGTTCGGAGTGTGTTGGAATATTGCTCTGTGATTTGGAACCCTTATACTGATTTGTGTACTCATGGTCTTGAGGTGGTTCAGAATAAGTTTTTGAGGTTTCTCTATTACAAGTGCTTTAGCCAATCCTGTCCTTTGGGTTTTCCTACAGACCGTTTGAAAGGTACCTTTCACTTTGTATCATTGAGATTACGACGGGAAAGAGACTCATTGATTTTCGTGCATGGTCTGTTAAGGGATCGATTTTCTTCTCCTTCGCTGCTCTCATTGATCAGGTTCCATGTTCCTGCGTTCAACTCCAGAGATCATCACACCTTTGATATTATCAGATGCAGAACGGTCAGTGGTTACAATGCTCCCCTGTTTAGGTCTCTTCGATTATACAATAGGCTTAATGATGCATAAGATTTTTTTGATTCAGACAGTGTGTTCAGGCGGGACTTGAATAAGATTTATGTTTGTTGAGTTTTGTCTTTTTTTTTCTTTCCTATGTATTACATAATATATTAGTAGTTTTATTTATAAGTTCCATATTTGCAAAGTTTTCATAATTCTCTTTTCTTTGTTTCTTTTTTCTTTTCTTCTTGAATTCTTCAGTATCAGTTACATACTTACTTCTTCTTCTTTTATCTGCTATACTATAAGTTTCATATTTGCAAGGTTTTCTAATATAATTTTTTTGTATTTTGTTTTTTCTAAAACTCAATAGTATATTAGTTAAGTTATTCTATTTTCATTTTAATGTATTATATTTTCAAATTGTATGATCAATGTGTTTTATTAGGGCAATAATGGGATTCAGTTCCTGGTGCCCTCAAATATGTAAATAATCAAATAAATAATAAATAAATATTTAAATATACACGGAAAACAACTTTGTCAAAACAAAATAACATGTTAGGTGCTGCCTGCAAAACCGAAGTTTGAGTGCTGGCAGCGAGTATCGATATTAATTTTCAATATAAAAAATTCCAATGAAGAAATGAGTAGATGAAACAAGAATGAATATACATTTATGAAAGTGAAATATAAATAAACATAGTATAAATGAAAAGGAAAAGTAAATTCAAAAGTGTAATTTGAAGCACTAAAGTATATAAGTAGCCTAATTACTGAATGATGAATTCCATTACGTGGCTCAGAAAATAAATATTACAATATTATTATATTTGTGGTCAGAAGAATGAATTAAAAATCTCAGAGTAGAAGACAGAGAATGAATCTGAGAAAATCTATTTGAGGTTTGGAAGAAAAATAGAAAGGTACGGTAACTGCAATAAAAGAAATATAGGATAATTAAGTGAAGGTGGAATTCACTATAGTGCATTATGTGTGAATGAATTGCGAGATATTCACTGACTTTATCCATTCTGCTATCTTTTTAATACTAGTTTTTGCTACTAAGTTATCTGGTATGAGGTTGATCAGTCTGTTACTTATGTAAGGGAATTGTCTCCGGCATACAGTCATGTCTGTTCTATTGATTTGGAAATTACCCTGTATACGGAAATCGTAAGTTCTAATTTGTGGAGTAAATTGATTTATATTTTTAATTATAATATATAGTATTATATTCTTAACAAACAACTGTCTAACTGTTAATACTGGAAATTCAATGAAAAGGAGATGTGTAGGGTATCGTCTAGGTCGGCCAAGTGCTGCTTTTATTATGTGCTTTTGAATAAGATAGATTTTATTAAAATGTTTGTCCAATGCTCCACCCCATACCCTAATACCATATTGCAAAACCGACTGGGCATAAGCGTAGTATATTAACAGCAGGATATCTAGATCACCTAGCTCGTTTAATCTATGAATTATATTTATAGTTTATAATATAGTTTATATATATATTAATAGTTTATAGAATGATATATACTATGTTTGCTACAGTTTTTGTTAGTTTACCATTCACTATCCAACAATAGCATCAAGGTACTATTTTGGACTTTTCAGAGGCTAAACATTCACAATATGATGATTCCACTTGAGAATTACTTCTAATTTCACTATCCAAAAAAGGAATGTTATTCATACACTATGAACACTGAAAATCTATGGTCATTGGTTACGTGTCTCATCACTTCATGAACAAAATACTACACATGCAAAGGCCAACCAACCGCTGTGTGCATCTGCTTGAAAAAGTTTCAGTGTTGAAGAGTTGAAAGGAAATTTTACTATTTGATGAATTTAGAAACATCACGAAAATAAATGTTTCTATTTTGAATATGATTATTATTTTTGATTAGTTATAATTAATTTCACCTCTCAAACCCTCAAGGTTTCTTCATCGTTTAGGTCGTGTTTATATTTTACAGTTTGGCTATAAGTCAGCTTGTGAATTTAGGGGATGAGATATTTTGATTTTCCACAGACGCACTCGTTCACTCATTTCCATATCAAAAAACGACGAAAATCTCGAGAAACAAAAATGGCAGTCTGGAACAAATAGATACCTGAATGCACTATCTCATCATCACCCCGCACACTCCTTCTCTGTAGTCAATACTCTAATCTTTCGATCTCTTCATCTCACAGACGAAAAAAGCAAAGAAGAGGAGATCAAGACAATCAAATCCATACTGAAGTGTAATGGCTACAATAATAGAATAATCGAAAAATCATTGAAAAACCAACTAACACCTCCAATCCCCGAAGAAAAACTCAAGGAAGAGAAAGCATTCGAAAAAAACCGTCCTTCTTCCATACATCAGGGGTACTACCGACCGTATTGGAGGAATACTGAAAAAACATCAAATCAAACCAGTCTACAAAATTCTCCAAACTATTTCGAAATTTCTAAAGAAACCCTTTCAGAGATTAGAACTAGAAAATCAGGGCATCTATGGTATTCCCTGCCTGAATTGTGACAAGATGTATGTAGGTCAAACAAATAGGAGAATATCAGCAAGGATACAGGAACACAAATTGAACATAAAAAACGAACAATCCACTTCAGCCCTTCACAACCATGAAAAAATCACAGGTCACAAAATGAATTTTAAGAATTAAAAACAAATAGCCAACATTCAAGATTTTCGGGTTAGGATTGTATGAGAGGCCCTAGAAATAGAGAATCAAGGAAGCCGTAACAAAAGAAATGACAGTATAAATATCTCTTCCTTTTGGAAAATCATTCTCAACACAGCACAAAAGCCAGTCACTTCTCCGGGAATTCCATTCACCCAGCAGCGCCAGGCCGAACACGTGGAAGGAGTAGAGGGGGGGAGGTACTCCCTTCGACCACGTGGAAGAACTTCCAAACACACGCAGAAGTCAGTGTAGCTAAAACTTCGCTCCCAGGATGTCATTTGTTATAATGGCGAAACGTCAGCAAGTAGGTGAAACTGCTTATCAGATATACCCGGTTGATATATTAGCATGTTCATCCATCCGCGAATTTTTGAGAGTTAACATATAAACATAAAAACATCTGAATATTAGAACATATAAAAATCTTAACATCCAAACATATAAACAGAAATTATCCCTTTAATAGTATAGGATATGAAAAAAATCCTCAACATCTTTGTCCATAGTGTGAAATTTATCTGTATCCTACTGTTTCTGTACAGATACTAATGTAATAAGAATGGCATTAGATGATGATAAGAAGTGAAATGCAAGTGTTTTTGAAGCATAAGTCTATGAGCTTCAACAACTTCACATGCAGGTCAATCAAAATCATGACTTGAGCGACACTGAAAGGTGAATGCGTTCATATCTCATTTGGTATTCTATCTTGTCAGAGGTGGCTATGTACTTTCTTCATTCAACAGTTATGAGACAGCCAATTATTATGAATTTGCAGAACTTGTGTGAAGTATTCAGACCAAAATACCAAACAATTAACTAAGCAGTCAAGAATTCTAGTTAACAAAATTAGTGATAAATGCGAACCTGGAATGTGGCTTGAGATAGATCGGGATACAAATGATGACATTCTTTATGAGACATATGAGATTTGGAGCTGCAGAAATCAGGTCAGTCGAAAACTCATGTTTGATTTGAGATTTTTCCTATATTGACAATACCTCCTTACAACACAAACTTCATTACTACAATTAGCAGAAAATTGATGAATATGCAGGCTTTGTTAGCCCGAGGTTTTGGGTTCAGACCCTGGCTGGCTAATATATTCTTCTTTGGCAACTCTTTTGTTTTGAATGACTCCGATACCCTGAAGATCATTCATATCAATGTTAAACTATTTTGTACATAATCATTGACTTCATTGCTGGATTGACTTTCTTCATCCAACCCCTCGACACTATAGTCCAAGGCATATACTTTGCTCTCTTTCTCGAAGACAGGCTGGATGTTCTATTTTCCACTGATCACTCTCACTACCTAACAGCATTCTCCCTACTTCTGTGTCAGCATCCAGCATGCCTCCTCCTGTCCGCATACCTCTCTGTCCATGCTACAAACTGTGGAAGGGAAATCGGTTCCCCCTCTACATATAAAGAGTAATTCTCTTGGACTTGACTCTCATCTGAAGAAATTACAGGTCACTTTCAAATACTCAAATTACGAAATAGCAGGCTGATCAGATCAAGAATCAGAACGCTATATCATGATTTCAATAGTTAAAAGTGATTATCAACAAGCTTCTTGTAATGAGAAGAAACATTGAAGAAATTACAAGTTTGCCTAATTGTGTAGAGTTGCAACTTCATTAAATTTCCAATTTAAATTCAGAATTGGGTATAGTATCATCTCTAATATACAAGTAGTGCTAAAAACGTTTCAGGGTTGAAGGATTAAATGAAAATGTAACTTTTTTGATAAAAGTGGAGAAATTGCGAAAATTTGTTTTTCGTTTGAACATAACTTCTCTCAGAATCATGAGGCATAATAATGTATACAAATTTTATATATAGAAATAACGGGGAGAATGTCCTCTTTCTATTCCTGTAGAATTGTAATTCTCTCAAATTTCAAATTCAATGTCAGAATTGGATGTAGAATATTATCATCCCCAATATCCTAGTAGTGCTAAAGAAGTTCAGGGTTGAAGGATTGAAAGAAAATTTTCCTTTTATGATAAAACTGGAAACATCACGTACATTTGTTTCTCTTTTAAATATCACTCCTCTCAGAATCATGGGGCGTCGTAATGCATGATAATTTCATATCAAATTAACGGGGAGAATGTCTCCTTTTTATTGGAGTCTGGATCATTCTTATCCGACCTATAGTTATTTTTCAATAAATGATTATGTACGTCAATGTTGAGACATTTCGAGCAGAAATCATGATAATCTCAACATGCTGGAAACTTTTCTGTTTCGGAAGATAGGTTGGTGGTGAAATGAAAAAGGTTCTCAGGAATAATTTCTTCAATTGTCAAAAGTTGTTGAAATATCGCAAGGTACCAGAATAAAGGCATGTTTGTCATCATGAAAAAAACCAGATGGCGGCAAAAATATGTCGATTTTCAATTGTCGATTTACTATGGTGAATATAGCTTCAAACTCTTGATATTAGATTTTTGGCCGCCGACTTAGATTTTTCTATGAGATTGCCATCATGGCTAATCTATTTGCACACTTCTTTACAAAGAGATTGTACCATTCTCTGGTTTGTACCTTCAAGGGGTCATGAGTTAAATGGTTTTCTTATTGCTAAGGTTTGGCAGATGGTGAAATAAAGTGTTTTCCGCTGCAAACAGTAGTCTTTTCTCTTTTTCCAATGATGCTCCAGCTGTAGAAGGTGGACTTACAGCCTTCAACTGAATGTGATTTTGAATCTTTTATAATATTCAACAACACCATGCCAATAATATTGATGTTTGTTGACTCTGAATACATTTACAGGGTGAAAAATAAAATTTGTCCCCAAAAAATCTAATTTCAAGAGTTTGAAGCTATTTTCACTATAGTAAAAGTTGGTGGAATTGGATAAATCTCGCGGATATTTTTTTTTAATATTTTGGAGCTCCATGATGGCTGAATTGATCCGATATCCTCGACATTATTGGGATTACAGAAGATTTCTTGAAAATTGACATATTTTTGCCGCCATCTGGTTTTTTCCATGATGACAAACATTTTTGGGATTGTCATCATGGATAATCTCTTTCTACACATCATTATAAAGAGATTGATACCATTCCCAAGTCTGTACCTTCAAGGAGGCATGAGTTACACGGTTTTCTAATTGTTGGGATTGGCATCTGGTGGGAAAAGTGTGTTTTCCGCTGCAAACAGTACTTTTTACTCTTTTTCCGATAACGCTCCAGCTGTAAAATATGGACTTACAGCCTTCAACCAGATGTCATTCTAAAGCTTTGGAAATACACTGTGCCAAAAGTACAAGTATTTGTTTACTGGAAATACATATACAGAGTGGAAAGTAAAATATTGTCCCCGAAAAATGTATGTTTCAAGTTTTTGAAGTTGAATAAATAATGGAAAGAGTGGTCGAAATGTGATAATTCTCTCGAACATCATTGTTTGGTTGGTTCTAAACACTATGGTGGTATAACCAATCCGATATCTCTCACAATATCTGGATAACAAGCGATATAAAAATAATTACTGTCAATGATGACCACCATCCTGTATTTTTCAATGATGTCGAATATGTTCGTTGTTTCCATCATCAATATTCTTATTCGTCTTGTTGTAACAAAGAGATTGAGACCATTTGCAAGTCTCTTTCTTGAAGTAGTCATGAAAGAATCGATTTTATAGTTCTAGCTTGATACCTTATGCGTATGGAAAAACGCACCAGAAATCATGCAGGGTTTTCTTTGGAAGGCGATGGAGAACTCATTTCTCGACGTACAGCGCATGAAGATAATCGTTCCAAAGTTGAAAAAACGCTCTAAATTTTGAATTCCTCTGTATCTCTTGCACAAAAGAAGTTATAATGGAATGCAATTTGAAAAAAAATGGATAAAAGTTTTTTTGGGCTTTTGAAGGTTAAAACTAAAAAAATCTGGTGTGGTACACTCACACAACTTTCCTTGCTCATTTATCTATAAGGCTCATTAACGGGGATAATTTAGGGGAATAACATTATGCCGATTGGTGGCTAAATAATTGAAACTACGATTATCGATTATACTATTGTTATTGTGTTCAGAGTACATCTTCCTTTGTTTGAATTATGAAATTTGAGGATTTTTCAAAAGTTGTCAAAACAGCTGATTCACAAATAAAATATTGACATGTGTTCTTTTGAATAAACTTGTCTACCTACACACACACACACACACACACACACACACACACACACACACACACACACACACACACACACACACACACACACACACACACACACACACACACACACACACACACACACACAGACCAACACCCAAAAATCATGTGTTTGGACTCAGGGGACCTTGAAACGTATAGAAATCATGAAATTGGGGTACATCAATTTTTTTTGGAAAGCAATACTTTCCTTACCTATGGTAATAGGGCAAGAAAAGTAAAAATATGCGTTTCAAAGGAAAATTTTATGACACAAAAATTGTAAACAAAGATTTTAAAAATATTTCCGTCTAAAAATATGGTTGAATATCTTAAACGTTTATTGTAAAGCTGCGTACACATATACGCGCTTCCAACACGCACTGAGCACGCTCCGCCCTCGTACCGCCCTCGTTCCTCCATCGAACCACAGTTGCTCCGCCCAAGCACCCATCATGAACGTTACGGAAGATGTTAGATCTTCTCGCGTTTCCCGGTCGAACCACTGTTGCTCCCCGGTCGATCATCAATCGCTCTGCTGGAGTGACGTTCGGTTGCGGAGCAGAGTGAAAGTCTGTACACACCTTATTACAAGCAATATAGCAAAACCCTGAAAGTTTTGGCGGCAATGTTGTTTCTGATGTGTTTGCCTGTGATTTCGACTTATCTTCATCACGATCCTTATTATGCTAGACCAAACGAAGAAATCAAGACATATTCCCGGCTGCTACTCAAAAATGAACATGGAGTGCCTTATTCATGACATTTGCGCCTGGAATATTCAATCCTTCAACCATGAAACTTTTTTAGCACTACTAGGATATCGGAGATGATATTCTACATTCAATTCTGACATTGAATTGGGAATTAGAAAAAGTTGCAATCTCACATGATTTGGCAATCCTGTAATTTCTCCAGATCGAGGGCCAAGCCTCAACTTATTTCATACAGACTATAGTTTTATTACTATCTGACCTATAGCTATTTCCAATTAATGATCATGTTTATCAATGTTGAGCTGAAAGCATGGAATTTTCGGCATGCTAGAAACTTTGGTGAAAGCACGTAGGTTTCTCAGAAATAATTGAAATTATTTCTTGAATTATTGTCAAAAGTAGTTGGAAAACGTATTTTGGCCTCTGAGGTGTTTCGAAATCTAGGATCACAGCTGAATGGTGTGCCACCATAATGCTATCAATTTCTGGGACCAACAAAAACAGAATACAGAACGCTTGAAAAATGCAGGACCTGCAAGCCACATGATTATAAATGTGAAAATTACAACCTTGCCTCTAATGATAAAAGCAGTGTTGTATTGCAGCCTTTCTCATGGCAAACAGCTGCTTGCCATTGAAATAATTCAGTCAAATATCTTTAAATTGCCAGCCTTTTGCATACAATTTGGAACACAATGCATACCATGCAGCTGCTCTCCTAACTTCAAAATTCCTTGAAAATCAAAATATGATCTTCCAACTACTTTTGACACTTGGAAAAATTATTTATATTATCGCCAAGAATCTTTCTTACTCTCACCACCAACTCATCTTACAAAAAGAAAAAGTTTCTAGCTTGTTAAAAGTTCCATGTTTTCTGCTTTAATAGTATCGACACTGATAAACATAATCATAAAGTAAGAATTGAATATAGGTCGGATGAAAATGGTCCAGAAACCAATACAAAAAATAAGCTCTATCTGTTATTTTGATATGAAATAACAATGCCCCATGATTCTTAGAGAAGTGATATTCAAGAGAAAAATAAATTTTCACTATTATTTCCAATTTCATCAAAAAAGTTGTATTTCTTTTCAATCCTCACGCTTTCTCCTCAATCTCCAATCCTTTCTCTTACTATTCTAGTACTAATAAGATATCGGAGATAATATTCTACATTCAATTCTGACGTTCAATTGGAAATTTGAAAAGTTTGGAATTTTACACGATTTGGCAACCCTGTAATTTCTTCGGATGGAGGGCCAAGTCTCAACTTATTCCATACAAACTATAGAACTTTGAACGTTTCTCATCTATAACCCCCGATTTTCAGTTTACTTTCTCATACAAATTTTTGTGAACTATCTTCCTCCTCTCTCTTGGTCGATTTTAAAGCATACTGACGTACAGTTGGCATACAAGGAAAATCCGCTGAATCCATAAAAGAAAATTTTTCAGGAAATCAATTCCTGATATCTAACATCAAACATTATTCCCATAATTGACTTTTCACAAAATAATTTCGTAGTAATATTCATAGTCAATAGAATCAATTAAAAACTTGTATAGAATCAAAGTTTGGAAAAATTGGACTAACTGCATTTTCCTTGTACACCCATATTACTTTCTTACTCATTCAGCTTTGTTTCTTTTCCCCGCCAATACTTTCCTTTCACTTATTCTTTTTTTCCCATCAGTAGCTTCCTACTATTCCTGCCGATTTCTGTTCTTGAATTCTCTATGTACACATACATCTACAATAAGGTGAAACGCACTATAAATGAGTCACAGCATGGTTTTCTATCAGGTCGATCCACCATCACAAATTTTGCAGGCTTCCTTTCTGAGACTGGTCCACCAGTTGAGAATTGAGATCGGGTTGATGTGATATACCTTGATTTACAGAAATCCTTCTTTAAAATGCCACGCAAGGTACTGATTGACAAGCTTCCCAAGTATGTCTTTGATGAGGCCATGACACAGTGACTCTATCCTATCTTAGTGACCACATAACTTGTGTGCAATTGCATGGTTTCAAATCAAAATAATTTGTAGCTGCCACTATGGTGTGCTACAGGGAACCATTCTCGGGCCACTGCTATTCAACATTTCTATTTTCATGAATGATGTGGTTGACTCTCTGCAGTGTAATGAACTTCTCGATGCCGATGATCTTAAGATTCATAAGAGCATCCATTCCCTGTTAGATATGTTCCTGTTACAAAAGGACATAGAAAGAGTCAGTGATTTGTCCAAAACCAACTTGATGCTCATTAACATTGATATAATGAAACAGTCCCTGAAACGAAAAAGAAACCTTTTAATGAAACGACTTGCACTTCATATTGATATTGTGAATTAGTTTCTCATCAAAGTGAATTCCACTTCTCTCAACCTCCATGATGACGGAATTTCCATAATCGATAAAATATTTTGTAAATAATTCGATAATATTGGTTCAAGATATTGACAAGAAAGATTAATCCATTGTTTGATGCTTACATGATAGATGATATACAACTGAAGCAAGAAAACACAGTAGTTGATCTTGGAGCTACTATGTGACTCAAAACTTCTTTTCAGTAAGCATGTTGATAGAATGATTGGGAAGGCACAGAGACAACTTGGCATGATGAGCTGGATCAACAGAGAATTCGAGTCTCCACTTCCCCTACATTTGCTGCACTGTACATCAGAGAGGAGTGTCTGGGAATATGCCCCACTGATCTGGCAAAGAGAAAGGATCACTCCAACACAAAGAATCAAGGATGTCCAGAGAAAATTGGTCAGAATGTTGTGTGAAAGGTGATTCCCTCAATTTCAAGGACTGCTGTTCCAGCATGAGCAGCCCTGCAACTTGCTAAATTTAGAGTCCTTGCTGTCGATAAGAAGGAAAATTGATGTGAAGTTCTTCCATAAATCTTTGCATGAAGTTCAGGAACATTCTGTGGAGAGTGTTGAGATTATAGTATAATCTCATGCGTTCAGGAGGCACCAACCTTTTCAGCCATCATGTAAGAAAAGTGAAGTCTCTCCTGTCAGAATATGCACCAGGATCACCATCATTCTGTCACCAGCTATTGACTTCTTTTATCTCAAATTTCCTCCACGAGGATGCTGTGGGAGCGCTTCAACTGAACTTCAACTCAGCTACCATACTAAAGTGTGCAGCATACTGAGGCAATTTCAAAGCTCTTCTGCTGCACTAGATAGGCTAACCTTACAAAAAACTGACTGTTATAATGTATATTTACGCAACTTCCTTGTTTTTTGTTCAAATTGAATTATAAAATAGTATGTAGAGCCTTCAGAGTAAATTTATTTCTGGTGATCATTCTCAGTCTTCTGAAAATATTGTCCATTCACTCTTGTTTGCAGAATAATTCTTTTAGCAGAGTTGTGAATAAAATGATAATGAAAGGAAACGTTCGTGTATATTATCAAGATGGAGTGGAAGTACAAAGATTGATTCTCCTCAATGGCGAAAAATTCATTCAAATAAAGCATGAGAGATTCTTAAAAAGAGAACAGAGAATTAAGTACAGTGAGTAGGAAACTATTGTCAATCAATCTAATTTATGTTTATTTTCATTAAAAACACAATTTATAATGACTCAGTCAAAGATAACACACTGTGTTTCTAAGTTAATATTTGCAAAAATCACTTCTCTTGATGATTGAGGAATTGATTTGAAATTGATTCATTCATTAGTTCAATGGGATTTGGCCACACAGTGGTCAAACCTCCAGATCAACAATCACAGGACTTCCTTCAAAAATAATACTTCCCTAGCCATGGTTCTAAGCACAACAAAAGCGTTGACCAATGATTTGAAGTGGAAGTTTTATTTGTGTGCTTGAAGCTGCTGCCATTCCTGGTCTCAACAGACAGCAATAGTACCAGTGTTTATTTCGCTCTTTTTCTCTCTTATGATTCCATTCTCAATTTACATCAGTAACGTATCCAAATCTTCTCCTCCAGTAAATCATTCCCGCTGAAAGAAGTTTTTGAGATGTTTTTTTCCACATTCCACACTTTTGACCCATCATTACTAGCTAATCTGTGAACATTAGATCTCGTGCAGTTATAAATCACAGTCTCCTCTAATACTGTCCATCAGAGTGAATTTATTCTTTCCTGTCCTGTGGTGTGGGCGAGATATCGGTGTATGAACAACTAATGCCTGTTTGGGTTGATGAATCGACAATGCTAATAATTTATTTGAAGTAAACAGCTATGCTACTATCATCAATAACTTACCGAGCTGAAAGCAGAGAAAAGTCGGGAGAAAATACTATGCTACTTAAAGTTATTAATTGCATGCCTCAATGCATGCAATTAATAGACCACACAAGTTTTCACTAAGCTACTTTGAGATATTGAATCGCAGGCGTCATTGCATTCAATTTATAATCCACTCCACAGCTGATTTATGATAAATAATAATTCTATAGTCTGATTTTTACACTAATATTGGCATATGGCTCCTTTCCCTTTTATATTATCCTTGAAATGCAGAATTTGCAAAAACGTCGTATATACTGTAATAAATCATGGGTTTTGACAGCTCCTCAAGCACATCAAAATTCAAATTTATCTACCTTTTTGATTCCCAATAATAAAATCAGGATCACGAGAAAGCCAAATTGCGCTGACAGAATGATAAATTGCAGAGCTTCAGAGTGGTGGAACTTTCCAGTCTCCCCAACAGCCGGCATTTTTATATTAGATTTTTCCACTTTTTCGAGTAGTCTCTTTTGTGCTGCTCCTCCGAACTCTCAAAGACTCTGACTGGCAAGGACCTGGACCTTAATCTAGACTTCATCTTCCAGCAAAAGCTGATGAAATGATCATCATAAAGGGGATTAGTATTGTACTCGATTAATTATTCCTCATTCTACTATCTATAAAATTATAATGTCATGCTGTTCTTCTTTTTTATAGGGATGTAAAAATAATGAATAAAATGTAGAGAATTCTTACCAAGAGAAAAGTCCACAAAATATTGAATACCTGAATAGTTTTAGTAGATATAAAAGAGCGGTTCTGGGCCCACCGAGGATGAGCAGGCATGTTCAGACATGTCTGGCCACCCATATCTAATCTAACCTAACCTAACCTATATAAATTTTCAATGTTTGATCCTTATCATGTCATGACATGTCTTATAATCTCTATGATAAGATAATAATATTTTTGAAAATAATTTTCCCTTTTATCAATTTTGCAAGTCAATAGCTGTTTAAGGTGGTAAATTCAAATATGAGATGTTCCATGGCTGATAAGCTATGAAGTTAAGCTCCATGGGCCTGGTACTCCCTCTGTAAGGGTGACCAAAGATCTTTGATTATAATTTTTGAGTTTGAAATTATTCTACAACCCACCTAAAGGTCCACTCACCTGATATCATCATTACCTGTGCACAAGCCTAGAGCTCATGTGGGCATCATCTTCAGCCAGTGTTGATAGATAAGTGGGTGAGACTGTGGTAACCATGGTAACCATTTCAAACAGATTAAAAATGTCTTTTTATAGATTTTTGGTTGCTGCTCATCTTCCTAAATTCAATGAATTAATTATTGCAATTATTATTGGAAGGTTATGTTATTGAAGCTCTATTAATCAACATTAGTATTATTTATAGTAAATGATGAATTGTATAAATGAAAAAATCATTAAATTATTACATGGGTTCACTACACACACCACACACACACACACACACACCCTCATCCACAATAATCTCATAGTAAATGATAAATTGTATGAATGAATAAATCATTAAATTATTACATGGGTTCACTACACACCCACACACACACACACAACACACACACACACACACCCTCACCGACAATAATTTAAACTAGTATATAGTACTACCCCCTCCCCACTCCTGTGGACACCTAAATATCATTTTCTGATTTTGTTTTCTCAATTTCTAGTATTATGCAGTTTTATTAAATAACAATAATTGATGAGATAAGGCTGTTTTGAATTAAATTACTCCCTTATCTTATCAAAGTGATTGTGATGCTTCTAAAATTTTCAAACACATCAGCTAACAACAACACATCAGTCAATAAATTAATGATCACTATATTGCCCTAGTGTAGTGAAACCAAACCATGATAATTTCTTACTAGCCAATGGTATTGTCTTCTTTTATTAAAATTCAATGCACTCATTTCAAATCCTGATCGAACTAACCAATGTTGTACATAGCAACTATCAGTACTTATAATGGCTAGCTCTTTAACAATGTACTCATTATAATTATCTTGATAACCTTGAAAGTCTATTATGTAACTGTTCATGATGAACAGCTCTACTATAATACTAACTAATGTAGCCTCAGTTTTTAGCTTAAAAAGTAAACTATTCCCCCTACTCCATATTAAATAACCCTATGAATCATGCCAGTAAGAGGACTATACTCCAAGATCCTATCATGAATAATTGAGCAGTAAGCTGCAGTATTATTAGGAAATTGATCAGTAGATTCAAATTCCAATCAATCAAACATATCAGTTTGAGTTGAGACACCGTGCAAGTAACACACATGGGGCTCACCTTCATAGAAAAGAAAAAGCAAGCACAACGGAAAGAATCAGTAGTACTCGTGACATCTGAAAATATCAAGTTTCTACGTTCAATTGGCTATCATGTGTTGGCGTCGAAATGGACTTATTGAATTTGGAAAATTCCATCACTTTTGATGACACAATTGAAAGTATTGAGTTTCATACACATCTCCCATTTGCTTCAACAACACTTGACGCAGGTCAAGAGATAACTATCCACATACAGAATCAGGACAGCTATACACTACCAGCTTTTAGTTATCTCTACATTGAGGGGAGATTTTTGAAAGATGACTCGGATAATGAGGCCCCTTCGAATAGGATAAAAATGACAAATAATGCATTAGCATTCCTATTTGATTAAATTCGTTATGAATTGAATGGAGTGAAGGTAGATTGTGTATGGAATCCTGGTATAAGTAGTACTCTGAAAGGATTACTATCATTCAGTTGTAATTCTGTGGAGATGGAAAATTTTGGATGGCACAGTTTTGATCCTAACAGAGATGCATCAATTGTAAATACTGATGGGTACTTTAGTGCTCGCATTCCGTTGTCAGTGATAATGGGCTTCGCAGAAGACTACAAAAAAATTGTTATTAATTGCAAACATGATTTAATTCTGACAAGAAGTAGGAAGGATGATGATTGCTATCAACATACTCCGGCGACAGCTACCTCAGCAGATGAAAAAGCAAAAATAGTTCTTGGAAAGGTAGCTTGGAAAGTGCCCTATGTCACAGTGAATGGTAGTGAACGGATCAGATTATTGAAACATTTGGAATCAGTTCGTTCAATAGGTATGGGATTCCAAACATGGGAAATACATGAGTATCCTCTACTTCAACATACACAGAAACATGTATGGGCTGTGAAGACATCGTCACAATTGGGGAAACCACGCTATGTATTTGTAGCTTTTCAGACACATAGGAAAAATAATCACAATAGTGATAGTAGCTGTTTTGATCACTGCAAATTGCAGAATGTAAAACTTTTTCTAAACTCCAAAATACATCCCTACGATGATTTCAACTTGAACTTTCAAAAAGAAACAGTTTTCATTGCTATACCATTCCTATGTCAGTTTCAAACAGTCATATTATAATGAAAGCTATTGTCCTGCCCCACTCTTGACAAGAAATCAGTTCAAAGATTCAGCTCCTGTAGCTGTAATTGATTGTTCCAAGCAACAAGATGCTATTAAAACGAGCTCTGTAGATATAAGATTGGAATTTGAATCTACTGATCAATTTCCCAATAATACTGTAGCTTACTGCTTAATTATTCATGATATGATCTTGGAGTATAGTCCTCTTACTGGCATGATTCATATGGTTATTTAATATGGAGTTGGGGAAATAGTTTACTTTGTAAGCTAAATACTGAGGCTACATTAGTTAGTATTGTAGTGGAGTTCACCATGAACAGTTACATAATAGACTTTCAAGGTTATCAAGATAATTATAATGAGTACATTGTTAAAGAGCTAGCCATTATAAGTACTGATAGTTGCTATGTACAACATTGGTTAGTTCGATCAGGATTTGAAATGAGTGCATTGAATTTTAATAAAAGAAGACAATACCATTGGCTAGTAAGAAATTATCATAGTTTGGTTTCACTACACTAGGGCAATATAGTGATCATTATTTATTGACTGATGTGTTGTTGTTAGCTGATGTGATTGAAAATTTTAGAAGCATCACAATCACTTTGATAAGATAAGGGAGTAATTTAATTCAAAATAGCCTTATCTCATCAATTATTGTTATTTAATAAAACTGCATAATACTGGAAATTGAGAGAACAAAATCAGAAAATAATATTTAGGTGTCCACAGGAGTGGGGAGGGGATAGTACTATATACTAGTTTAAATTATGGTGGTTGTGGGTGAGGGTGTGTGTGTGTGTGTGTGTGTGTGTGTGTGTGTGTGTGTGTGTGTGTGTGTGTGTGTGTAGTGAACCCATGTAATAATTCAATGATTTATCCATTCATACAATTTATCATTTACTATAAATAATACTAATGTTGAATAATAGGGCTTCAATAACAACACATTCCAATAATAATTGCAATAATTAATTCATTTAATTTCATAAGATGAGCAGCAACCAAAAATGTATAAAAGTCATTTTTAATCTGTTTGAAATGGTTACCATGGTTACCACAGTCTCACCCACTTATTTATTAACACTGGCTGAAGATGATGCCCACATGAGCTCTAGGCTTGTGCACAGGTAATGATGATATCAGGAGAGTGGACCTTCAGGTGGGTTGTAAAATAATTTCAAACTCAAAAATTATAATCAAAGATCTTTGGTCACCCTTACAGAGGGAGTACTAGGCCCATGGAGCTTAACTTTATAGCTTATCAGCCATGGAACATCTCATATTTGAATTTACCGCCTTAAACAGCTATTGGCATGCAAAATTGATAAAAGGGAAAATTATTTTCAAAAATATTATTATCTTATCTTGGAGATTAGATAAGATGTGTCATGACATGATAAGGATCAAAAATTAAAAATTTAAATAGGTGAGGTTAGGTTAGATTAGATATGGGTGGCCAGACATGTCTGAACATGCCTGCTCATCCTCGGTGGGCCCAGAACCGCTCTTTCATATCTACTGGTTCTAAAAGAAATTAATGAAATTGAAATAAATAGAAACTCCTTTTTATATAAGATAATTAAGACTTGTACAATAATAATCTTTTTTTTTTCTTGATAGCCTGAATTATATAACTTCTAACTTATACATTTCAAATTTATTTCCTTTTAAATATTGTAAACCAATAAATTTTGTATTCCTTAGAATGATTTCTCCTTTTATTTCTTTAAAATATCTGCACTACCATCTTCAGCTATGTATCTCCTTTGTAACTCTTCTCCCCTCATGGGAAGTGGTGGAGCCCCCAATATTCACAAAAAAAATTCAAACATTGGTTACTAATGGTGATACATATTGTTCTCTTATAACGTAATTAAATTGTAAAAGCTTACTTTTTGATACGTCAACAAGCAATTCAAACAGAAATATACCGGTCAAATTTCATGAAAAATCTATTAATGCATTTTGCCATAAATTTGAAACGTAAATATGAACATGAAAACATGGAAATATAAAAACATAGAGAGAAAAGCAAAACCGTCGACTTGAATCTTAGACATCACTTCACACAGTCAATTTTCTTTTCGATTCAAGGATCCAAAGGTTCGAAGAACCCTACATGTCAGCTGAAGCTTATTGTGTTCCCAAGTAGCGAACCAATACCTGTGTCCTTTACAAGAGCCAGGAGTTTTTCCCCATGCTCACATCCCATTCATCACCTGCTTGCTTTTCGCAATCCAGTGCGATGTGCTTGGCAGTCTCTTTAGACTGTTTGGTCCTCGTGACTTATGTGAGTTCCACTGCTAGCCTTTCTATAGGTCCTTCCACTGAGGGACTCCAAACCATCTCTTGTCTCAAAACTGCATATAGGGCGCCTGGCGCCCGGCAACCCTTAACTCAGCCTCTTGAACACATTTAGTACCTGGAGTTTCACCCATCCCTGGTCTCTTGAGTCTTTTCTTTTTGCCCCTCCAAAACTTTACAGGGTCAAAAGCCTCACCTCTCTCAAGAAGTTTTGCCTGAATGGCCACCCTTCTTTGAGTAGTAGTGATTTTCGGCCTCTCCAACCACAAACTCGTGACCCATATGAGTTCCACTCCTGGCCTTTTTGTAGGTCCTTCTGATGAAGCTCACCAAATTTTGTGGGTCACCAAATTGCCTCCAGGATACCCGGTCACCATCGACTCGGTCTCTTGTCCTACATTTGTCCCCAGAGTTTCACCCAACTCTGGTCTCTGGGGTTTTTCTTTTTGACCCTCTGAAATTGCCCTGATCTGGGCCAATCCCATGGGTTTGAAGGCATGGCTACTGGAGTTGCCTTGGGGTTTTGTTTATTCATGTAGTTCTCACAAACAGGTAGGGAAGTGGAGTCAACCCAGACAGAGCCCCGCATGTCCAGGCAAGGCTAAATACGACAGGAGGGCACCTGTATCCTGCAGGAACCGTTAGAGACACCATATAAAAGTACCACCCTTTAGCATGGTCCTCATAAAACCTTGGGTTGGCCGAAGAAGAAGTAAGAATATGGCCATGGAAGGCCAACAAATGGAGAAAAAAATAAAGGATGGCACAAAGCATAGTCAATAGAGAGAGTGCCATTCTAGAAATGTAGAGTTTAGAGCATATCAAGAAGAGGAATGAGGGTTTTGGAATAAGGGCTTTGGAAAGGGGGTCCCTTCAAGTCGCCTCCTATGACAAGCAGGGATACTGTGGGTGAATTCTGGCTTCCAACACATTCTTGAGTAAGATGTTCGACTCAAAGCTCTCCCAACCCACAGAGGGCACCTTCTGACGTATACATCATGACTGGCTTAATCACTGTCTGGTATATATTTATTGTTTTTCAAGTTATGTTCTTATTCCATAGAATTGGATGTAGTGCTCTTATCATATTGTTGTAGATGCGCTTTTGAACTGTCACTTCATTTATAGAAAGTTTACATATTAAGCAAGATAAAAATGAGATAAAACATATTTGAACATCTCTCATCAAAATCCAACATAAAACTCAACTAGTTATTTTCTCATAAACAGTTCGTTACCAAAAACAATCACCCTGGCAACCGGGTCCACATGATTAGTGTCCATGCAGGCCTTGCCTACATCAATATCCCCCCCTTAGGGATGTATGTCTCCAATATCCAGATTCCCTTGATAAGGTGCTAGACGATTAACGTGTACAACCTTAGGTTTGGTTCTCCTTGTAGTGCTCTTATTCACCCTTCCTCACCTTCTCCATGGAATTCACTCAATCCTTCCCATTATGACTGATAAAAATGCAGAAGTATTTGTATTCGTTATCATTTCCAATCAATCCATTCTCAGTTTCAAAATCCAGACCTGTTCATCCAAACCGCCTGCATTGTGTCTTTTCTGTATCTCCAAGCCCCATTTCCTGTATTCTTCCATCAATGTTATTATCATATAGTTCATGTTCTAATGATCCTCTGTTAGAACTTCCTATTCATCAGCAGAGAGGAATGTATGTATCTTCAGCTCAATTCCTATTGGGCTGCATTCTTGTGTCCATTTCTCCAAAGCAGTACACATGTACATTTTGAATAGGGTTAGAGAGAGGCAATAACCCTGTTTAAACCCTTCGGTTCAAGAAAATGCTTCAGAGGTTGTTTTAATTTTTAAATTGAATAGGTAATAAGAATCTAAAAATAACTATAAGCAGTAGACTTCATTGTCTCAGATACAGAGTAATGACCGGCAATGGTCACAGTTATCACAGAGTTATTCTTATCATATAGATTGCAAAACAAAAAATTACCAAAGTACATTTCATTTTTTCAGACAGACAATAATTGACAGAAAGCATAGAGAGAAGATAGCATAAGAAGATATACCATGGTATTCAAGATATTCCACTGTTAACTCAAGCCAATAGTCCTAGTAGTTTTCTCCAATGGAGCCATGTGACATTGGTAATCTCTCATACTGTGCCATTATTACACTCTCACCCTACCAAAACAGTGAAAATGGTCAGTAGTTAGAAGGAATTGGTCTTAATTAACAAAAAATTGGTTTGAAATTTTGAGCTTCAACCAACAAACATAGAATAACTCCTCATGCTTATCTTTTCTCTATGCTGAAACAACGCATTCTGGTTGACCTTTATCAAAATACTGAGTTATGATGATTTTGAACAAATTGGCACATGGGCTGCCACCCCACCCATTCCAGAGAGTCACATTCTATACTCTCTGGCTCGTGCCCAAGGGCTGGCTATTCTTTGGACACGATTGTAGCATTAAGTATAAATAGCATCAACTGTTATTAGAGTGTTTTTCTCATTCAATGTTTTCCTGATCCAAGAGAAAATGAAATTCTTTCCTATTTTTTTTTCAGTTGGAAGGCTGCAACTAGAAATACAGACTCTACCAGGGCTTGAGAAGATGCTTAGCTCTCCACCATTCAACATTCAAGTTTTGGGAAAAGAGTAAGAAAGTATTCAATTCATCATTCATATCCCCATTTTCCTGCATTTGTCCAAGTGTACTTGGAGCTTGTGTAGTAGCCTGGAGGTCCCGGGTGTTCATATCCTCGATATGAACAAAACTTTTCAGGCGAGTCACTCTTATGTTTTTGGATAGGCAAGTTCAACGATTGTTGGTCCTGGCTGAGATAACAGTTGTGAGACCCATCGACTGCTTGGAAGTTATGCATACAGAGTTGGTGAAATTATGAAAACATCTCAATATTTCCTATATAAATTAATAATTATTTTACAGCTTTGAGTTCTAAGTAGAAAAATTTTGTTCTCAATTCGGATCTTCAACTTTCTAAATTCATAATTAATTGTTTCAAGTGTTTGGTGAGAAAATTGGACAAAATTTTATAAAGTGAAGAAAACATAACCTTTTTTTGGACTATTTTAATGAATCAAAATTCGGGGGAGGAACAGTTTTGGGCTGTGCCTGTTGATCCTCCTCAAATTATTTCACATGATAATTTTGTATCATTGAATCAATAAAATAATAATGAATATTTCTTCCACAAAGATGATTCGACAGTAGGCTCCATTTGGGATCCTACTTGAATTAAAAAAACTGTAGTATCCATGTGATTGTAAGCATTTATTGCAATTCATGACAGGATGAATGATGCTCATGGACATTATGGTGAAAAAATTGTGAGTGGAAATCTTCACATAAGCAGCAGATTGGTCACTCACCAGACTTCACTTGTTATAATTCAGTCACATTCTTGAATGAGTCACCAACTAGAGTGGACAATGGCTTAAAAAGTGAGGTGAGATATTGAGGGAAGAATACTTGGGACTCGCATTACACTTCGATCACCATGATAGAAAATATCACAAGAATCCTAAAAAGGTGTCTATTTTTCCACCTATGCAAGCAAAAGAAGGCCTAGGACAATAGTATAGTGTTTTCAAGGACAATGTAGTAGCTTCAAGGATATTATAGAGTCTACTCTCCATTTGGATGTGGACATTGAATATCCATTCCTTTCATGGTCTTCCATGTCTATTCCTGTTTGCTGTTACAGAATTCCATACTTTCAAAGGTGGTCTCCCTCCATTTATTCTGTGCAGGTGTCCATACCATTCTAATTGCTTTTCTTCAATGTCATCCATTATCATGTTTTTGCGCTCATTTTATCTCTTATATCATTCCTGATTCGATCCAGCGATGTCAATCCTAAACTCCTTCTCCAGTACACCATTTACACTGAAAGATATTTTGGGATGTTAATTTGTCCAGACACCACACACTTCTGAGACATACATCATGACCTGCTAAATCATTGCCAGTCTTAGAAACTTAAGGCTGGTTTCCAAGCTTGAGATTTAGCTAAGTTCTGGACTTTAAACAGCTGCAGTCATAAAATTGGCTCTTCGAAATTGGGCGTAGTCACAGTTTTTATTATAATCCTTATTTTCTCATTCCTATATTATTGGGAACATTTTTCCTTGATGAAATAAAACATTCCTAAATAATTCAAAATAGCTAAAAATTTACACTATTTTCTCTTCATTTTATTTTGTGTTCAATTTTCCAGTCCATCAAAATTAAATTCAACATGGACTGTGACTATCCCATTCGAGAAAGCCAATTTTCCGATTCCAGCTATTCAAAGTCTATAACTTAGCTAAATCACAAGCACAGAAATAGCCGGCCCTTAGTGATCATAGATGCACTTAATTTCAGGATTTTGTAATGGGGAGGCGCTTATGAGGACAACACAGCATAATATCATAATATCAAACCCTCATAACTTTTGACACAATGATCAGATCTTCTCATTCCATAGCTCATTCTTCTGAGCTACTCAAGGTGGTTCAAAATCATGTATCATAAGTTGGCCTTAACATGTTGAGTGTGGCTTCATACTTCAAAAGGTAGGCTTGACAATATGTGCTATACAGGTCTCCTAGTTACTGTAGCTGTCTGGCCCATTGTGCTATACTACAGGTCTCCTGGTTCCTATGAAAAGATTTCTGTTGAAAGAAACTTTAAATTGGGAGTTTTCAAAAAACATATAGGGGCTCATCACACAGGCATAATTACAGCCAAGAAATAGAAATATTGTTTTTTCTTGATAATTGGGAGTAGCTCTAACGAAAAAAGGTAATAAATTACAGTATAAAATATTATTGTAGTTTTTGGTGAATGAGACTTATTTTACTCTACCTACAAGAGTCAACTGGGATATCATAAATCATCAATTTTCATTCACAAAATAATATATTTTGATGGATCTTGCCATATCCAAATATAGCCAAAACATGTCGCAACAAAATAATTTAAAAAGGGTACTGAGATTTATTTTCTTATTTATATTCAAAAGAAGCCCTAAAGAAAAAAGAGACTCCTAGTACCTGTATAGCATCTCGACAATATCATCTTCCAGAAGACGATCTGTCAATGCTGAGTAGTGTCTGTATTTGTTCAAGACCATTGAAATGGCATAATCAAGTGAAAAATAGCTTTTCAGAGTTCATTCAAGGAATTTTTATTGACAAGTGGTAAACACTACATGACTTCTAAATTCTACATTATTTCAGCCATTGTCCACTTCAGTTGATTACTCATTCAAGGATAGGACTGGACTATAATAAGAGAAGTCTGGTGAGCAGTCAATCTGCTGCGAGTGTTTATGTGAAGATTTCCACTTACAATTGTCATTCACAATAATGTTTATGAGCATCATTCTTCCTGTCATAAATTGCAATAAATGCTTATTACAATCCCATGGAGACATGGGAGTGGATCAGATTATGTATATACTTTCCATCATCAAATCAATAGGAATATTATAGAAATATATAGAAATCTGTGTGAAGTAACTGAAGTTTTTTATTTCAATCAATTTCTGACTTTGAAAGAAGTCATCATAGTACTGTACAAAAATAATAATTCGGTATCACACTTTAAGAGCTCTGTCATAAACCAGTAATATATAAAGTATCAATTAGGTAAAAAAATGTCAGTGTAATGGACCAACCATTATAATTTGAACAATGATCATGTATCAATAATCACTTATGCTATGTGAATAATGATAACATTTAATAACTGCAAAACCATTATAGTCTTATACCAGCCAAGTACTTTGAAGTGGTTGAGATACTTTTAGCCCAGTCAATAAAGGTTTTTTCGATCCGAAAATTAAATAAAAGCTGAATCTTCTACCATCGATGGAACCCTCCCAGAGGGTCATTCTCCCAAAAGTCCCAAGAAATCCCCTCGGAGCTTTCCCCCCTAGCACCCCTAAAAGTTGAAAAATGCAGGTAATCACGGAAAATCAATTATCTCTGTACCTATTGATCGGAAGCAGTTCTATTATATGCAATTCGTTTTGATACATTATGGACTACAATATTAGTTATATTCATTTTTCCAATAAAATTAACAGTTTTCTTGATAAAATAATATATATGTAAAAATTTAGGGGGTTTGTGATTTGATTTTTTTGTTATCTCCAATTAACTTTGAAACAAGTAGTTTTAAAGGAGAATGAGCCTTATATATAATGTAGCCACTGTCAATGCAAATCCATTGATGTATATTGTTATGTATTTGCGATTCGATTTGACGCTGTGGAAGGGGAAACAGTCGACGCGGAATGGCGCGGCTGACTCTCTTAGCCATAGTAAACAGCAAACTGGAAATCAATTATCTCTGTAACCATTAATCAGAAAAAAATCTATCATATGTCATTCGATTCGTTACTTTATGGACTAGAATATTAGTCGTATTCATTTCCTCAATAAATCAAACAGTTTCCTTGATAAAATAATATATAATAAGTAAAAATTTAGGGGTTTTTCGTTTTGATTTTTGTTTTCTATGATTAACTTCGAAGCAAATAATCTAAAGAAAATTAGACAAATAATTAATGTAGCCACATTCATTTCGAATCCATTGATGTATATTGCTATGTATTTGCAATTCAAGTTGACGCTGTGGAAGGGGAAACAGCCGACGCGGCTGACTCCCTTCACCATAGTAAACAGAATAATACTGCTGTCTACATTGCATCTCATTTACATTATGGCGCTCGAAACAATTAATTTTGTCTATTGTCTTGACATGCGCTGTATATAGATTTCACTTTCCAATACTCTAAAAAAATATTAGGTTCAATTTTCTTGATTTAACCATGCTCATGATAAAAATCAGGATTTCGTTGAATTTATTAAATTAATTTGAAGTGTGCCTTCTCCATACAAGTCAGAGGCAACAATTTGATAACTCTAGTTTCAGATATTGATGTTTTTCAACGATGTTTCATGATATATTATGTGTCCGACTACTTCATCTTATCCTTTTGTGAAAAATGAAGATTCAAAATTTCTTTTCATAGCTTTTCTTGTTCCATCACTCTTTATAATTTAAACACTTGATAATGGAATGAATATCATCAGATCACGTGAACAAAAAAAAAAAGTTGGGCCTACCTGAGATACTATATGATAACACTGTACTCCTGATAAGTTGAAAATTTTCAAGCTGAAAGTAGATTAATTTGTTGCACATTCGGTTCAAATATTAACAAATGTTACCAAATATTACCAATATTATCACATATAGTGAGAAAGAATTACTCTGAAGCTTTCTATTCTCACTGAACATGAAGAGGCAATACCAAGCCAGAATCGCAGTTCCGCTCAAATCATTATTATCAGAGCTTTCACATTGAAGCTATGTGACTATGGATGTTATCCCCATCTCACAATTTCCCTATTTATCCTTATCCTGATTCAGAATAAAGTAGTTGATCTCTATAATCACAAAAATCAATGTACAGTTCCTATAATAATTTTTTTTTCACATTACTATTGCTATCTAGTCTTGAGACTAATGAGCAAATTTTCATCAAACCTAATTTACTAATTGTATATAATATGGACTACAGTGAAACTCTCTTTAGAATTTCTTACTGCTACCTACTAATAATTATTATGTACATATATTAACTGTACTACTTAAGCTAGATTTCACTCAATCACTGCTCTGCTTTTTCACTAGACACCACTTTCACTGCACACCAATTCAAATGGTTTCCTTCTTTTCAGTCTCCGCACCAACCCTCCGTTGTCTAGCAGCTGGATTGCTTCGACGTTCTTGCTGAATTGCTTCGACAATTCTTGCTGACGGCTAGTCTATCTATATAGCTGGATGACTTCGCTTCCTCCTATTTTATATCATTGAATGAATAATATTCTCTATGCTTCGAACTCTCGAAGCACATATCCATTTTTTATGTAATGTCACCATCCACATAAATGGATCTCAAGTTCCATTTGAGCGGAACTGCGATTCTGGCTTGTTGTGTTGGTGGAGCCGTTCTTCATGACTTTCTGTATACCTTTGAATCTCACAGGATACCATGTTGACTCCCAGGTCCCTATGGATGTCGCTGTTCCGCACATACCAGAGAGCATCAACGATGTTTCGGAGCACCTTGTTCTGGAATCTTTGTATGATGGTGACGTTGCTCTGTTTGGTGCAGCCCCATAGTTGTATTCCATAGGTCCAAACAGGTTTGAAGATCTGCTTGTAGAGGAGCAATTTGTTTGGTATTGAAAGTGATGAGTTTCTTCCAATAAGCCAGTAGAATTTCTTGTATTTTATGTTCAGTTCTTCTTTTTTCTTTTTGACATGCTCTTTCCAGCGAAGCTTAGCATCAAGAGTCATACCTAGGTATTTAGCTTGATTTTCGTGTGGTATATTAATTCCATTGATGTTGATTGGAAGGTACACAGCTCTCTTGTTGGTGAAGTTAACATGAATCGACTTTTCCTCATTGAGCTTCATTCTCCACTTTTTGGTCCAGTCTTGTATCTTGTTGACAGATCTCTGAAGCTTCGCTGTTGCAATACCAACATCACTGTCTACTGCTAGTAGGGCGGTGTCATCTGCGAACGTGGCTGTGGTATTCTCCTCCAAATTAGGGATATCACTAGTGAAGAGAAGATAAAGGACTGGTCCTAGAACACTTCCTTGCGGAACTCCTGCTTTTATCTCTCTTAGATCAGAATATGAATCTTCATATTTGACTCTGAAGTACCTTCCTGTCAAATATGATTGCAATATTTCTGTAAATTGCTTAGGAAGCATTTTCTTCAGTTCATTAAGAAGTCCCTCATGCCATACTTTGTCAAAAGCTTGCCCTATGTCGAGAAAAACTGCTGAACAAACCTTTTTCTCTTCCAAGCTCTTCTCTATTATATTAACTATCCTATGTACTTGATCAATTGTGGAGTGTTTTTTTCTGAAACCAAATTGATGATCAGGAATTAATTGCTTTCTCTCAATTATTGGCTTGAGTCTACTCAATAATATCCTCTCAAACAACTTTGATAACACAGGTAACAATGAAATTGGTCTGTATGAAGCTACTTCATATGGTTCTTTTCCTGGCTTGAGTAACATTATAACTTCAGCTACTTTCCAGACTCCTGGTACAAATCTGAGTCTGAATGAAGCATTCAGGATGTTTGTTAGCTTGATGAGTGCTTTCCTTGGTAGATGCTTCAGGACTAAGCCAGTTATCAGGTCAAATCCTGGAGTTTTCTTAGCATTCATAAGTTTTATTTCCTTTCTCACTTCTTCTACTGAGACATTCATTAGTTCTTGATTTTCCTGCATGATGTTACCTTCAATTTCTAGATCTTCTTGAGCTGCAACGATTGGCTGGAAGACATTCACAAGATGATCAGCAAATGCCTGTGCCTTTTCTTCATTATTCTTGGCCCATTGTCTATTCAGTTTCCTAATAGGGGGAACTTGTTGGATGGGTGTTTTTATCTTCTTAGAAGCCTTCCATAGTGAGTAATCAGTGTTGCCTTGTCCTGTCAAATTACTCAAGTAACTGTTGATTGATTCATTTTTGATAAACTGTATCTCTCTTTTCAGTTCCTGTGTGAGAGTATTCAGTAATCTTTTATCTTGAGGAGAACGTGAATGCTGCCACCTCCTTCTAGCTCTTCTTTTCTCTGCAATCATTTCTCTTATTTCCAATGGATAATTATTTCCTACTGTTCTTCGTTTCCTAGTCTGCGGAGTATTACACCAGGCTGCCTGTTGTATATCAGTAACAAATTTTTCCAGCTCCTCATCTATTTGATCTGCAGTTGTTAATGGTGAATTCAGGTTAATTCTTTCCTCCAACACTTGCTGAAAGCCATCCCAATCTGTATACTTATTAACTAGTGTGGGATAATTATTTTGTTTTTGTAAAATAGTGTCACTCAACTTCAGAATAATTGGAGAGTGGTCTGAATTGAGATCAAAACTTTCCTCTACTTGCAAAGAGCTGATAAACCCTCAGACCACAAAGTGAACTATCTAAAGTGTCCCAGCTATGTGAAAGCATTGCAACAATCAATTGATCGAACAAATTATGGAAGTGCTTAAAAAGATAAAAAATTTCCAGCTCAAAATCATCAAATAAATTCACAGCATCAAATATAAAAATAGATATTCAAGATTTCCTATCATCTATTAAAAAAACAGAATTAATAAAACAGTCAGCAAAAAGTAGGACGTCTTTGATTTTCAGCTTTGGTCAATATACAGATTTTAATTTATCATTAGCTCGCTGGAATAAAAATTGTTTACGTATTTCAGAAGGCGTTGCACATTCAATCAAGAAGAAAACGCTGAGTCAAGATGAATACAATAGCTTACCTACTGTTTATTTACGGAACGTAAATAATAGCTCAATTCGTTTTCATCTTGTTAAAAATTCATTGACATTGATATTAGCGCAAAATAATAACAATGAGGCTCAATTAGGTATCCGTGACCTCTTACTGGTAATAGACGAATATGCATCGATAAATAAATACAACATTACGATTGGAATGGATTCTTTTGATATTGACTCCGAGTTTACATGCTTGGACATTTTAGGTTTAGTAATTAAAACTAAAAACCTGAATTATGTATTCTATTACAGAGGAATAAACAATCTAAAGTTCTTGGATATACCACATGAAAACGATGGCTCTGAAGATTGTCCAAAAGGATACCTACCGTATGATTCTATTCTTTATGCTTATTTGAACAGTATGATAGAACTCAGGAACTTTATTCAACAGTATGATGTTCTGAATGCGGATTTATATAGGGGAGTACTATCATCACTGAATAGTAATATCTCTTCTTCAGCAGCATGTATTCAAGAGATAAGGCGAAACGAGATGAACATCTACGACAATCGACTTAAGACTTTCCTGTGGCCGACATCCACTACATATCGAATGGGCTTCTGTTTAGAAAATGAAGGAAAATACGTACACTACAATGAAACAACAAAGTCATTCTTAACTAAGGAAAAGTATATTCTAGTCAGTAGAGACACCCAAATCATGCTGAATGCTGAGCTGCTGAAGAATATTCTAAAAGTTGACATCACAAATTGTAAGATGCCAAAAATAACTTGGATGGATGGAGTTCCAGGGTGTGGTAAAACTCACTTTATCCTTCAGCAACATACACCAGGTAAAGATCTCATTTTGTGTCAGACAAGAGCTGGAATAAATGAAATTAGGCAAGAGGTGAATAGAATTCACAAAAATAAATATGAAAGAATAATTAAACAGGATTATAGAACAGTTTCATCTTTTATAATAAACGGATCAAAAAAGCAGTACAAACGTGTTTTCATAGATGAAGCAGTATTAATGCATGCAGGTTTCGTGGGATTTGTCTCATCTCTCGCTGGAGCTTCTGAGATTATTCTGCTAGGAGATTCAACCAAATACCTTACATAGAGAGAAGTAAATTAACAGCTGAATGGTCACACATTTCATCTCTCTGTGAGAAGAGAATCCATCAAACAGTAACTAGAAGGTGTCCAATAGACGTCTGCTACATCCTTTCCAGCTACTACCAGGACATTGGTACGAAAAATGAGGTCCTGTTATCCGTCAGACCTCCAATAACAAATGGAGAACTTGGACCACTTGAACCTAACACTCTGATTCTTACATTCACTCAGCTCGAGAAGAAAACAGTGCTAGAAGAGCTGCAATCAAAACTTCACCCTTCAGTTAAAGTCCATACAATTCATGAAGCACAGGGCTTGACTCACAAGAATGTAGTTCTGATAAGGAACAATAAAAAACAACTTGGAATATATAACAGCACACAACATGTAATAGTAGCAATGAGCAGACACACACAAACCTTCAGATATATCACAACAGGGCAAGAAGATTTAGTGCTGACCCTAATTCGAAAACTAAAGGATGTTAGTGAAGAGTTTCTCTTAAGCTGGAATGAAAGAAACATGGGAGGGATTAATGAGAGTTTAAATAATGAGTAACAACAACTTATCAAATTTGCTCAGCTTCGAGGATCTTGATTATTTTGAAGAAATAAACGATGAAGTGATCAACAACAGTCAACAACTTTGTGCAGCATTGAGTTCTTGTGATTTGAGCATCTTCTGTCTCAATATAAGGAGTATCAGAAGAAATTTTGATGAGCTGATGATTCAATTGTGCAACATTAATTTTTCTTTTGATGTTATTATTCTAACCGAATGCTGGATTAGGACTAAATTTGTACTCCAGTCCATTCGAGGATATGATGTATTTTCCACCATAAACAACCCATTACAAAATGATGGTGTAGTTGTTTATGTTAAAGATAGTATTAATGTACAATGTGTTGAGCTACATATTAACCAGGCAAATGTCCTACATATTCGGTTGGATGCAGCAGACAAAAAGTGGAACATCCTTGCAATATACAGATCACCGTCCTTCAATGA